>NC_142609.1:26877326-27210487 GCF_041222555.1 Hakea prostrata | reverse complement strand
ATGTTCATATGTAGGCATGCTTTGCTATAAAATATAAGCATAACTTTTCTCAACCACGCACTTAGATAATCCAAAATTCAGCTACTATGGGACCCAAACGTAATTCATTGCACTAAAGGGACCCAACCTTAGTTTGTGGTCTACTAAGAGGACCTGCGTGTACAATACTCAACTTATTTGGAGATCATTTAACAAGTTCAAGTGACAAGAAGCCAAACTGCTGTAAGTGCCAAGCACTCTACAAAGCTTCAAATGGAACCAAGAGTTTGAAGTGTAGCAACACTTAGGTTTCTAGACCAGTGCCATTGCAATTAGGATGGTCTATTTGGTAATCTATGTTGAAAAGTTCCCATAATCCATATGGACCAAAAGTACTCAGTAAAATTGTGCAATTGACCAAACTCAATCAAAAAATAAAAAATAAATAATCAATCAAGTCACCTTGATGTAGCCTCAAATGAATGAGGGCTAATTATCCAAGATCTTAACAAAATCTTCCTTAGTTTGAAATTCAAATTAGGGTTTGGAATTATGGCTTGCTGTTTCTTGGGTAAGGCCGATCAGAATGAGCTGAAACGTGAATGGTAAGTAGATATGGTCCTCCAAGTTTAGTTGGGTTTGGATGGCCAAATTAGAAGATACAGGGTCTTGTTTTTAGGATATTAGGAAGGCGAAAATTCAAAATAAAAAGTAGAAAAAGGCGAGAGTGAAGGGGGATAGGGTACGCTGGCTGCCACTTAAATTGAGGTAGGAGCCTTGTTTTGAAACTGTGGAGGATATGTAATAATGACCTGAGTGAAGGCCGAACCCACAGCAGTAGATGAATCCCTGCTAGACTTCACAAGAGACCCTAATCTCACGCACTTGGAAGTTCCTTATCAATGATGAGAATACTATTACCATTTACAGATAGAACAGCAAAGCATACAAAAGCCTGAGCTTAAAAAACTGAATTTTAGTAATCTGAACCTGTGAATTGTAACATGATTAGGACCTTTATTTATGGCCTTACAATTGCATTCCTAGTTGTAGCCAAAATAGAAAACTCAATTGAAATATAACTGTAATAATAAGTAGTAGCCTAATAAATAGAGTGTATCAGGTCCCTGATAAGGAATAATAAATTATGGCCTCAAATAGAGTTGATTGGAAGCAGAGCTGAATATTGACTATTGAGTATGATTAGATTTGAGCACATATTCTTTCCTAAGAGCCTTTTCCTTCCCTAAAAGCAAGCCTATGCTATAGTTGATACCATGGAAAAAAATTTGATCAAAATTATCAAAATTTCGGTCGAAATGTCTACACTTTTCTAAAACGAAACGAAATACAATGATAGGAATAGAAAGTGTACCATATCATATTGTTTTCCGGTCGATACAATACGATATTTCGACCATGGTGGGAGATCTCGCGAGATCTCGCGAGATATCTCGGTTTTTTCATAAACCGAGACGAGATCAAGGGCGAGATCTGCGAGATGGGATATCTCGCTCGAGATCTCGCCATATCTCGCCATATCTCGCCATATCTCGCTATATCTCGCCATATCTCACCATATCTCGCCATATCTCGCCCCAAATCTCGCCATATCTCGCTGGAACTCTCATTTTTTACCAAATTTTTTGTAGATTTCAGCCAAAGTTTCACTTGCAACTACTCTTAGCACATCTACAACATCAAAGAAAGCTCAATCATCCTCTACTTGTCTTATGAACTTATGCGTTAATGACTTATATAAAACTTCTAACGGTTGTGTACTTTTATCATTCTATTCTCGATAGTTAAGATTGTAATACTCATATGAATGTTATCTTGATGACATTGAAGTTATTTGATGTATTTGATACACATGATTTTCATTTATATGCCTTAAGGTTTTATATTACATGTTATATAACCTTGCATTCTCTAATCCTATAGCATTAATGGTTTTATATTATATGTTATATAACATTGCATTCTCTAATCATAGAGCATTTCGGTTTCACAATATGGGTAGACTTAGAAATCATACTTAGGGCTGTTTTCTCACAAATCCAAGGCCACTAGTGTGTTCAAAAGGCATCAAATAGGCTAAATACCAAGTTTTAGCCTAACTGGGACCCTAAAACCCACCGAGATGGGCTACCGAGTTGACGCCCAAAAAATGGCATATCTCAACCGAGATCTCGCCGAGATGGTCGAGATCTCGGTTTTTCATGGTAGCGAGATCTCGCTCGAGAGCGAGATCTCCCACCATGATTTCGACCGATATGGTATCAACCCGAAACGATACAATGTTAAGAAAAACTAATTAATTTATGTTTTAAATTTAAAAATAAGAGAGTATTAGTGGAAGCATGTATGCAATTTTTGGAACATGTTGTGGAGCTTTTTAAGATAGTTAGTGTGTATTTTATATATTTTTAAAGGGATAATTATTATTGGATTTTGTACTTTGATTTTATTACTATTGTATCCCCTGTACTTTTCAAAATTACTAATCCAACCTTCAACTTTGTCTATAATTACTATTGCCCCCTACCGTTAAGTTCCATTAGTTAACTGATGATGTGGCATCTTTATATTTTCTCAAAAACCCCAAAATACCCTTATACTTATCTCTTTATTTATTTACCTTTTTGTCAAGTTACAGTAGTACCCTTAATTAACTGTGGGGAAAAAAACTATAATCCGTTTTATTCTTTAATAAAAATAAATAAAAAATAAAAAACAAAAAATACCAAATAAAGAAAGAATGATTGAATAAAACTCAAATAGAAACTGAAGAGGAAGGGAAATCGAATTCAACTCAAATTGGAAACTGAATATCACCTAAAAAAATTCAAAATAAATGAAGTTTAGTGAATGTGGGAAACCAAATCGGATCTGAATTTTGTTCATTTCTTTAATTCAAAATAGATGAAGTTTCGTGAAGGTGGGAAACCAAATCGGATTTGAATTTTGTCCATTTCATTAATTCAAAATAAATGAAGTTTAGGGTAAAATTGACATTTAATCTAGTTTTATAAATAGGATAGAATCGTCTTTTAGTTTCTTAATTTTAATGAAGGGCAAATTAGAGATTAAATATTCAAACTTAACGGCAACTTAACACCGTTATAAGGAAGGGGGCGCGGGGAAGGAAGGGGGGTTTTATTAGTAATAAAATCAAACTACAGGGGAGCAACAGTAATTATCCCATTTTTAAATTATTTAGATTTTAAAAAATACTTATATTTTTTTAATATTTAAAAATAGGAGGTTATGATTAGAAGCATGTATGTAATTTTTGGAGTATACTGTGGAGCTTTTCAAGATATTTAGTATTTCTTGTATTAGGCATTCTCTTTCAAAAATGTCATACATAGCTTGGCAACACGAAAGGCAAAGCACAGCTGATAGGAGGAAGAGCGAGTGTAATTACTATAAGAAACAAATAGGAGGAGGTAGGGCCACTAGACTAAAGGTGCATCTAGTTGGTAGAAACAGGGATGTAGTAAGGTACCAAAAGGTGCCCACAGAGGTCAAGAAAGCAATGGCTTCATATATTAGTGGGAGAAAGCAACAGAGGAAAGAGAAGAGAACACATAGGGAGGAGTTCGAGGATGCATTAGATGACCATTCAGATCCCAAAGATTATGGTCTAGATGAGCCAGGAGTATGGATGTGACCCTGACCGAGAGGCTGAACAGATCTAGAGGGTGATGATGATGATGAGTAAGGAGTAACAGAGGGTTGATGACATGAGGAGGCAACAGAGGTCTCTGGGTTGTGGGTCCTCTAGAAAGCTAGTAGGTATGGGAAGCACAGGCATCTCCCAAGTCCTTATGAGGAGTTAGACAGTGAGGCAGGATGTTCCTATCCCAAGGGCCCCTACAAGGAATTGAGCTTCATTAGTACATCCTACAGATCTGGATCCGAAGATTCTTCGCAATGATCCGACCCTATTTAGGAGGCATGAGCAAAAGCAGAGAAAGTTGAAGCACTTATGGGGGAGTGTGAAGGAAAAAGTGGGGATGGCTTTCTCCAAATGGGCTTATTACCATAGTATTCCAGCACATACAACCCAAGGGCCCTGCTATAGAGATATGATTGAGGAGATGGGCATGGTGTACAAGGACCCACTCCATCTGAGATATATAATGTCTATTTGCCTAAGCAAAAGGAGAACTTAAATGAGTATATTAATGGATTAAAGCCCATGTGGGCTCATTATGGAGTGACTGTGATGGTTGATGGTTGGACTGATCCCACTAAACAATCCATCATCAATTTCATGTTGAATTATGATGGGAGGACAATGTTCCTCAAGTCAGTAGATGCATCCGGTGATAAGAAGGATGCATAAATTATTAAAGCAAGTGGTGAAGGAGATTGGAGTGGAAAATGTGATCCAAATTGTGAGTGATAATGGTTCCAACTACAAGAAAGCTGGGTTAAAGATGCAGGGGAGAACTCTAGGTATCAAAACATATAGTACTAATTTTCATTTTTAAATACACATATTTACATTACATGTACACTTTATGACTTTGCATTGATGCCTTGATGCCTTGATGGATGGACAGATATAAGCTCTTTTGGACTCCATGTGCTGCTCACTACATTGACTTAATGCTGAAGGACATCGGAAAGGTCAAGCTTGTGAAGAAGACTGTAGAGCAAGCCCGACAAGTTAGCACATTCATCTATAACCACACATATGCATTAAAGATGATGAGGGACAAGTGTCAAGATGACTTAGTGAGGCCAGGCATAACCAGATTTGCTAATAATTGGATAGCACTGCAAAGCTTTAAGAGTAGGAAGACTAGCCTTAGGAGCATGTTTGCATCAGAACAGTCGCTTAGCTGGGAGGATTCTTCATCTGTGGGATGAAGGAGAGCACAGTTGACCATACTCGATGAGACTTTTTGGCATAATGTGATGATAGTGGTGAACATGCTTGAGCCTATGGTGCATGTGTTGAGAATGGTAGATCAGCAGAAAAGACCTACTCTACAACACATATTTGCTGCAATAGAGAGGATGAAGCAGCAAGTTGCTCAGGTCCACCCACACGGCAACAAGAAAGTCCTCAAAATCATCCAAGTTAGATGGTAGTCTACGTTGCAACATCCACTGCATAAGGCTGGTGAGTTGCTAAGTCTAGTATTCAATTAAATTTTCAATATGTTATCACACTAATAAGCATTAACTATTCCCTTTTATGACGTACTTTTTCTTACACAGCATACTATTTAAATCCCAAGTACCATTACAAGGACAATCTTGGGATGAGGCAAGATTTGATGGATGTCGTCCAAACTGTAGTGGAGAAGTTGGAACTGGATCCATCTAAACAAGCAATCATCCTTATGGAGGTGAGACAGTGATTTGAATCATTTGATATTCACAATTCATAGTTTTATACTAAGTCATTAACCTAGTAACTAGTTATTGTTTTTTCTTTTTATATATTAGATAAAGGCATTTAGGAATGCCACTGGGAGCTTCAATCGTTCCGTGGCCGTATCGGGACGGGAATCTGCCCGTGGGAGTAAGTTCATTCATTTATTTCATTATATATTTAATTATATTCTATCTTTAATTTAGTTATTTAAGTATTGAAATGACTTAAAGAGTCTATGTTTGTTGTAACTGGGTGGTGGTTGCAATTTGGACATGACTCACCCCACTTTAGTGTGATTGCAAGCAAAGTGTTCTCTCAGACATGTTCTACCATTGGTTGTGAGTGAAATTGGAGCACCTTCAGCCTCATACGCTCAAAAAGGCGCAACCAATTGGGTGTGAAGCATCTAGAGGACCTTGTCTACATACACTATAATATGAGACTGTGGGGGGATCATGTTAGACACAAGATGGACAGAGAGAGTAACAATATCAAATTGGCCGACATATTTGAGATAGGTGATGATGATAACCGAGTAGTTGATTGGATCAGGGACACTAAAGAGCCATTGCTGGATGAAGAGGGAGGTCGTCCCAGTAGATAGATTGCAAAGGAGATGGGGGCTGATGTGGAGGACTCCATGGCCCAGGAGGGGACTGCACATGCAGCGTCAGCCCGTCCCTTTGTGCCACACCCTAGTGCACCCACCCAGAGTGAGGATTTGATTGTCTGGTCCGACACTGAGGATGATGTGACTCAAGCCTCCGACGATGACAACAATGGTGATGATGATGATGACGATGATGATAATGACGGAGGGGATGAGGAGGGTGTTAGACCTCGTGATCAGGATTCAGCTGATACTAGGGACAGACCACCATCACCACCACGACCACCAGCAGTACGTGAGAGTCAAGGAGGGGAGGACGACCCTCGAGATTCATAGGCGAGAGTCAGTTTACCCACACAACATAGGATTCAGACCATACTAGATTTGCATCTCGAGGCCAAAATGTTTCCTCTACATATTCAAGGAAGGGGAAGGGGAGACAGCACGGCTATAACACAGAGGACATGCCATCATACGAGTCCTACCGTCCGGATGATGCTAAGAGCTTGGTGGAATCTATGAGATCGATGAGCATTGATGATTATAGAGACTCTACCTCCAGAGAATCCGGATGGCATAGGCCTGCAGAGTCCTGATATGATATTGTTGTGGAGAGTATTGGTTCTACTGGGTCCACTTATGGAGCTTATGGTTATGGACCATATGGTGTCCCTCCTAGGTATCAGACTCAGGATTAGTCACTAGTGGAGCCTTATGGTTATAGAGCTTATGGAGCTTATGGTGTCCCTCCCACTGTCACCTATCGGAGTCAGCCACTAGAACCTTATTGTCAGTATGGACCTTATGCTGACAACTAGGGTGCTCCTTCATTTGTTGAGTAGATCTTCCACTCTATACCACAGTCACCACCAACCTTTCCATATGCAGCTGAGCCAATTCCTTATTCCGAGATTCACAACTTTCCACCGTCAGGAAATCTTAGGCATGTGGATGAGGCCACGTACAAAGTTGCAGTTGCTGACTACATCGACCACTATATGGAGCAAACATCATAGAACTTGTATTGTCATTTGTATGGGGTGCAGATAGAAGAGGGTGACATCGAATAGAGTAGACTTGTAATTGGTATTTGGTAACATTCTCGCTTCTTCTCATATGTAGTATATACTTGGATGTTACATTTTCAATAGTTTTTTTGGTAAACTAGTAGTGTTTATTATGCTTGAAATAGGTAGTATGCAAGAATCTTAGATCATTTTGAGTCCATTGAGGTCTGAAATTGAAGTTACAATTTTCAAAAAAAAGCATCTAGTTTCGACCGAAACATAAAAATTTCAACCTTTTGCAAGGTCAAAATTTGTTCATTGGTTGATACTGAGGTCAATCAGAGGAGAGCTATAGTACACACTCAGACATCTGATCGATTTGCATTAGTGGCAAGTCCTAGCAATAATAAGTCTAGTTCTAGCCCTTCAGTGAAGTGCGAGTATTATGGGAAAAAGCACCATACAAAGGACAAGTGTTGGAAGTTGCATGGATGTCCGACAAATTCTTAGGGAGGAGATAGAAGTGGAAATAGGGACAGCAATCAAGCATCTACAAATCAAACAAGTTCAACCCAACTTCCAGTACTCCAATACCTCTTTCCTCTAACAAGATCCAGCACCTTCGCCAATTAATGTCCAAACTTGACATGTCTTCTTCAACCCAACTTCCAATGCAAGCGTAGCTTCTGTCGTTGTTCCCTCTACAAATCCACAATCCTCCATAGGTATTTTTGGTTGTCACATTCTCAATTTGACTTATCCCTACTGAATAATTGACTTTGGGGCAACCAACCATATGATTGGTTCATCTTCCTTGTTTCATACTTATACTTTTGCTCCTTTGAATCAATTTGTTCGAATGGTTAATAGGTCACTTTCTCATGTCACTTTCTCCTCTTTCTGGGCAAGAATCCATTATATGTTCACCCTCTCTTACCCTATCTTCTATTTTGCATGTTTTTAAGTTTTTAGCTAACCTTATATCTATTAGTAGCCTTACTTATGATATGAAATGCAAAATAACATTTTTTCCCTTCTCATTGTGTGTTCGAGGACCTGGAAATAAGGCGTACAATTGGCAGTAGTACATAGAAAGGGGGACTCTACTTAATGGACGGATTGCCACTAGCTCTTTCTGCGGCCTCTAATTCCATTTCTCCTACACATTTTAGTTTTTACCTTATTGCAGTGGCATAATTGTCTTGGCCACATTCCTTTACCCATTTTGTCTAAGTTGTTTCATGATTTAGTTAAAAGGTGTAACTTGAATGACTTTCATAGTGAGGCTTGTATTTTAACTCAACAAACTAGACATGTTTACCTTATTTCAGACCATCATAGTCATGTTCCTTTTTCACTTATTCATTTTGATGCATGGGGTCCTTCTCAGACCATGTCTTTGTCTATGCATAGATGGTTTGTTAACTTTATTGATTGTTGCACTAGGAGCACATGGGTTTACTTACTCACCAAAAGAGTGATGTTTCGTCATGTGCCCAAAATTTTCATAATATGGTTAGGACCCTGTTTAAGTTTGTAGTCAAAATCCTTCGTACAGATAACAGGACTAAGTACTTAAGTGGCGCATTTCTTTCTTCCTATCTGACCATATGGCATCATATGCCAAACCAATTGCGTCCACCTCCACCTCAAAATGGATTGCCAAACGCAAAAATTGACATCTAGTTGAGGTAGCATGTTCCCTTATGTCTGCTATGCATGTGCCTCCTCAGTTTTAGGGTGATACGGTTCTTACTGCAGTGTATTTGATTAACCAAATGTCTTCCCAAGTCTTAGACCAGCGCTACCCCCTTAAGGTTCTTTTAGGGACAGCATCCTTTACAGTACCACCTAAGGTTTTTGGTTGTGTTGCCTCAATTCGAAACCACCATGTTCATGGTAAGTTGGATCCTCGTGGGTTACAATGCATTTCCTTAATCCTTAGGTTATCCTCCTACATAGAAGGGGTGTAAGTGTAAGCATCTTGGTTCTCGTCGTTCCTTTATCTCTATGGATGTTGTGTTCTACGAACAGGTTCCTTTTTTTCAGCCTAAACCACTTCAAGGGGAGAGTCTTAGTGAAGAGGTTTTGGCATTGATACCTCCTTTTGATATCTCTCCTGAGATTCCTGCAAATGATCCTCCTTTCTAAAATGGAGTAACCAGATAGGAACAGCTACTGGATGATGTGTATGGGAGCCTAAACCTCTGAAGACCTACCAAAGAAAGCAGCAAGTGACCCCTTCTGAGCCGAGCCAATTGGAAGCTTCGGTTCCTAGTCCTGAAGAATCCATTCCTCCAGGTGAATCTATCTCTTGCCCTTCTTTTAATGCTACTTTGGACTTACTAATTGCATTGGGAAAACAACCGCAAACTTGCACCAAACATCCTATTTCTAATTATATCTCATATCAGTCCATATGCCTAGAATTTCAGAGTTTCATTTCCTCCTTGTCCTCTACTTCTATTCCTAACACTTGGCTAGAAGCATTATCTTACTCAAATTGGAAGGAAGCTACGAATGCGGAAATGCTAGCTTTAGAGAAAAACAAAACTAGGGAATTGGTAACTTTGCCTGCAAGAAAAGCGAACTATTGGGTGCAAATGGGTGTCCATGATCAAACACAAAGCAGATGGGACAATTGAGAGGTACAATGCAAGATTGGAGGCTAAAGGCTTTACACAAGCACAAAGCAAATGGGACTATAAAGAGGTACAAGGCAGGATTGGTGGCCAAAGGCTTTACTTAGACCTATGGCATTGACTATCAAGAGACATTTACCCCTGTTGCCAAGATAAACACATTTCGGACAATTCTTTTATGTGTTGTGAATAAAGGGTGGAGAGTCTACAACAATTAGATATGAAGAATGCTTTTCTGCATGGAACGCTCGAAGAGGAGGCATACATAAATGTGTCACCTGGGTATTCTACTGCCAAGACTCATGGGAAAGTGTGCAACTTGAAGAAGGCGTTGTATAGGCTGAAGCAATCTCCAAGAGCGTGGTTTTGGAAGGCTTCATGAGGCCATGATCTCTAATGGCTATAAGCAAAACAATGCAGGCCACACTTTGTTCATCAGGAGAGATGGCTCCCACACTACTCTACTTCTAGTATATGTAGATGATATTGTGATCACAAGCAGTAGCGAGTATGAGACTTCATTGAAGACCTTTTTGGGAACTAAATTTGAGATCAAAGATATTAGAAAGCTCAGATATTTCCTAGGGGTGGAGTTGGCATATTCCTCTAGTTGTGTATCTCTCTCTCAAAGGAAGCATACTCTGGATCTTCTTAAGGAAAATGGGATGCTTCAGTGTATGCCTGTTAAGACTCCTATTGAGCCTACCTACACTTGAAGGCCAAAGAGGGAGAATCAGTTGACAAGAGGAGGTATCAGAAGTTGGTGGGAAAGTTGACCTATCTGTCTCATACCAAGCCAGACATCACGTTTGTAGTTAGTCTTATGAGCCAATATATGCATGATCCCTACTCCTCACACTTAGATGCAGTGTATCGTATGTGAGGTGTACTTGAAGGCCACTCTAAGAAAAGGGATTTTGATTTCAGCTCATAGACACTTGAAAGATTAAGGCATGTACAGAAGCAGACTGGGCAAGTTGCCCAGATGATAGGAGGTCTACTCTGGGTATTGTGTGTATGTGTATGTGGGAGGTAATTTGATGACTTGGTGAAGCAAGAAACAAGCTATAGTTGCGAGGTCCAGTGCCCAAGCCGAGTTTAGGGCATTTGTGAGGTACTATGGCTAAGAGGGCTGATTCAAGAGATTGGGTCAAATTCAAAGGTTCTCATACAGTTATACTCAGATACTCACAATCCAATACAACATGACAAAACCAAGCACGTGAAGATTGAAAGACTTTCATCAAAGAGAAGATTGAGGCTAGGTTGACCCGTATCACTTTTGTTACTTTAGACAAACAGCGGGCTGAAGTGCTTACAAAAAACTTAACTACGAAAGTGTTTAGTAGTATCATTGGCAATTTGGGCATGGTAAATATCTATGCTCCAACTTGAGAGAGAGTGTTGAAAGACCTAGGTATATTTAGTTAGTACTATCCTTTTTTGTTATTTCCTTATTTCACTAGGATTTTATTTTTTTCTTGTAAGATTCCCACACTGGGAAGATTTTGTTTGTTTTGTATTTAGAAGTTTCTATATAAATAAGCTCCTGCCATGTACTTCAAACACAAGTCAGGATTCCTCCAAGGACTCTATCATGAGCTTTTTCGAGGTCAATATAAAACATATCAACCTTTCTTACACTCTCTATACATTTCCATAAATCTCATAATAAGATAAATAGCTTCCATTGTAGACCTTCCCGGCATAAACCAAATTAGTTCTCCGTAATAGTTGTTTCTTGTCTTAAACGGGTTTCAATTACTCTCTCCCATAATTTAATAGCATGATTCATCAGTTTTACGCTCGACAGTTATTACAGCTTTGAACATCTTCTTTATTTTAGCACTAAAATAGGCTCAAAATTAAAACGTAATTACATTCTTTAGTCATGTGCTAATTACATGCTAACTGAAATTGAACTAATTTGAACTAAGGTTCCATTGAACTATTAATAGATTATCAATACTCAACTATTCCATCTGCATCATAGTTGTCAAGGCCTCGCCTAGGCATCCAAGTGCTTTGATCTACCTGGGTCCCTTGGTTGCCTAAGTGACCATCTTATTCACTTAGTTGGTGTTGCCTTGAATTTCAGCCCTCTCCAATGCCTTGATCTGCCCAGGTGTCATGACAACTATGACCGCAACAGTCTTTTAGTTTTAATATCACAGCCAGATTTACATACTATACTGTCCTCCATAAACCCCAAAACCACTCAAACACAAGTATCATCTTCAAGAGTAAGGAAAACATATCCTATAAGTATTTGTTCCAAGGCTTGAATAGGCAGCTACGCATCATTCCTCTTTGAGCAATTTTTTCTTGTTGGGAGTGATGTAAAGACAGGGTTAGGTTCCCCTTCTAAACTAAAATCATCTTCATTTTACAGGTGTCCTAACATGGAAGTAGAAAGAGCATAGTTTCCCCTCTTTCCTACAAAAACCCATTATCCACCATTCTGACAGGCTGGTTTCAGCAAAGGAGAGTACTTGTTTACTTAACCAGTTGTCTTTCAGAACTTTCAAGAACTTAAAAGTTAAAACTACAACCAACAATACCTCAAGCGACCCTTCCAGAAAATAAATAATTATTTAAAAAACATCATTAACAAACAATCTCTTGAGCATAACCAATCTATTAATTGATCAAGATTATAACACATAGCAACCGAAAGGCAAACCCACAAGCCAAGCAATACAAAGAATTTGGAAAAGCAACTGACTAATACCTTACTGATTCCTTCAAGACCTCCAAGTGTCTCTATAGCGCGTGAGGTTGATGTAGGATAACCTGGATAGTGAACTGCGAAAACCTCCGCCTCTGGTAGAACTCCAACAACAGTGTTATTTTGTATTACTCCCATCGCATTTGCAAATCTCCCCTTTTACAGCCACTACTACCACACTAAAATGCAATTGAAGACTTATTTTGAACCAGGTTCTATGGTTTGTTCAGTATTCTTCCGTTCTCTTACCACTTTCCCCTCCGCCCTAAAATGATCTGCCTCCAACCAAATCTGCAGTCCATTGAGGTAATTATGCATTACAGTATCATATGGAGCTTAAACCTGAAAATTATTCCAGACAAAATTCTATAAATAAGTTGTATTCTGTAAACCTAAAAATAATCAATCAATGCGAAATGGAGTGACCAAAAGTAGGGTATGATTTCTCACTATTGTTGAAGAAAGCAAACTTCCTTCAGCGCTTCCAGCGCAAGATTGTGGCAGAGGTGGTGGCTTACTTAGTAAGTTCGGATGGCCATGAAAAAGGTATAGATATGTAGACAAACTAAATGTAACAAAAAGTAATTGTACTTTAAAAAAAATTCAGTATAATGAAAGGCATGGGGCAGTGATATCATACATGTTTAATACTACCACCCTAAGCGAAGCAACAGATGGATATTCACTATGTAACAGACAATCACCATTTGAAACCCCCCCCCCACACACAAAAAAAAAAAGAAGACAATCACCATCAAAAGAACAAAATAGTAGCATATAGACAATGATTTTATCAAAAAGAAACCCAATTACATGTCATAAGATAATAATTTAGCATATAAAAATACATAATAGTATCTCATCAAACATTTACAATAAAAAGAATTAAGTATTGAAGAAGTTTTTCTCCGCAAGATAGGGTGAGAAACCATTACAGACAGGGATTCTGATCTGGCTTGGAAAGTGCTTTTTTTTTTGAAGAAGAAAGAAGTGGTTTACATGTTTTTTGCGATCCCATATCGTAATTCCAGCAATGCTTTGTCGGTTCGGGTAATCCTGCCACGATTTTGGGATCAAAGGGTACCCTAAGGAGTAAGGACTACTACTCGACCATATTTTGGGCCATATCCGAGGCCTGAATCACCCTGCTACTTAGATCTTATCTCTATTCTAGAAATTTAGTTCTAAAAATTTTGTTCCACGACCTAATTCCAAAACTTCAGTTGTCAGATGGTGACTGTTTTTTATTTCCTTCTTCTCTCACTCCTTTTTATTATCTCTGCCTGTGGAAAAATGGGGTTGCATCCTACATTAAGCCCCAGAAGATTATGTATGTTATTATATTTAGAAATTTTTTATCGCGCTAAGAGTTCAAATTTTATTTCAGAAAGCTCATGGCAGATGGTATGTTCTTTATTGGATTTGGGTCTAGAAATTGCCCCTACCCGAAGAGCAGACTCGGCATACTTTTTGTGTGAAAGAGAACACCAACTGAGTAAAAACTGACAGAAAAAAGGTTTTAATTAGCTTAACGGAGACGGAGAATGAAAAGTAACAGGAGACGCCGGAGCAGGGGGCTCACCGGAGAAGATGAACAATGAGTCACTTTCCCGCCACTGAAATCACCGATGGAGTTGAAATCACAGTAACGGAGCCGGAGAAGGAGAAGCTAAGGTTCAAAAGCCCAAGTCCTATTGATCAGGTAAGCAGCAGGAGGGGTCGATAAGTCAAATGCTACCATAGGGGTTTAGGGGGTTGGGGGTTTAGGTCAAAAACAATTTAAACATTAGGATCCTTTTTCTCTTTTTTATCCTTTTTTTTTTTTTGTACTGGCGCTTTTTTAATACTGAAAATGAATTGCCGTTCACGATAGTCGAACCCAAGACCTCTCCGCTGAGAATTTTTATTTTTATTTTTTCCCGATCCATTCATCTAATCAGATTAGGCCAAGCCCCTACCCCGGGTTTAGGTTATGTTTGGTTCCGCAATTCCCTGAAATCGGCATCAGAATCATATTTTTAGAGTAAATATCACTTACCTCCCCCTCTTAGCAGGAGTTGCAAAGACTCAGCAGCTAGGGTTCCTTCTCCGTAGGGTTCTTTCTTCGCATCGATGGGTTGTGATAGTTTGATCGAATGTGATTCCATAGAATCAAGCCCATATTTGGGTGATTCTATTTGGAAACCACCTCTTGAGGAAGTTTCCACAGAATCACCCATTTACCTTGAAAAATAGAATTACCTGATTTGATGGAATCACATGGATTCTAAACCACTTTCAAACCAAACGATTTTTTTATTCTAGAATCATGATTCCATGGAAGCCGAATACAGGGAATTGTGGAACCAAACGCTACCCATGAATTGCCAACTGTCAATTGCCAACTAAACCATCCCTAAGGATTAAAAATGACTCTTTCAATATCCATGAATCAAAATTCAACCAAACGATCAGATGTAGCATTGATCAAGCCATAAGGATTCTTATTTATTGCAGTGTTATGATCTCTCCACGTGCATATTAATAGATTCAACAGTTGTAAATCAAAATTTAGGACCCAAGTCAAATTTACAAAAATAGATCCCTAGATTGGGTTCTATTAGGGGTGTCAACGATGCGATTTGGAGCGGTTTCGGGCTGGGCTTAATGGTTTCGGGCTGAAAAACCCCAAGCCCAAACATAGCCCATTTAAAAGATAACAGTTTTGGTTTGGCGCAGTTTGGGTTTGAATTGACTAGCGGATTGGACTAACAATTTGGATTTGGTTTGGGCTAATGGTTTTGACTAAATTAAATATCAATATTGAAATTTATTTTTATTTTTCCTCAACTCCAAGTCCTAGTTTCACACACAAAACTACAAAAGAAAGAGGAAGAAGACTCCAAGTAGATCTAGTGATGGCATTAGCTTGATCCAAACCACCCCCACCCCCCAAAAAATAAAGAATTTAGATTCTTCTGTCATGTGTAGACCAGTCTCACAATCTTTTCACCCAATGAAATTGGATTTGTATGAAGGCTCAGCTTGAAATTACTTGTGGTAAGGAATAGATCTGCTACCAGCAATGCATGGTCCAACCATCATGGCATACAATTACCAAAACATGATTCTAAATATCACAGAAATAAAAACACCATTACAAAAAAGCTCTATTTTGAAATAGTTAAAGTAAAAAAAAAGGTTATGGGTCCAAATTCAATGGTTCATTAACTTCATTTAAATTATACTAAAAGGTTAACGGGTTGTGGTTCGGGCTAAGGACCCTCAGCCCAATCATGGCCCATTAAAATTTGGTTCAGGCCGGTGCGGTCCAATTTTAACAGTTATGGTTGAAAATTGACACTCCTAGGCTCTAATGTTCTAGCCTCACGTGACAAAAATCCTAACAACATAATTCTATCAGGCTGCGTTTATTTGCTGGAATTAAGGTGGGGTGAGAAAAAAAATGAGTGGAAAATTTTTTGAAAAAGCATATTTTTCTGTTAAATCCTAAAAGTGTGGTTTGTTTGGTTGTTTAGAGTGGGAAAGTTAAATACAAACTTCCTTAAATTAAGAAAATTTGTCCGGTGAGGTGGCAAGCTAATTTTTTCATCCCATGCATTTTCAAAACCCCACAAAATATGTGAAACTTTGTGAAAAAGTGTAGAAAACCAAAAAGTGAGACCCACAATTAATATTTTTTTCACAAAATCCCTTCATTTCTTTTCCTTCTCCCTTATCCCATTATACATGGAATCCACATGTTTTCTCCCACCACTTTTTTCTCACCCCACCTTCGCAAACAAAGGCAGCCAATGTCGTATGAAGAATGGAATAGAAGAAGTCTTTCAAACCCACAAAACCCTTTTCAATCAAAATCCATCAAATACCAATTGTGAACTTCAAATTTTCAATACCTATCTATGTTCAGGCTGCAACGTCAAATAAAGACACCCACCCAATAAGCGGCAAGGGAAGAATCTAAAAAGGGAATCATTTGACCACACACAATAAATTCAACAACAACCAAATTTCAAATCGTTCCTGCAAACCTATCTTCCACATCTATAAGAACTTGAAAAAAAAGAACTTTGTAGGGGGAGTACCAAATCAAGAAACCCAATCATCAATTTCTATAATGTTGACCATAACAACTCATATCCACTGCAAATCTTGAATCAAAGAAAAAGTATAAGTGAAACTTACAAGAAGGCGACGAGAGCAAGAACAAGTTAAGAATAGAAGTTGCGCAACAAAAACAAAAATAACCGGAAATAGAGCTCTATTCGTTTGGTATCCGCGTTGTCTTCTCTCTGCTTCTCTTTTCTGCAACTTTCCCCTCCGTATCGCCCTCCGTTTGATGTATTGGAGAGATCGGGATAGAGAAATTGACACAGTACGGGGTAGTATGGCAACCATTCTGTGCCAAAATTCCCACTTCAACACAGAATCCACTTTTTATGCTTCTGTGCTGAAGTGGGCAAATTTGGCACAAAATCGTTGCCGTAATCTTGTATGGTTGGACACAAATGGGCACATTTCTCTGGCCCAACTTGGCACATGTTTTTAATAAAATATTTAAAAAGATAAATATAAAATAATTAAAAATAAGTAAATATGCTAGTTCAATTCATACATAGGTGCTTGATTATAATGTTTTCAAGTGATTAGTGGGAGTCTCACTCTTGCTGCCAATTCATTTGCAATTTGAAGTCATGCTAAGAAAATAAAAAATAAAAACTTGTGGGGTTGTTTTATAAAAATAAAAAGAGGGAGGGAGGAAAAAAAAAAAAGCAACCAAAATAAAGTAAGATGGGGGTGGGAGGAGGGGGGGGGGGGGGGGAGATGGAAGAAAAAAAGGTGGGGATAATTTCGATCGAAATGCCTGCAAAAATCCAACTCGAAACGAAATTGAGTAGTAGGCACAAAAAGTATCCATTTCGTTTCGTATCGACCAAAATTTCGGTCAATACGAGTCGAAATTTCGACCCGATACCATATCGGGCCGAAACGACACATGGCTAGGCTATAAAATACTCACTTTCGACCCAGTTTCGACATATCGACGGCATTTCGACCTACCGAGCCATATCGCCAGAGCCATTTCGACCTCCTTTTGAATTTTTTTTTGATTTCTCTTGTTTTCATCTGCTTCTACACCTAATTTCTAGTATTCCATTTCCTTCAAACACTTGATTTGCTCCTCCATGTGTGCATTTTCTCAAATCTTGCAAGGTGAGTAACCAACTTCCTCATTTTTTGATTTTTGTTTCATTTGTGCCTTAAATCATGTTAGATTGCTTCCAAATTTATATATGTTTACTTTAGAGTGATAATCTATGAATTTGTAGTGTCAAAATTATTTTTTGATTCTTCCTACTATTTTTTTATTTTTCTGTTATTAAAAATTATTTACTAAATTATGTATATTGTTAAAAATGTTTATGTATAGTACATGTATAAGCTTCAAATGGATGTATGTGAGAGTTGAGACACCATATTGCTGTGATGGTGTTGAATTAATTTTTTTTTCTGTTAATTATGTAATTTTACTGTATTTAATATATATTTAAATAATTAAAAAAATATATTTAAATATTAAAAAAATAATTAATTTCTGTTTTAAATTTAAAAATAGGAGAGTATTAGTGGAAGCATGTATGCAATTTTTTGAGCATGTTGTGGATATTTTTAAGATAGTTAGTGTGTATTTTATATATTTTAAAATTATTTATATATTAAAAAAATACTTATATAGTTATACATATTTTTTTTTAATATTTAAAAAATAGGAGGTTATTATTAGAAGCATGTATGTCATTTTTGGAGCATATTGTGGAGCTTTTCAAGATACTTAGTATGTGTTTCTTGTATCGTGCACTCTATTTTAAAGATGTCGACATAGCTTGGGATCATGGAAGGCCACCGACAAATTGATAAGAGGAAGAGTGAGTGTAATTACTGCAAGAAACAAATAGGAGGAGGTGGGGCCACTAGATTGAAGGTGCATCTAGCTGGTGGCAACAAGGATGTAACAGGGTGCCCAAAGGTGCCTATAGAGGTCAAGAAGGCAATGGCCTCATATATTAGTGGTGGAAAGCAAAAGAGGAAAGAGAAGAGAACACAGAGGGATGAGTTCGAGGATGCCTGCTTAGATGACCTTCCAGATCCTGAGGGTTATGGTAGGGATGAGCCAGAGACATGTGACCCCGATCCAGAGGCCGATCAGCCGAGGAAGGCGATGATGATGAGTAGGGAGCAACAGAGGATTGATGACATCGGGAGGCAACAGAGGGGTCTGGGTTGTGGGTCCTCTGAGAGAGCCATGAGGTATGGGAGGTGTAGGTGGCTCCCAAGTCCCTATGAGGAGGTCTCGGAGTGTCGAGGCAGAGGCTCCTATCCCACGGGCCCCTACAAGGGGTCGAGCTTCCTCAAGACATCCTGCGGATCCGGATCTTGAGATTCTTCACAATGATCCGGCCCTATTTGCGAGGCCTGAGCATAAACAGAGAAAGTTGAAGCACTTATGGGGGAGTGTGAAGGAGAAAGTGGGGATGGCTTTCTCCAAATGGGCGCATTACCATAGTGTTCCAGCACATACAGCTCAGGGGCCCTACTACAGAGATATGATTGAGCAGAGATAGGCAGGGTCGGGAGTGGTGTACAGTGGCCCCACTCCATATGAGATATACAATGTGTATTTGCCTAAGCATAAAGAGGACATAAATGAATACATTAAGGGATTAAAGCCCATGTGGAATCATTATGGAGTGACTCGATGGTCGATGGTTGGACTGGTCCCACTAGACAGTCCATCATCAATTTCATGTTGAATTGTGATGGGAGGACAAGTGTTCCTCAAGTCAAGTAGATGCATCCGGTGAGAAGAAGGATGCAAAATACATTTACAAATTATCAAGCAAGTGGTGAAGGAGGTTGGAGTGGAAAATGTAGTTCAAATTGTGATCGATAATGGCTCCAACTACAAGAAAGTCGGGTTGAAGATGCAAGAGAACCTCCGTATCTAATCTAAACATACAGTATTAATTTTCATTTGTAAATACATATATTTACATTACACATATACATGTACACTTTATAACTTTGTATTGATGGCTTGATGCCTTGATGGATGGACAGATATGGGCTCTTTTGGACTCCTTGTGCTGCTCACCGCATTGACTTAATGTTGAAGGAGATTGGAAAGGTCAAGCTTGTGAAGAATACGGTGGACCAAGCTCGACATGTTAGCACCTTCATATATAACCACACCTATGCATTAAGGATGATGAGGGACAAGTGTCGTGGAGGTGAGTTAGTGAGGCCGAGGCATAACCAGATTTGCTACTAATTGGATAGCACTGCAGAGCTTTGAGAGTAGGAAGACCGGCCTTAGGAGTATGTTTGCATCGAGGAGTGGTTTAACCGGGAGGGTTCTTCATCGGTGGGAGGAAGGAGAGCTCAGCTTGACTATCCTTGATGAGAGTTTCGGCACAATGTGAGGATAGTAGTGAAGATGCTTGAGCTCTGTGGTGAATGTGTTGAGGATGGTAGATCAAGCAAAGAAAACCTACTCTAGCACACATATTTGCTGCAGAGATAGGATGAAGCAGCAAGTTGCTCGGAGTCTACCCACGCGGCAACAAGAAAGTCCTTCAAATCATCAACAAGAGATGGGAGTCTATGTTGCAAAGCATCCATCGCATAAGGCTGGTGAGTTGTTAAGTTGTTAAGTACTTAAGTCTAGTATTTAATTTAATTTTCATTATGTTATCACACTATTAAGGCTTAAGCATTAACTATTCCCTTTTATGACATACTTTTTCTTACACAAAGATACTATTTAAATCCCAAGTACCATTACAAGGACAATATTGGGATGAGGCAAGATTTGATGGATGCTGTCCAAACTGTAGTGGAGAAGTTCGAACCGGATACAGCTAAACAAGCAGTCATCCTTATGGAGGTGAGATAGTGATTAGAATCATTTGATATTCACAATTCGTAGTTTTATACTAAGTCATTAACCTAGTAAGTAGTAACTAGTAACTACTAAGTACTAACTAGTTATTGTTTTTTCTCTTTATATATTAGATAAAGGCTTTTAGGGATGCCACTGGGAGCTTCGGTCGTGCTGTGGCTGTATCGGGACGGGAAACCGCCTCGCAGCAAGTTCATTCATTTATTTCATTATACATTATACATTTAATTATTATATTCTATGATTCTATCTTTAATTTAGTTATTTAAGTATTAAAATGACTTGGAGTCTATGTTTGTTGCAGCTGAGTGGTGGTTGCAATTTGGACGTGATTCACACAACTTGAGTAGGATTGCAAGCAAAGTGCTCTCCCAAACATGTTCTGCCACTGGTTGTGAGCGAAATTGGAGCACTTTCAGCCTCATTCACTCAAAGAGGCGCAACCGATTGGGTGTGAAGCGTCTAGAGGACCTTGTCTACCTACACTATAATATGAGACTGAGAGAGGATCATATTAGACAGGGGATGGACAGAGAGAGCACCAATATCGAGTTGGCCGACATATTTGAGATGGATGATGATGATAACCCCAAGAGTTGATCGGATCGGGGATAGTGGAGACGGATTGCTGGATGAGGATGGAGGTCTTCCCAATAGTCGATTGCAGAGGAGATGGGGGCTGATGTGGGGGACTTCATGGCCCAGGAGGGGAGGCCACATGCAGAGCCCGCCCGTCCCTTCGTGCCACACCCTAGTGCATCCACCCAGAGTGAGGATTTGATTTTCTGGTCCGACACTGAGAATGAGGTGACTCAGGCCTCCGGCGATGACGATGATGGTGATGATGATGACGGTGATGGTGATGATGGAGGGGATGAGGAGGGTGTGGGACCTCGTGATCAGGATTCAGCTGATCCTAGGGAGAGACCACCACCACCACCACCTGCTGGACGTGAGAGTCAAGGGGGGGGGGAGGACGACCACCGAGATTCACAGGAGAGAGTCAGTTCACCCACGCGACACAGGATTCAGACCATACTGGAGCTGCATCTCGAGGCAAAAATGTTTCCTCTACATATTCGAGGAAGGGGAAGGGGAAACAGCATGGCTGGAGCACAGAGGACACGCCATCATATGGGTCCTACCGTCCATCCGATGCCGAGAGCTTGGTGGGATCTATGAGATCGATGAGCATTGATGATACTAGAGACTCCTCCACCTCTAGAGGATCCGGATGGCATAGGCCTGCAGAGTCCTCATATGATACTGCTGTGGAGAGTATTGGTTCTACCGAGTCGACTTATGGTTATGGTCCTTATGGTTATGGACCATATGGTGTCCCTCCTGGCTATCAGATTCAGGGTCAGGCCAATCAGCCACGACTAGAGCCTTATGGTTATGGAGCGGCCTATGGAGCTTATGGTGTCCCTCCCACTATCGATTATCGGAGTCAGCCACTGCGACCTTATCAGTATCCTTATCCTTCTCCTAGTCCTGAGAGCCAGGGGCAGGGTGGTCTTTCATTTGTTGAGCAGATCTTCCACACTATTCCACAGCCACAAGGCCCACCACCACCAGTTCCTTTGGAGATTCACAACTTCCCACCGTTAGGGAATCTTATGCATGTGGATGAGGCCACATACAGAGGTGCAGTTTTTGACTATGTCCAAAACTATATGGGGCGGGGGCAAACATCATGGGAGTTATATTGTCATTTGTATGGGGTGCAGACGGAAGAGGGAGACCTTGAGGCTTGAATAGAATAGACTTGTAAGCAAGTTGTAAGTTGTAAGTTGTAACTTGTAAGTAATAACAATACAACTTCTTCTCTGATTCATGTACTATATACTTGGAATGTTGGATGTTACATTTTCAGTAGTTTTTTAGTAAACTAGTAGTTATTATAGTGTTTATTATGTTTGAAATAGCTAGTATGCAAAAATCCAAATCAATTTGAGTGCATTTGAGGCTCGAAATTGAGTTTTCAAGAATCAGGAAAAAAGTATCCAGTTTCGGTCGAAATTTCGATCGAAACCTCAAATTTCGACCTTTTCCAAGGTCGAAATGTTCATTTCGTTGGATTTTTTCCCTGGGGGGGGGCCCCGGTTCTTTTAATTTAAAAAAGAAAAAAAAATATTTTTTCCCGGTTTTTTTTTTTTTTTTTTTTATTTTATGGGGTGGGTGTGTGGGTGGTGGGTGTGGTTTTTGGTGGTTTTTCCCCTTTTTTGTTGTGGGTGGGTGTTTTTTGGTTTTAAAAAAAAATTAGAGGGGGGGGGGGGGGGGGGGGGGGTTAATAAAACTTGCAATCATGGAAATAGATTTGTCTCCGGTGAAGTTGGTTAGAATAAATCTGTGATATATATAGGTTCAAACTCTGGCCATAAGTTTACCAAAAAAAAAACAACTCTTTGCACAGGTCCTTGATTTCCACAATACTCTATTTGTTGTCATATTAAGATTGTAGATAAACCTACTGGTTATTCATAACTTCAAGCTTTACTTGATTCAAAAAACATTCAGTTAAAAATATCAAATGCATTTTAATAAAGAAAATTAGATATAAACTGAATTTAATTAACACAAGGTCAGGTAGGGCTGGACACGGTTTGCCCCAACTCTATAAACAATTAAAATAGAACCTACTCATTGGGTTGAAAAATCAGGCAAGGATTGGGATGGGTTTATGGGGAGTTCAGCCTGATAGGGTTTTATCAACATAACTTAATGATGGTTATTATAAGTGTTCTTCCTAAAATATAATTTCCTCAAGACTATATATATATATGCCAACAGCAACAGAAATGGTCAACCAGATGTATATGCAGTTGAAAAATCAGTCACAACATTTAGTATTGTAATTGCCAACTTAGATGAACCAACATTGTAAAGAATTAGACGTGCATATATACATGATGCATTATGATTTATGAAACTAGATTTATTCTAACCAACTTGACCAGTAAAAGAAAATTCTCAAATTTTATGTGTTTGTTGATGCTGCTGGCTTGATCAGTATTATCGAAGAAAATCTTTGAACAAAACTAAATTAGTTTGCAGCTTTTACATATAAGAAGCTCTTGGACTGCACCTATTATGAATGATACATATCCAGTAGATCCAAGGTTTTTTGTTTTAGAAAAAAACAAGGGAAAATTGGTAAAGAAACAATAAATTAATTTAGTTCCAAGACTCTGAATTTATCAAACTAGATTTACAAGTTTATTTTACAGCCAAATGCATTAGATTGTCCCTTTCGTGTTACAATTCCTGACATAAGAAATAATATTAATAAACAAGAATTGAAAGTTGAAGTTGAGAACAAATCATTAACACTTGGCATTTGCCTTAACAGGATGGAGACTGTGCAAGCTGAAAAATAGTAGAGAACCCACAAGTGGCACAAATAGTTGACCTAAGAACTGTTAAATGGAAAATTCTTGTCGCTCGTCTATCCTAATCAACCTCCTTCTCTCTCTCTCTTGCCCTCCTCTCTCCTCTCTCTCTCTCTTGCCCTCAGTTCTGTTCTTAATAGCCTTAGTGATCAAAGATCAAACAACAGACAAAACGAGTTGTGATATTCAGATGGTAGGGTAAAAATCCATCAAAGGAAATGAAAAACCTATCTCAGAATAGTATCACGAATACACTTTCAGCAGAGAAACATCAACAATTTTGTGACCTTCTAATACCTTCTAATACGCTGATTGTGAATGCACAAAAGAAACCACTGGCTATGGCTCTCTAGCTTCAAAAATAGGAAGACTGCTGACTAGAGAATGAAAAGAGATGCTACAGCTTCTAGAAACACAACAGTTGTGACAGAAAAAGATATTAGACTTTTTCCCTTGTTTGTTTCATGGCTTTCTGCTTCGGTTATGATTTGGTTCCATGTAAGTTCCATATGGGCTCTTAAGATTAGAAAACGACATAGGGTTGGCCATTAACAAGAGCTGGTAAAGCCTTTAGTAGCATAATTTCTGAAAGTTAAAATGCCTTATATTTGTGCAGAAATATATATAGTTAAGAAGATACCTGGTGGCAGCGGTAGTATACCACAGAAGAAGAAGAGAGTCAGTTGCAGAGAGCTTGCCAAGTTGAGTGAGATGAGAGAGACGAGACGAGGGACCTTGAGAGCAGAATCCAGAAAAACTCTTCGGTAGCCAAAAGCTCGAACTACAGAGCAGAATCCACAATCAACACATATTAGTCGGACATCAGAGCTCAAATGGGTAACCCTAATTTCACTGCAATCCGAAGATAAAATCTTAGGGGGAAAAATAAGTAGAGAAAAACATACCAGGGCGATATTGTTGAGAGACAAAGGAGGGCAATCAAGATGCAAGGGCTCCTCTTCTCGCAAAACCCAACCCGACTTGATTCTCTTCTTCAACCTCCAATACAAAGCACGCAGACAAACTCGAGAGAGTCCAGCAACCCAGATCCTTGAGCCAGACGAGACAGAGCCAAAGAGAGACGATAGAGGGGCAGAGAGACGAGGGAGAGCAGAGAGAGACGAGACAGTTGAGAGAGTTGGGAGAGCAGAGAGAGACGAGAGAGAACTTATCGGCTCCGAGAGATGACCGTTGAGAGAGAACCAGAGCGTCGAGAGAGTTGAGAGATACGAGAGGTCGCCAGGAGATTTTAGGCAACGAACGAAAGTTCGTTCCTACCCGGCGAACCGGGCGAAGAGTCTAAATATCGCCCCTCAATTCAAAAAATTTCCCCCCTATTTAGGGACTATTTTGGTCAATAATGTAAATTTGATGTCATATCCTATGCAAATTATGTGATAAATTTAAATTATTTCCTATAAATATTTACATTTAAATCTACTCTCTAGTCACATTTAACATGTTAACTTCTAAAACCTAAATCATTCAAACATAATTGAAATGACTAACTGACAATTCTATTACAAAATTCCTTTACAATTTAAATTGTTTTCATAAATTATTTCATATATATACTCTTCCCTAACCACATTTGGGGCATGTTGACTTTTGAGGACTAAATTGCTAGAATATAGTTGGTAAGATTGCTCATTAATCTTGAAGATTTTGCTATAAAATGTCTTTCTATCTATAAATTATTCTATGTAGATTCTCTTCCTAATTATATTTAGTACATTAACTTTTGAGTCTTACATCATCCGGATAGAGTTGGTAAGATTGGGATAGAATTGCGAGAGAAATCGTCTAAAAAATGCAAGAAATAACGTAAAAATCGCAAAATAATAATAATATAATATTGAATTTTCGATATATCGTGAGATATCGCGAGAAATCGGCGATATCTTGCATATCTCGTTTCGGGAGGGGGTTTTGTTTCGCCCCCTCCCGATATCATCGAAATTCAGCAATATTTCGCCAAATTTCGGCGATATATAGTTCCTTGCTTTTAGGGTTATCGATCAAATTACATCGATAACCCTAAGTACCGTCAACAACAAGCTTGTACCCGCATTTTTGACATAATTGCTTCTGTGCCCAAGAAACTCCAATTTGGAGCTTCTCTGGCACAAGAAAAAAGTGTACCAAATGCCTAGTTCACAGTTTTGCTGAACCAGTACAGAAAAGTTGAATCGGTTTACCATACATGTTTTTGCTGACTTCTGTGCCAAAGTGGGCAAATGGCACAGAATAAGTGTGCCAAAATGGTTACCATACAACCCCAAAACCCAGGGTTTCATCAGCTATATATTAGGGTTTTACTCACGGCAGGGTAGAGTAAAACCCAATCCAGGGTAATCTTGCAAATTTGAAATATATAATTCTGAAAAAGTAAAATAAATTTACACTTACGTTTGCTTCTGGCTACGGCAAATAAAAATCCCAGTCCACACTCACCAAGCAAACATAAGGGTAGACCTGTAAATGGATAGTCGAAATCCACTTTTGAATTAGCATTCGTATTCATTTAAGGGTGTCTGTATCTGAAATTTTTCTTACCAAAAAATATCTATATCCGTCCGCTAAGCAACCACCGGATTCGGATTCAGATAATTGCTAATTACATCAGATAATATCCGGATAATTAGAGTAAACTATTTTTTTTTTCTCTGAAAATGAATGATAATCGGTTTCGAAAACCGGCAATCGGATAATTGGAAATAAAAAATTATCCGGTTAGAGTAAAGTATTAAATATTTTTCTCTAAAAAAGTAATTAATAAACAAATTTGGAAACCGGTAATCGGTAGTCGGAAATTAGAAATCGAAAACAAAAAATTAAAAAAGTTACAATCATCAATCAATAATCGGATTTGATTATCATCAAATATTAGATAAAGTAGGGTGAACACCAGGGAGTTTACAAAATATTAGTTAAGATTTTGTAAAATAAAAAAATTATGTTTACACTTGCATCCCCGCACTTTCATTCACAGTCGTTGAATTCATATTTGCGCACGTGGCGTGATCGCAGCAGTTGTTGCTGCAAATAAAAATCTATCGTGAGGGTTGGAGCTACATAAGAGCAAAGAACCCCTTGATATTTCCAAAAACAAATTTCTCTTCCTTTCTTAATTTTTTGAAATTTCTCTTCTACCTTTTTTCAATATATCAATAATTGGCCCCGTGGTATGAGGAAATTTTTAATGTCATAGGTAGTAGATAAAAAAAAATCATTGTGCTTTTTGTGAAGTATTTATTTTTGGCCCTCATGTCAAATCTTGGCACCGCCCTTGTGTTTGCAAACAAATTACACCCCTAAAATTCATTATATTATATAGATTTCTTATGCCTAACACTGTTAGTTTTAAATAATAAAAGACATATTACCTAAGATTGTTAATTGAAAGAACTATGCAGAACGGGGCGTCCTTTGCAGAGGAACATGATCAAATCCGGCGCAGCACCAAGAAGTTCAAAAGAAGAATAGGGGACGATGGTGTCCAAGGGAGACTATGTCCCACTGCGATGGTGTCACATGAATCCCAGGGTAGAGAAGAGATGCACGCCATCTTGGATGAAGAGGCTAGGCTTGATCTAGATGGATATCTTCCTGTTGATCCTTTACGATAGGAAACAGATAATGAAGAGGAAGAGAACCCAAATAATGAAGAGGATCGGTTTTGTCCAATAATTAACCTCTCTACAAAGGAGAAAGAACGCCTGACAAAGCCTTGGATGCAGTCACTCATCATTAAGTTGGTTGGGAAGATAGTGGGTTATAAATTTCTATTTGAAATAATTTTTGCATTATGGAAATCTACTAGTTCCTTGGATCTCATTGATATAGGATATGACTATTATATAACCAAGTTTAGCAATAAGGAGGACTTCCAAAAAGTACTTACTGAGGGTGTGAAATGTGTCCAAGAGCATCGACCAAGCATGCTGCTGAATTGTGTCCTTCGCCGTTTTGACCTGTTCGACCTCCGATTCCCCGATTTCTTCTCTGATCTTCCATTTATGTTTGTCTAGGGTCTTATTGCCATCATTGGATCATTCTTGTGTGACCTTTGGTTCATCATCATCACAGCGTAAGGTAAGGACGGTTATCACCATAAATACATAGGCTATGTGATTATGTCTTGATGTTCATAACTTAGTGAACATAGTTTCTTTATTACTTTTGAATATCATAGGACTGTTATGCATGCTTTAGAACAGTAGTATTGTGTTTTTATATATTCTTATTATAATGATTAGTCATTCTTGTTACTTATATATATGATGAATCATTGCAATGTTATGACTTAACTTCTATTATGATGATGTATCATTTGTGTATGGTATAATGGATTTGAGCATGTGATTGATTAGGTATAATCTGGGATTGAGGAGTGTCCTATTGACGCTTCCGTCCTTGGGCGTCGGAGGGAATAGTATGGGATGTTCTCCGAAAGTGCCCATCGACACTTTCCCGGGTTATTGGATGACATACATAAGATTGTCTAGTTGTGTGGCTAGGATGTCCTTGTCGTGTCAGACCCGAATCGAAAGGGCATTGAGACCGAACGACCCGTGGTAGTGTATGGTTTGATGGGCGCTCAAGACAGGTAACCAACCCATGAGAGGACATAAACCATGCTACGGATACCCGAAAGGGGCCATTTATTGGTAGGGTTGCAAATAGCTAGACTTGGGCTCACGGGTGCTCGAAACCGGTGAGTCATATCCGTGAGAGAATGTGAGAACTTCCGTCTACTATTTGTGGATGATCAATAGGGTTGGTGAGTGCGGTGGGTAATATCCGTGACTCTAGTGTGAAGGATACCTGAAAGGATCCCGGGATGGGAGGAATGGAAGTATTTGGATCTGACTTGATACGACTGAGTAGATGACTTGCATTGGCCTAGGCTTAACCTTGACATGTGCCAATACTTAGACCAAATGGTGATGTGTGAGAGCGGTGACCGAAACCCCAACCATGGATTGTTCGAGAGGGATGCAGGACCCAATTTCCCCCGATGCTGAGTGACTGAGACTTACCTAAAGAAGTATGGTGCTATGACTTAAAGCATGTCTACCTTAGAGACTAGCATTCATAGAGTTAGATTCATATTTGCATCATGTGTTTCATATCATATTGCATCATGTTATGACTTGTACTCGTATGGTTTATGAATTATGGAATAACTGCCTTGCTGAGTTCTTTTGAACTCATTCCTTTTGTGCAAATGTTTGTTAGATTATCCCACAGGTGTTGAAGACCCCGATGGTACGACCTACGACACGAACCATAATTCCACATACTACCCTCTGGGTGGTAGCTACTATGAAGATCAGGGTTATGGTACCGAGGAGGATTACATTGCGTACCAGGGTTAGCTATATAGTGTTGAGCTATCATGTTGGGCTTTCTTCGTCCACACTTACGAAGATGTACTTATTAGAGTAGAGGAAACCCTAGTCTAGTCCCCCACCCCCCTGGATTTTGTTATACACTGGGATATGTAATTAACTTTCATTGAGTTACTCTTGAGATGTTGGATTGTAACTTGATTTCTTACTACTTTTCGGCTGCCACTGAGGGAGTGACTTCCGCTCACTCTCTTTTTCTTTTGATCACACTTATACATTTGGTATCATTTTATTCCACACTCTGATTATCTGTTCGTATCTTATTCATGATATCTTTTATTAATAGTTTTTACCTTGATTATTATTGTTCATGATTGTGTTATCGCGTATGTGGGAGGCATGGTCCCCTGATGCTTGATCCTTGGACTGTGGATCACATACCCGAGTATGCCAGGTAGGGTACCGGCTGGGTGGATGTGACAGGAAGTATCCGGATCTGACTTAATACGACTGAGTAGATGACTTGCATTGGGCTAGGCTTTACCGTGACATGCGCCAATACTTATACCAAATGGTGATGTGAGAAAGTAGTGACTTAAACCCCAGCCATGGATTGTCCCGAGGGATGCAGGACCCATTACCTACCAGAGCCGAGTGACCGGACTTACCCAAGAAAGTATAGTGCTATGACTTAAAGCATGTCTACCATAGAGACTAGCATACATAGAGTTAGATTCATACATGCATCGTCTGTTTCATATCATCTTGCATCATGTTATGTTTTGTATCATGTATCTATGTTATTGTGGAATAACTTGCCTTGCTGAGTTCTTTTGAGCTCACATTTTTGTGCAAATGTTTTGTTAGACTATTCCACAGGTATTGAAGAATTGGATGGCCAATTCTATGAAGCGCCCTTTGATGAGTCACACTACCATCAAGGTGCTGGTGACCACGAAGACTATGATGAAGATTTCTCATCGGATTATGCTTCGTACTAGGACTAGATCTTCTCGGGAGTTGATTCAGCCATGTCTCATGTCTTTGGTTTATGTTTTCGAGGATATTTTGTATAAGATTGAGGAAACATTTCTTTAGATGTTTATCTTTTATTCCTCTCTTTTGAGACTTGGATTGTAACCCTTGACTGTGATTCGAACTACTTTCCGCTGCGATTCAGGGAGTGATTTCCGCTCACTCTCTACACTCTGATTATATTTATGCTTGAGTATCATTTACTTTCGCACTCTGATTATAGTGTCTTCTTATCCTTATTTTAATCTCATTGTTTATATGATATTACATTGATTATATTTGTTCATGATTATGTTATCGTGTATGTGGGAGGCATGGTTCCTGGATACTCGATCTTCGGGCTGTGGATCACATACCCGGGTATGCCTGGTAGGGTACTGCCTGGGTGGATGTGACAGAGGGTCCTTGGATTATTGGAGATTGTTATCTTTCTTTAAGTAATTGGAAACCAGACTTCAACCTAGCGGTGGTAGAGGTGAAGAAACTTGCAGTATGGGTTAGATTCCTTGGAGTATCTATTGAATATTTTGACAAAAGATTTATGGTTTGTATGGGAGGCCGAGTCGGTAGGGTGATTAAAGTGGATAATACAATAGCTCAGGCTACTCACAGGAAGTTTGCAAGGGTATGCGTTGAAGTTAATCTCTCACAACCCCTTCTCTCTAAATTTCGACGTAAAGGTAGAGTTCAGGAAATTATATATGAATCTCTTCACCTTCTATGCTATGACTGTGGGAAGTTTGCCCACCATAAAGACCAGTGAAGTCACTCCAAGAGTGGATTGAACAGAACCTCCTACGGAACCACTAGGGGAGGCTGCTAACCATCCAAAGGCAGTTAATGCAATGGAGAGAGAAGTAATCTCGGCGGATACATATGGTCCCCGCATGTTAGTTTAGAAGCCAATATATATATATATATATATATATATATATATATATATATATATATATATATATATATATATATTTATATATATATATATATATATATATATATATATATATATATATATATATATATAAAAAAAAAAATCTGTAGAATCTTTGCGGAGAAGGTCTCGAGTAGGTAATAGAGACAAAGGGAATGAAAATCAACCCCATGCGGCGGATGTGGATCCAGATTCGATGCGTTATGATTGGAAGATATGTATAGTTCGGAAATAGAAACCCATGTTAATATTAGACCTGTAAACGTATTAGATTCAGCCCGGATACACCAGTATCCGAATCCGAATCTGATTAGCAAGACTGCTATCCGAATCCAGTAGAAATTTAGAGAAGGCATCCGAATTTGAATTCGAAACATTATCGAATATCCGATAAACTATCTGATTATTGATTGGTGATTGTCATTTTTTTATTTTTTTATTTCCGATTTCCAATTTCCGATTACCGATTACCAGTTTCCGAATCCGATTATTAGCCCCTTTTTTAGAGAAAAGTGTTTAATACTTTACTTTAACCGGATAATATCCGATTTCCGATTATCCGGTTACCGATTTCCGGTATCCAAATCTGATTATCATCCATTTTCAAAAGAAAAAAATGTTGAATACTTTACTCTATCTAGATAAATTTTATTCGGATATTATCCGATCCGATAAGCAATTATCCTAATCCAAATCCAATTGCTTAGCGGACGGATACGAATATTTTCCGGTAAGAAAAATTCCAGATACGGATACTCTTAAACAAATATGAATGCGAATTCTGAGGGGGATTTGGGCTATCCATTTACGAGTCTAGTTGATATTGAGTCTTCAACAGTTCTTGAGACTATTCCGACTCCTAGTACCCGAGTTAATGTCAACAGAGTTTGGCAGTCTAGGAATTCACCCCAGAGACGTGCCCTTGCCAACATCAGTGGGACCCAAGAAGAATCCTTTGTGGTTGAAACCTCTTTGGGATCACAAACTAGAAGACAATAGTCTCTCCCCTCCATGCTACAACAAGCCAAGAATGTAATTGAGAGTCCACGTAATAATGAAGTTCTTGGAATGGGCGTTGACTCTAATATGCAGTTGGAGGTTAATGGAAATTGTGACCCTAACCAAATTGCTATTTTAAGTAGAGCTCCTGTAGCTGATAGGCCTATGGAGATAGATTGCCTAGTGGGTATCTTTGATCGTGGGAAAACTCCTGATGGCGAACTTAATCCTATGGATCCGACGATGTGCATGCAACAAGATTCCAAGCAGACGCCCCTTGTGGATGAAGATATGAGGTTAGGTGAGGACTGTTAACTTTTTCTTTGTGTTTTTTATGAAGATTTTTTCATGGAATTGTAGAGGGGCAGGTAGCAAAGCCTTTGCTACCACCCTTAAACACTATAGGAAGGAATATAACCCATACTATGTTATCATCTTGGAACCCCACATCAGTGGCACTTGAGCGGACGAAGTAATTAAAAAGCGCAAAGGAAAGATCAGCTTCTGAAGTGATGTTGTAGGCCTCTCCCCGGGGGGGGGGATATGGTTTTTTCTTTTTAATGAGAATTATTGTGTTTCTATTGTTAAATTTCATCATCAATACTTGATAATTGAGGTAGAAGACCAGTCTGTGGAGGCTAAATGGGTGTTGGCAGCAATGTATGCTAGCCCATTGGAGAATGAGAGACAGCTTGCATGGGGAGACCTTGCCTTGGATTTGGATAATCTTCATAGCCCATGCTTAGCAGTGGGGGATCTAAATGACGTAATTGATGTATCCAAAGCTAAAGGAGGGGCTCCTATCCCAGTTAAAAAATGTATCAAGTTCTGAAACAATTTGGATAGGTGTCAGCTTTTAGATATGGGATTCCATGGTCCAAGATATACCTGGCACGGACCCAAGTGGCGTGGTCTCTGCCATGTGTATAAGTGTCTAGATCGAAGCCTATGCAAAGAAGAATGGCAATTGTTATATCCTGAAGCAGTAGTGCATGTTCTCTTCAAAATCAAATCAGACCATCACCTACTTCTAGTTGATGTGAAACCAGTTAGAGGCCATTTTCGAATGAAAGCAATGTTGCTCACTCATAGTGATTTCAAAGATGTCGTCAACAAGGAATGGAAGGGGAAAGAGACTCTTCCTGAGGCAGTATCCTAGCTTCAACAAAAGCTCACTACATGGAATAAAATATGCTTTGGAAGGGTGGAAAATACAATAAAAAGACTTCATGCTAGACTTGATGGAATGCAAAAGAGACTCTCTTCTAGACCGTATAATCCTTTTTTGGTCAGATTAAAGAAACAACTTAGATTGGAGCTGGAGAATACTCTTTCTAGGGAAGAGATCAAATGGGTTCAAAAATCTAGAAAATAGTGGGTGTCACACCCCACCCAGCAGGATCCGGTCATCCCAAATACCCATGGGGGTGATAAACCGCAAGACCTAGGTTCAGTGACAGTTCCATATATCATATGATATAGCAAAATTAAAAGGACGAGAATAAATCGTGTTCAAATATAAAGTTATCAAATTTGAAAATTTAATTTACAATCATCCATGTCTAAGAGCAAATAAATCCAACATCAGAGTTTGAGAAGAAAAATGATAATTTGTTTGCAGCGGAAAAACTCTAAAGAAAACTCTATTGGAAGGCAACTCCATAAGAACAATCTTGACACGAGCATGAAGCATCATGTGCGTCCACATCTTCCCCGATTATGCCCTCATAGTAATCTATCACCAATGGGTCCTCTTTGGGAGTGGGATCCTCATAACCTATGGGAAAATCTAAAGAACATACACAAGTAAAGGAAGGAGTTCATAGAACACAATGAGGATAACTAACATCCATGTCATGCATTTGTCCAAATTTCCACATCATATTCATAAGAGAACCATGTAATTAATAATATAAATAAATGGATGCATGATTATGATATAATGTTTCTAACTCTATTATGTAGTCTCTAAGGTAGACATGCATTAAGTTTAAATACCAATCTCCTTTGGGCGGTCTTAGTCACTCTCCCTCAACAAGAGATGTATATTGGGTTCTTCGCGGTTGTTGGGCAAAGTCTTGTCAAGCCATGGTTGGGGTATAAGTCACCACTCTCTCACATCACCATTTGGTATGAGATTTGGTGCATGTTAAGGATAATCCTAAGCTCAGTGCAAAGTCATACGGTCTCGTACAACATATGGTCCATATATCTCCCCTTATGCCTAGTGCCCTTTTAGTTCGATACCTTCCCACCCATGAATGGAATCCTCAATGGAGGCATCTGTTGGATCACATTCCTTAATCCAGTGGTCATCCACATATAAGGGACAAGATGCTCTCCATGTCCTCTCACGGGTTGGTTACTGATTTTGAGCGCCCATAAGAGCGTCCATAAGCCCTTATCTATTATATGCAACCCTATCACTCTATGATGATAGTGGGCCTGCTTGACACTCAGAACCCTGCCACTAACATCATGGGTTAACCAACTTCAATACCCTTGCCGGAAGGGTAGTAGTACTCATAGGGATTCCTAGCCCAACATTTCTAGACACCTATCATTCATGCAAGTTTTGGTCTATATGCAATCACATAAGGTCATTAGGTAATGGGCGAACCCATAACCCTAGTTGATAAAATAAGATAAGAAGAATAATGTCATTCATCTCATACATTCATATCATTTTCATAGTAGTAATATAAGATTCAAAATAAAGAGTAACATCCGACATCAAACCTTACCTTCCGTTTGTGCAAAGTCACACACAAGCATATCATTATATATATATATATCAATTTAAAGCAATTTATATCACCAATCGTATAAAAATAACAACATTTAATAATACAAAACAGGGTTAGTTATTCCTCACTCCTAATTGGATTTCTTTCCTCAATTTCACAATTTCGACTCACAAGAGTCGGCGATTAAACTCACAACAATTCCTAATCAACAAGAATATTAATAGACACAAATTAGAATTCAATTGGATTTCAAAAGAGTTCCCAAAATCACCCAATAAAACCCCATTTTGACAACTAGGTTCAAACCCGCTGTTCTCAACCTAGTTTCGGCAAAATTCACTATTTCGCCACCGATTCGAGGTCGAATTGTAACAAAAGTTGGGAAAGTCTAATTGGCAGCAATTGGGTTCTCAGAGTACCTTCAATTTGATCTAATTCATTCTAGATAAAAAAAAAACCCTAAATTTGGTTCTCTAAATCACCCGCGGACATCTCAGAGAGTCAAAATGAGAAATCTTTTGCAAGAATTCGCACCAACAACTCTCATACTAAAGGGAACCATTAATACAACTATTTAAGAGTATTCAATAAACCTAACATGCTTTCACTACCGAAATTCCACATTCAAAGTGGAGAAACCCCACCCCCAACAAAACTATGTTTAAAGAGAAGGGTTTAAGGATTCTCACCTCCTTCAATGTTCTCGCGACAATCTGGGTCACAAAGCACCTTTGGTTGGATGGAATCTACCCTTCTCCTCGGTTTATCCTCTTCACAAAGCCTTAGCCCCACTCTAGCATTAGAAAATGCGTTTAGATGTGAGATAAAACATAAAATAAGGTTTTAAAACCCGGAATCCCAATTCTGTCTTGTAACTGGGAAGGAATGGGGGATTGGGGCGATCAACCGGTCCAATCAACCGGTGCATGTTTGGCCCCCCATCTGGGGTCCGATTCTGGTGATGTTCAGCTTGAAAGAAAGGTCTTTTGATTATCTATGTTTGGATATATTTACCTCGTCAATCGAACTCTCCATCACCAGTCTAAGGACGTGACAAAATCATCTTTTAATGCCATCGTGATTGACCTTCTCTCTCCTCTTAAACTCTAGGATAGATGTTGAGTCATCACTAGGTTCATCCACACTCATTGGGTCTAATTCTGAACTTTCGGGCTCGACTCGAATGGCCCATAGTTGTCACCGACTCAAGGCTGGGTTCGCAGTCCTGGAATCATGAGTTAACTGGCTAGAAATCTAGGGGATTTCACAGTGGGTGCTTCAAGGTGACAGGAATACTAAATATTTCCATATTTCCACTATCTCTCGTAGCAAGAGAAATAAAATTGAGGGGTTGAAGAATGATGAAGGATAATGGATCTTTGAAGCTACTGATTTAAAGAATCACATTGTTCAATTTTATAAAAATCTATTTTTTGCTGAGGAAGTGACATCTAGGCTCTTGCACACGAATCATTCTTTTTCTACACTGGACAATGATTGGTTACTTGAGGACAATGCCATAGATGCTGAGGTTTTTAAACTATGAAACAGCTGGGTCCTTGGAAGGCCCTTGGTCCTTATGGATTTCAAGCAGCATTTTATCAATGGACTTAGGCTACAACTGGTGGTTCAGTCTACAAAACAGTTAAAGAAGCCTTTCTAGGTATTTTGGAAGGTAAACTCAATGCCACTTTCATTGCTTTAATTCCTAAAGTGGAAGCACCTGAGAAAATTATGCAATTTTGGCCTATATATCTTTGCAATGTCAATTTTAAGATTCTGACTAAGTTGATTACTAATAGACTCAAGGATTCATGCCCAGTTTAGTAGCCTCTAACCAAGTGAGTTTTGTTCCTGGACGGCACATCCAGGAAAATATCATCATAGCCCAAGAGCTTTTTCATACTATGTGTGCAAAAGGCAGCAAACACAAATATATGGCCATTAAAATTGACCTTGAGAAGGCTTATGATCGTCTTCAGTGGACTTTTATTACAGAAACCCTTTCTCTTGTAGGTGTTCCTAGCAAGTTCATTGACATTATTATGTGTGTGTTGCTTCTACACAATTCAATGTTTTATGGAATGGTGAGGAGATAGAGCCATTCTCCCCTTCCTGAGGAATTTGACAGGGAGACCCACTGTCACCTTATCTTTTTGTCTTATGCATGGAGCGACTAACACATTGTACTCAGGATGCTACTCGGGAGGAAGGTTGGAAGCCAATACAAGTGTTTAGAGGTGGCACTGGGATAACACATCTAATGTTCGCAGGTCACCTAGTTTTATTCTTCGAAGCTTTGTTGGATCAGCTCTTAATTGTGAAAAGTTGCTTAAGGAAGTTTTGTGATGCTTTTGAAAGTAAAGTTAGCATGAGAAATCACACATCTATTTTTTTGCAAATTCAGAGAGTCATAAAGCTTTTGAAATTGCCAAGGCAAGTGGGTTTATAGTGACCAATGACATTGGTAGATACCTTGGTGTACCCATTTGGAATTTGCATATTAGAAAGGTAGATTATAAATATTTGGTAAGTAAGGTGAAGATCACGCTTGCAGGCTGGAAAGCTTCTTCCCTTTCTCTCGCTGGCCGTATTGTTCTGGCTAAATCGGTCATTATGTCTTCTCCCTACTACACCATGCAATGCATTGCAGTTCCTAAGGGGTGCTGGATGATACAGAGAGAGAAACCCACTCATTCATCTGGGGTGATACCCCTAAAAAAATGGAAGGTCCATCTAGTTAACTGGGTCTGCATTTGCTTTCCAAAAAGCAAAGGTGGTTTGGGGTTCAGAAGGCTGGATCTAATGAATAGAACTTTTATGCGTAAATTAGCTTAGGGCTATTTTCGACAGGATTTCCTATGGGTTTCTCTGTTAAAGGATAAAGATGGGTCACACCGTCAATCCTTTCCTTTCAAAATCTCTAGCATTGACTCCCCTCTTTGGAGAGCTCTCTGCAAGTAGGCAATTGATATGCGATCCCTTTGTCACACTTTGTTGGAAACGGTAAAAATACAATGTTTTGGTGGAATGTTTGGTTGGGTAAGGAAGAACCTCTAGAGTGGCTGGTGGAGAAACCACTTCATCAACATATGCTAAATGGGATAAAGTAAGTGATTACTTTAATGAGAATGACGCTACTTGGTCAAATATAATTGAAGAATACCTTCCCAGTAACATTAGGGGGCAAATTGAAGTTTGTACATTTCCTGGTTCAGCAACAGGCAATGATATGGTGATGTGGTCCTTGTCCAAAATGGGTCAATTCTTTGTTAGCTCTACTTATGATGCACTAGCAGTGAAAGGTTCGAGTAGGTTGAGTATTTGGATGGATGTTGCCTATTGGGAGACTCTATGGAAATTAAAAGTTCCAAATCAAATTTGTTCCTTCATGTGGCTAACTTCGAAGGATAGACTTCTTACTAATGATCATATGAGGAAAATGCAATTGATTGACAGTAGTAGATGCATTATTTGCCCCAAGGATGAGGAAGATAATATCCACGTCTTTCATAAAAGGAGGTTTGCTCAAGGTATTTGGACTCAGTTGGTGCCACAGAAACATCGTGCATGGTTTTATGGGTGCAATAGAGAAGAATGGTTCGTAGAGAATATCCATGGGAAAGCAGCTAAATGGAAGTACGATTGGGCAGCAAAATTTGCTTGTGTTCTTAACTTCCTATGGGGGTGGAGAAATCAAGATGTTCACGATGAATCCTTTTGTGAGGCTTGGGAATGGTCGAGTTCTTGTTGAAGAATACTTTGAAGGAATACAAGAAGCATGGAGAAGCTCTTGTTCTTTAGTTAAAAAACCCATGCAAATGAAACACACTATAGGGTGGAAGCCCCCCCTGAAAGGGCTCGTTTAAATGGAACCCGGATGTTGCTGTTAATAGACGACAACATTTTGCCCAACTGGGTGGATTCATTAGAGATGAGGATGGTAATTTTAGAGGCGGCTTCGATAAAAGGATTTCCCTTTGTGAAGCTTCGAAGCAGAATTATTCGCAATTCAAGAAGGTTTGTCACTAGCATTAAATTTGAGAGCTTGGCCAGTCCAGGTTGAGTCTGACTCCCAACAAGCAGCCTCTTTGCTCGATCCAGGTCATAAAGAGCGAGGAAAGTATGGCAAGATAACTGAAGGAATTCAACATCTATTCATCTCGAGAGGGCATGTTCGTTTCAATCATGTGGGAAGAGATGATAATCAAGTTGTAGATTGGTTGTCTAGGTTCTCTCTGGATTTAGGAAATTCATGGTCTTTCATTTAGAAACCTTTGCTGGAATTGAAGGAGATTCTCCGTGTTGATTTTTAAGCTAGCTAATATTTTTTCTGTTTTTTCTCTCGTTTTTTGGGTCTTTTGATCTGTTTATGTACCCAAAAAAAGAAAAGAAAAGAAAAGAAAAGAAAGACAGATTACCTTGTATGAATCCTAACATGATTTTAATAATAATAATAATAAAAAAAAAAGATGCATAATGCTCACTCAATTTCATGTCTAGGTCTCCTGGCCTTAATTCTTTATGTAATTGATGCGTCCAAAATCTGCTCAGCCCTTGGATCTCCGGGTGATGTCCTGCAAAACGAAAGCGTCAGATGTGGCCCGACCGCTGGGGTCGGGAGTCCACCTCCGAAGGCTAAGTCAGTTGATGAACTTAATCACAAACGGCTCTGCTAGAAGTGCAGAGCTAAGGAATGAAGAACTGGGAAAGGTGATCTAGATAGCAGATCGCTGATAGTTTAGGTCTATCAGTATGTATCTAAACCTGAGTCTCAGATAGTATTCTTTTTTCGATCTCTCCTCACCTTGTATGGTAGTGAGGTTTATATAGAGTGTACCTTCGAATCTCCTTCGTTGGATGCACTTGAGCCTTCTTCGGGTAGTCGTTGGATCTTATCAGTGAGATCCGTTGAGCAATAGACTTCTACTTGTTTGGGCTAGTAGAGGACTCCTGAGATAACCTTTAGGTTATCCGATGTTTATCCCTTCGATAATGATTATCCGCAGCCGTCAATTCGAGTCTGCCATCATTAGGGTGATTACCCTAATCCATAAGTAGGATTAGGGCACGCTTATGGCCGAATAAGCTTTCTTCTTCGACAAGCCATCTTCCGGATCCGGTTTGCTCGGGGAGCGAATCGGTTCTTCTGTCTCGACCGGGGTCGAGGGTCGGACCAGGTATGAACCCGGTCTGATCATAATCCCTCCGTATCACGAGCCCCCCAGACCAAGCGTTCGGTCGATCCCGAGGGCTTGGTTTTTAACTGGGTTCGTCGTCAGATGATAATCTCTGCGTGCTTCATTAAATGTCATATCACATTTAATGCGGTGGTCACTTTTCCTCGAGTGTTGTGAGTGTAAGGCCACATATCTCCTTGCAGTTGATCTGTCGTGGCTCACGTCATCCAAGCGACGGTTTCCGAACGCCTATTTCGGATTCGTGAGTTCAAACTTTCAAAACGTCTTTCAATCTTGATCGCTGATTTTGAATCAATCTCGATCGTTCAGATTCCCGAACACTCGTGCGGGAGTTTTAAAAGCGGTTCGTTGTCTTCGTAGGTTTCATTCTTCCTGTCTGGAATTTGAACCTTTGTTGTTTGCTTCGCGCCTTCCTCGCTCTCAAGCTTCCGTTTCACCGAATCGGTAAGTTTCTTGGTCTTTTTCTTTTTGTAGTTTCTTGAAACGAGTAATGGCAGACGATAGGGCTTCTTTTGTACCCCGTGTTGGTAATAGCAGTGATGCTTGTGCTTCTCCTGCTCTCGAACAGTCGGATAGTGATAACAAAACCCTAACTGTCCTCTGGCGCGAGTTCGCTGAAGTTTCTCAAAAAGGTTTTGAAAGAAAAACCGAAACTTCTCCTGTCCTTCTCGAGTCTGGATCTTCCAAGATTGTCGAGTCTTCTAGGCAGCCTCAAACCTTCGGGTCCAATGGTGGACCTGGCTCTGTTCCCTCCATTTACAATGAGGAAACCCTTCTTTCAGCTGTCCAAGATTTTGATCTTCCTTCCTCATATCAGGTTAGGGCTCCCCACCCTGATGAGAGGGTTGATTCATCCCTTTCGGGTGAATTTTCTCCGTATATAGATGCACTGGAAAGCGGGGTTCGCTTTCCCTTTTTTAATCCTTTGTTCTCCGCAGTTCTGAATCATTGGAACATTTGTCCCGGAATGCTCCTCCCCAATAGCTGGCGTCTCATCGTCGGCTTCTTGGGTTTGTGTTTTGAGCTTGGCATTACGCCATCTCTTTCTCTCTTTGTACATTTTCATGTTCTTTCTATCTCCCATCCTCCCGGATGGGTTTTTCTGTCCAAACGCAATAAGGCTGAACTTGATTGGAGGGGCAGCATCCTTGTCAAAGGAACTTGCCCTTCTAACCACAAAAGATGGCACGAACGATACTTTTTCTGTCGAGCACCTCCATCAAATCTTAACTTCCCAACCACCTGGAGGAGGTGTACTTCTTCTTCCGAGAGTAACCGAGGCCTTCCCTTATCCAGAGAAGACGAGGCGGCCATCAGGAAGATCAAATCCATTCCGTGGTATCAAGAGATACATGGATTTGAAGTGGAGTATAACTCCATCCTTCAAGATCTTGGGGCTTGGCTCATTGTGAGCTTCTAACCATCATCCTTTAATTTGACTGAAGTGATATGTTTTGAATTCTGACTCTTGTCCTTCTTCCTTGCAGTGCCTCCAAGAATGAACCCTGAAAGCCTGCGGGTGAAGGCCGCTAGGGCCGTTGTGACAGCCGAGCAACGATCGCCCAGAGTCTTGACCGTAGATCAAGAGGCTTCTCTTCCCTCTCCCGATCCCTCTTATAGGGGTATCCAAAATGTCAGGCCTGTAGCTGATGCTTCGGGTCAAGGGAAGAAACCGATGGTGGAGAGGTCTAATGTCTCTTCCTCCGCCCGAACCAAGAGGAGGCATGACACAATTTATGCTCCCTCCAACAAAAAATCCAAAGCTTTAACGGATGGTGAGGAAGTCTTCATCCCCCGGTGGACCCTAAAGTTGACCGACAGGGTGACTCGGGATCCCGAGAAAGCTGCTGGAATGGAGCTCCCTCGGTCTTGCTCCTTTCGATCGCCGGGAGTTTGAAGCCCTGGATGACACCTCCCTTGTTAGTCAATCTACAAGGTACCGGTCTTCTTGCTTAGTTATTTTCTCATAATTCCTTATGACTTCTTCTGATATTTTCCGCCTTCCCAGGAATGCTGTGTTGAGCTTTTATCAACACATGGAAGCATTGAGCCGGGTTGGTCGCACCAGCTCCTTGCTGCAAACCTGTGAAGAGAATTTGGCGAAAGCCAGTTCTGAAATAGACCAGCTGACTGCAGCTGCCGTGGAGCTGCAGAAAAAGCATGAGGAAGAAGTGATCTCCCTCAAGGAGGCCCTCGAAGCGTCTAAGATTTGTGCCGCTGTTGCCGAGCGCGAGGCCAGGAAGCAAAAAGCAGCTGCCACGTTGTTTGGTGACAGCCTTGAAATCAAATGTAGGGAGCTCGAAGAACATCTGAAGTTGGCGATCCCTAGCAAGCCCGAGCATATAAAGCCAGAGCTTCGGAAGGAGTGCGTTCGGAAATACCTGAACAGCGTACCTTTCTCCGAACTGCTAGGTTTCTACAACCTTCAAGCTTATCGCATGGGGCAGAACGACGTTTGGGAGCGCATCCTTGGATCGATCCCTGCCTTCGACACTGCTCCTTTTCGTGAGGTGTGCCACAAAGAGGTCTTCGGGAAAGTTGGTATGGATCTCCCGGACTGGGCTCAGGAAGAAGATGATCCTTTTCCAGCTGACCCTCAATATGAGGCATACCTGACTGACGAGCCAGCACTTCCAGAGGAGAAATCACAAGCCGAGTCTCAAGTTGCTGCTGTAGAGGACTCAGCCGATGCCATTCTTGAGGAAGGCTCTTCTCATGATCCTGAGAAAAGTCCTCCCGACCAGGGTCCCTCGGGCAACAATGAAGAAAAGGCTTAGGGAGTTATCTTTTTGTACAGATTTACCCTCTATTTAATGAATAGACATTTCTTTCTCATGTTGGCCTTTATATTTTCCCGTCTCCTGCCGAAATCTTGCCTTGAATATCAAAGTGCTAATGATAAAACTTATCACTTAACTTTTCATTCCTAGCCGAATAATAATCTTGTAGAAATATTGTGAAGATGCGTTTCGGGAAGATGCATTAATCTTCCCCACTACTTCATTTATTGCAAAGTCCGCACGTTTCCCTTCTGCGAAGTTCAAACGTTTTTCTGCCTTTGTATACCATTCACTGTTTCCAATGAATCGGAAATACATCCATTATTTTAATGGCGGTGCGACGATTGGAGGTATCTCTGCATCAGGTGCTCGCTTCCACATGTTTCCATGTGGCATCCCTCCGACCGTTGATCTTGCTTTCTGCGGATTTCGAAGCGTCATTTCGATCTAGGTCGTCGGTTGTCCTTAGCCTTCAACCGTCATCTTAATACCTGAGGCTATTTAAAGCCTTCGTGGGTACTCTCCATCTATCTTGACTTCTGCAAGTTAGATTTGCTAAAGTGCTAAAGCGACCTTTCGTCCTTCGCCCTGCTTCCGTATTCCTCGTACTCCAACAACAGCTCTATCAACTTCTGAACAAGTAAGTTTTTTGATTACTCATCTCTTTCCCCACTTCCCCCCTGAGTAAGCTGTAGTTATACTTGGGGTTTAGTTTGTTGTTTATTTCTGTACTGATACGGCTTGTTTTTTTTTTTGCATAGTGGCTCCCAAGATCAACCCGAATTTTATCAGAGCTAAATCTTGCAAGAAAATCGTTCCTTCGGTGGTGGTTGGGGCCAGTGCAGTGGTTTCAGCTAGTGAATCCTCCAAGCGTAAGGCGACTGTTGCCGGTGAATCTTCAAGTCAGATTCCCGCAGCTTCGTTGATGCCGTCCCTGCGCCTCCTTTGCCCGAAGTGATCGCTCGTCTTTCCCGAGAAGATCTTGATCACTCCGTTGGCGATGGTGCTGCCGGCACTCCCGCTGGTGAGCCTGTTGGTGCACCCCGAAGGAGACTCTTCGGGCATCCGAGGCAACCATGTTGGCGTCCGATGAAGGTGTGGTCCCAGCAGGTGCTGCTCCTATTTCTAACTCTAGTGCTTGTTTGGCATCCTCCTCCTCTCCTTCCGAGTTGGAGGATTTTGCCACTAGGAAGCGCCGTCGGGTGACAAGTGATGAAGCTCATCCTTTTCTTGGTGTAGCTCATCCTTCTCATCCTTCGCCTGAATTAGTGTCAAACGAGTTTGACAGAGCGTTGGAATGGTGTACTGCTGCTCGAATGACTTCTGAGAGCGCAGTTCTTTCCAAACTTCTAGATGAAGTCTTTACGAAGTCACTTTGGTGATGTAAGTCTTTCTTCATTATCCTCCGATTCTGAAAAATTACTTTTCTGTTCCTTGCTAACTTGGAAGTTGTTTGCAGGAGTCTTCTTGGTAACTTCCACAACCAAGTGGAAGCAGTTTCTAGGCTCGGTAGATTGAGCAATGAAGTTTCTAGGCTTCGGGAAATCTCTCGAAGCTAAAGATGTTGAGATTGCTCGCCTTCGGAATCTAGCTTGGGAGGTGGCAGGAGAAAAAAATTAGATGATTGGTCGTCTTCGGTTAGACTTGGATGATGCCAGGGAGAAGATCCGGCGACTGGAACGAACAGTTGGAAAGTCAGGAGCCAGAGGATCTGAAACGTTACCTGAAAGGCAAGCTGTCGTTCCTTTGCTCGAATCCCTTCCAACTGATGTTTGCAGAGCCTGCGTCTTCAAGTATTTACACAGTAAGCCTTTTGTTGATATGCTGAATGCTTATAACTTGCAGGCGTACCGGGATGGTGAGAACGAAGTATGGGAATCAATATTAAGGAAGGATCCTCATTTTGATACGACTCCCTACAGTGCTGTTTGCCATCCTGAAGTATTTACCGACCTGGGTATTCCTCCTCCCGATTGGACCAAGGATAAGATTGATCCTCCACCTTCCGATCCAGATATTATGCAATATCTGGAAGATTCTCCTGTTTATTCTCCCCTGGAAGAAGTCAATTATGACGAGCTTGTACTGAATGCGAGTTTGGTCGAGGACCATACTTCTCCTGGACAAGCTGGACAAAGAGTATGAAATTGCGGAGAATTTTATGCCTACCGAAATATTTTTGTAATCCTCATTTCTTCTCTTCTTTTCCTTGAATCCCCACCAATGGTTGACTCATATGTTTGTTCTAGCAAAGTTGCGTCGATCTTGTATAACTTCTTAACAGTCACTTATGATGACTTTCTTTTTTGATCGAAGATTGTATCCAGCTCTTGTAATTGTTTTGATACTGGCCTCTTTGGATCTTTTGAAGAAATAAGAAATTACTTTATCTTGAACTTTGCTAGCCACTTGAATCGCCGTTGCATTAGGTCTTAGTTGTTTGAAACAATGCCTTTACTTAAGGATTTTCGGAGAAATACAATAAGTCTGAGAAGGAACTCACTCGGGTTTTAAACCCATGCCTTTACTTAAGGATTTCTGGAGAAATACAATAAGTCTGAGAAGGAACTCACTCGGGTTTTAAACTGATGCCTTTACTTAAGGATTTCTGGAGAAATACAATAAGTCTGAGAAGGAACTCACTCAGGTTTTAAACCGATGCCTTTACTTAAGGATTTCCGGAGAAATACAATAAGTCTGAGAAGGAACTCACTCGGGTTTTAAACCGATGCCTTTACTTAAGGATAATTCAAAAATTCAATAAGTCTCGAAGGAACTCACTCGGGTTTCAAACCGACGCCTTGCAAAAGGAACTCACTCGGATTTTCATTTGATGCCTCGACTTAAGAAAGTTCGAAAAATTTCCATAAGTGTTGAAGGACCCACACGAATTTTCATCCGATGCCTTATAGTTGGATCTTGTTCTTGAATGTGGTGTATGATGCCCCCCAATCAAAAGATAGTTTGCTGAAAGCCAAAAATTGCATTGATTGAGTTGAAAATGATTACAAAATTGAAATCCTCCTCAAGGATAAAACTTTTTGAGATGCCTAGCATTCCACGAACGATCCAACTCTTTTTGGGTATTGATGTTCTTCAGCCTATAAGCTCCTGAACCGACCGGTTTCACAACCATATAAGGTCCTTCCCAGGAAGGGTCCAATTTTCTTTGGTGACGTGGGTCGGAAGCTAGGGTGTTTCTCAACACCAAATCTCCGGCTAAGTACCGACGATTCTTCACTCGAGTATTATAATGAGACGCTATCCTTCTTTGATAATGTTGAGTTCGTGCTATTGCCTTTGCCCGAACTTCGTCCAACAAATCAAGACTATCAAGCAGTCCTTGTTCATTTGCTTTTTCCTCGAACTCACGATCCCGTAACGTCCCTGCCATTATCTCCACTGGTGCCAATGTTTAGGATCCATATGCCAACCTGAATGGAGTTTCTCCTGTGGGTGTTCGAACCGTAGTTCTATAAGCCCACAGTACATTATGAAGTTCTTCGACCCAAGAAGCTTTGTCAGCTTCGAGTCTTCTCTTTATTCCTTCCAGTAGCGTTCGGTTAGTAACCTCTACCTGTCCATTGCTTTGGGGGTATGCCACTGAGGACATACGATGCTCGATCATATATGTTCCACAGAATTGCTCAAATTGTGGACAGTCGAACTGAGTACCATGGTGAGTGACAATAATCTTTGGAATCCCAAAGCGATATATGATTGATTCAAGCACAAAGTTCTCCACTTTTTTCTCAGTAATTGCCGCCATTGCACTGGCTTCTACCCATTTTGTGAAGTAATCAATTGCTACTATCAAATATTCCCGTCTGCCTGATGCCTTGGTGAATTTGCCCATGATATCAATTCCCCACATTGCAAAGGGAATGGGATTTAGAATTGAAGTCATAGTTTCCGCCGGGTGCTTCGATACTGTAGCATGAATTTGACAGTTACCACATCGACGAACGTATTCCATAGCAGCCTCTTGGACCTTAGGCCAATATAACCCAAGTCTTAGAATTTTGTGGGCCAGGGCTCGGCCACCCATGTGAGCTCCACAAATTCCTTCATGAACCTCAGCCAAAGCTGATTTTGCTCCTTCGGGGCCTATACATCTCATAAGGGGTCCAGCATAAGATCTTTTGTATAGTCTCCCATTCTGAATGACAAATCTAGCTGATCGAATCTTGATCAACCTTGCCTCTACCGGATCCTCGGGTAATTTGTCATCCCTTAGATACTCGATTATTGGATCCATCCAAAGCAACGTTCGCTTCAATATAAGAAATTTCTTTCTCATGATAACTTGGAAAAGTTATCTCTTCAATGTAGACCGAAGGGTCTAGATTCTTTTCCTTGGCATTGGCTAGTCGGGATAGCTCATCTGCCACTGAATTTTCATTCCTCGAAATCTGGATATCTTCAAATTCCAAAATTGGTTTTGAAATGCCTGCACTATCTCCCGCTATTTTTGCAAGCGTGGTTCTTTAATGCCATACTCCCCCGGACTTGGTTGACTATAAGCCGAGAGTCACTATAAATAGTAACATCTGCAATAGATAATGCTTTTGACAACCGAAGTCCCGCTATCGAAGCCTCATATTCTCGCTTCGTTATTACTTGCATCAAATGCGAATCTCAAAGCATATCGAATAATAAATCCTGCTGGACTTTTTAATAGAATTCCAGCTCCTGCTCCATCTTTATTACTCGATCCATCCACATATACCTCCCAAGTGGTTGGTATAATGGGATCCTCAATGGTGGGTTCCACTGGTGCAGTAGTTTCTACTACAAAGTCGGCTAATGCCTGAGCCTTGATTGCAGTTCTGGGCTTAAAGCTCACTTGGAACTCGCTGAGCTCAAACGACCAGGACACCATCCTTCCGGACAAATCAGGTTTGTTAAGAACTTTACTAAGAGGAAAAGTTGTAAATACCTCAATTGGATGAGCCTGAAAACATGGCCTTAGCTTCCTGGCGGCCATCATGAGAGCCAGAGCCTGCTTCTCAATCTGCAAATATCTCGTCTTCGCATCTAGCAACACGTGGCTTACATAGTAAATCGGCCACTGTTTTTTATCTTTTTCCCGAACAAGTACTGCACTGACCGCCGAAAGGGACGTCGCTAGATATAGCTGTAATATTTCCCCCTTCTCTGGTCCGGGACAGGATCGGTGGTTGTCCAAGTGTTTCTTTTAATTCCTCGAAAGCTTTCTCGGCACTCTTCAGTCCACTTTGCTTCCTTACGCCCTTCAGGTCTTTAAGTGCCTTGAAGAAAGGCAAACATTTTTCTCCAGACTTGGAGATAAATCGATTTAAAGCAGCAACTCTCCCTGTTAAACACTTTACATCCCGAATGGTTTTGGGAGCCTCCATATCAATCAGAGCTTGTATTTTGGCAAGATTAGCCTCAATTCCCCTCTGTTCTACCATGAAGCCCAAAAATTTGCCCGAGGAGACTCCAAAGGCACATTTTTCTGGGTTTAGCTTCATTTGATGTTTTCGCAGTACTGAGAAAACCTCAGTCAAATCTGCAATATGATTTGCTTTTGTAAAGCTTTTCACTAGCATGTCGTCAACATAAGCTTCAACATTCTTTCCTATTAGCTCTTTGAAAATCTTGTTGACGGCCCTCTGATATGTTGCTCCTGCATTCTTCAGGCCAAAAGGCATGACCTTGTAATAATAGCTCTCATGATCAGTCATGAAAGCCGTATACTTCTCATCCTCCTTATTCATAAGGATCTGAGTATACCCTGAGTAAGCATCCATGAAACTTAAAGTTTCATATTCTGCAGTCGCATCTATCAAGAGGTCAATCCGAGGCAACTGGTAGCAATCTTTTGGGCAAGCTTTGTTTAGGTCTGTGTAGTCTGTACACATCCTCCACTTCCCATTCGCCTTTTTTACCATTACCACGTTGGCCAACCAAGTTGGGCACTCAATTGGTTCTATGAAACCAGAATTCTTAAGTTTTTCAACTTCGCTTCGAACGGCTTCATACTTTTCAATGGAGAAATTTCTTCTTTTCTGTATCACTGGTTTCGCCTTAGGGTCTATCCAGAGTTTGTGCTCTGCAATGGCCCGATCGATTCCCGGCATGTCCTCAGCAGACCATGCGAATACATCTTTATTCTGTTGAAGAAATAACTTCAACTCATCTTTAAACTCTTCCAGCTGTTCAGACCCGATATAAGTAATCTTTTTCTCATCCTCGGTACACAGCTGGATTTGCTGCAGCTTCTCCACTGGTTCGGGTCCTTGCATCTCTGTCTCTTCCCGATCAACTTGAACTTCTATGGGGAGGGCAGTTACCTTCCTCGGACCCTCCTTGTCTTTTAAATAGGCAACATAACACTGCCGAGAGATCTTCTGGTCAAAGGAGACTTGACCAATTCCCATATCAGTCGGGAATTTTATCTTCAGGTGTTTTGTTGAAACAATAGCACCTATCTTGGAAAAAGATGGTCGCCCGAGAATCATATTATAGGCTGGTAGTTCCCGAACCACCAAAAAATTGATTCGGACTGTTGTTTCCTTAGGAAAACTTCCAATGGATAAATCCAACTGGACCTATCCTTTCGCCATTGCAGATGACCTTGCAAAGCCATATAGATGTGTGGATGAAGGCTTCATCAAGTCCTGATCCACCTTCAATTTTTGATACACTTCGTAGGAAATTAGGTCAGCTGCAGACCCTGTATCAATCAAAACTCTATGCACTTCCCGCCGTGCAATCTCTACCTTGATGACTATAGCATCATCATGAGGTAAACAAACATCTCTTTCGTCTTCCTCGCTAAAGGTGATAGAATCTTCACCATTCAGCTTCTTCCGCTTCTGCGTCTCTCCGGTTCCAACAAATTTGGATTTTATTTTCAGACTCCGGAGTGATTCGGGCTTTGGTCCTCCGAAGATGGTAAGGATCGGTGACCGAGTAGCTTCAATCACCTCCTTGCCTTTCTTAGACTTCGGGGCTTCCCTTGATCGTTCCGAACTAACCGAACGATCCCTTTTTGGAGCAGCCGCACGTGGCTCCTCCCTTCTCCTGCTAAACAAAACTGGACAGATGTCCCTGAGATATCAATCTCTCAATATCTGCCTTCAGATGACGACAGTCATTAGTATAATGACCATAGTCCTTGTGGAATCGGAAATACTTTTCCCGATCCTGCTGCTCTCCGGGTTTCAAAAGAATTTTAGGCGGCCACTTTAAAATATTTTTTCTTTTGAGGATATTCAAAATATCAGCCGAGGAGCATTCAATGGAGTGTACTCACTTTTACCGGGGGACCTTTGGCGCCAAGGCTGGGATTTTCCAACCCGATCGCGAACATTTTTCTTTGGCTTCTGCTTCTGCTCAGGAGCCTTTTGTTCCTTATTGGAGACTTTATTATCTCCTTGGCGCGCATCTAGAATTTCCATGACTTCAGCCTGCTTCTGGCATCTCTGTACCAACTCAGCATAAGTCGCAGGCATATCCTGTAGTAATAACTCCAGGAGTTTCCGATTAGTGAGTCCCGTGAATAGAGCAGTTCTGGCTACTTGCTCATCCAAATTTTCTATCTCCATCGTCACTTTGTTGAATCTTTTCAGAAACTCTCTGATCAATTCGCTCTTTCCTTGTTTGACAGTAAACAAGGTTTCTTCCGTTTTCTTGACTTGTATCCCACTCTGGAATCGCCCTATGAATTGGCGCGCCAATTCGTCAAAGTTTGCGATCCTTCCAGAGGGGAGGTTAGAAAACCACTTTTGTGCTGCTCCAGTTAGAGATGAACCAAAAACCTTGCATAAAATTTCATCAGAATTACCTGAAACTGCCATGGTCTGTTGGTAATAGCCGATGTGAGCTGTTGGATCTCCGGAGCCATCAAATGTTGAGAAGGTAGGCAAACGGAAGTTATGGGGAAACCGATATCCCGCAATTGGCTCAGCAAAGGGAGTCTTCCGAATGACTGAGTAAATATCCTCAGTTATTCTTCCCTTAGCCAACTGCCCTAATTTCTCATTGATGTTGGCCAATTCTTGACCAATCTGGGTCGGGTGATCTTCAGCAATATGATCACGACCTCGATTAACACGATCATCCCGTGCTACTCGATCATCACGAACAGCCCGTCCTTCCCGAGCATTCCTCTCGTCGCAAACTGCTCGATCATCACGAACAGTTCTTCTGACAGTGGGTGAGTGAGTTCTTACCCCTGTATCCAACCTTGTGTTTGAATCAGTTGTACTCTCTTGCGGTCTGTAGAATCGATCGTCTCGCCTCGGTTGATCATCGATCCTCCGAAGTCCTCGGTCTCCTTCACGGAAATTCTGATCAATATTCCGGTCTTCAGCCAGTCTCTGGTCACGTGGCAATGCACGTCTCCCTGAATCGCGCTGATCAGGCTCTTGTGGTAAAACCACTCGTCTGGTGAGCATGCGGAGTGCTTGGCTCACCTCCAAGAGTTGAATCTTTACCTGATCCAATTGATCTTGGATTGTATCAGGAGGAGGATTACGTCCTCCCTGGCCACCATCTACCTCGATAGGATTTTGGCTTTCCTGGGGAATATATGGATTATTCACTCCAGGGATCTGAACACCGGAATTGCGTTGTGCAGCGGCTGCTGATCTAGTCACCATGGCTTTTCAAGTCGTTTCCCACAGATGGCGCCAATTGATGCGTCCAAAATCTGCTCAGCCCTTGGATCTCCGGGTGATGTCCTGCAAAACGAAAGCGTCAGATGTGGCCCGACCGCTGGGGTCGGGAGTCCACCTCCGAAGGCTAAGTCAGTTGATGAACTTAATCACAAACGGCTCTGCTAGAAGCGCAGAGCTAAGGAATGAAGAACTGGGAAAGGTGATCTAGATAGCAGATTGCTGATAGTTTAGGTCTATCAGTATGTATCTGAACCTGAGTCTCAGATAGTATTCTTTTTTCGATCTCTCCTCACCTTGTATGGTAGTGAGGTTTATATAGAGTGTACCTTCGAATCTCCTTCGTTGGATGCACTTGAGCCTTCTTCGGGTAGTCGTTGGATCTTATCAGTGAGATCCGTTGAGCAATACACTTCTATTTGTTTGGGCTAGTAGAGGACTCCTGAGATAACATTTAGGTTATCTGATGTTTATCCCTTCGATAATGATTATCCGCAGCCGTCAATTCGAGTCTGCCATCATTAGGGTGATTACCCTAATCCATAAGTAGGATTAGGGCACGCTTGCAGCCGAATAAGCTTTCTTCTTCAGCAAGCCATCTTCCGGATCCGGTTTGCTCGGGGGGGGGGGGGGGTCCTGCCCGGGGGGGGGGGGGGGGGGGGGGGGGGGGAGGCCGGGGGCCGGGCAAAAACCCTCCGCGCGCGTAATAAAAAAAAAAATATATTTTTTTTTTTAAAAAAAAAAAAAAATTAAAAGATTTTTGGGGAAGGGTATGTAATTTTTTTTTTTTGTATAAAAAAAAAAAAAAAAAAAAAAAAAATAAAAATTATTTTTTTTTTTTAGGCCTTCAAATTGAAACAAAGTAGGGTAATATTGGGTATTTTGAAAAATATAACACATGGTGACTCATTACTTAAATCTATTATTCTAACATTAAAGGTACGATTGTTATATGATTCAAAACACGAGAAGTGTAAATATAATAAAATAAAGCATATTAATATCCCATCCCCCAGGCTTAATAAGCCCTTTGTACAAAAAGAAAAAAAGAAAAAAAAGAGAGAGTTTTTTTAGGTTTGTCCGGTTTAAGTTGGACCCTCATGTTACCTCATTTAATTGGCCTAAATTAGGTTTAATCCACAATTTGACAAATTTAATTAGTGACATTAACTCTTAAAATGAAATGGCCAAAATATCCTTCTAATGTTAAATTACTCAACTAACCTTGTGTTTCATCCCATATGTAACCCTTAGGTAGGTGAAGGTTCTTCTTTCACTCATCTTCTTTCAAACATCTTTAGGCTGCGTTTGTTTGCTGGAATAAAAGTGGGGTGGGAAAATTTTTGAAAAATTGTAGATTTTTTACTTTTCCCTTAAATTCTAAAATTGTAGATTGTTTGGTTACTTGGGGTGGGAAAGTGAGAGACAAGCTTCCTTGAATCAAGGAAACTCGTCTGGTGATGTGGCAGCCCAACTTTCCCACCCCAAGCTATTTTAAAACCAATTTTGCTTCTGTAGTGCCTCATTAATGCGCTTGACCGTGCAGCCAGCCGTTCGATCTAGCATCATCCTCTCATTAAAAAATTCATTTTATATCAAAACCCACCTCCTAAAGCGTGTATCCTTAGTTTGGTTCGGGTCGATGCAAACCCAGCGGTCCGTCTGGGCGGTTCGAGTGGTTTAGTATATGTTTTATTAATACAATTACAGATGTATTACATAACCCAGCCTATACGTATATACGAATGTACATGTATCGTATAAACAACCAGTTCAAAACATTTTGAAAATAGACAAAACCAAATCCCTGTTCTGACAGCACCCCGCCCATTTCATTTAAGTTTTCGTATTTGGAGCTCTGAACCAAGCTGGAGAAGAAGAACATCAAGAGAAATCGAAGGAGAGAAGAAGAAGAATCGCAGTCGGTGTTAGTTGAGAACAAAGAAGAAGAAGAAGCAGAGGAGAAGATTATAGATTAACATCACTTTGTTGAGGTTGAGAACAAAGAAGAAGAAGAAGAAGAAGAAGAAGAAGAAGAAGAGGAGGAGAAGAAGAAGAAGAAACCTGGTTCGTTGAGGTTGAGCTCCAGCTTCGATTTGGCTTCTCTAGGGCTGAGATTGTCTCTGCGATTCTTCATTTCTAAGCTTCGATTTGGCTTCATTCACACACACCTATTTCTGCAAAAGAAATCTAGGAAAAAAGGTAACATCTCTCTTACATTTGTTCACTGAATGGTTCGAGATCTCTCTCACTTCTCTATCGTCTCTGCGATGGGTAAAATAGATGCTGTGTTTTTTTTCTAAGTTTATAATGATGCATTCTGGTGCAATCTCTTTGTAACATGTGCAGCAAGACCCATTGCCCTTACAGTAAGAAGGTCAACCAGTTGCTGTCAGAGTAAAAGCAACTTACAAGCTCATTGAACTTAATTTGGAAAGTGACTATTATATTTCCTGCAACTCTATTTATATTTTTATCCATCCAGGCAGTTGAAGCTACAAAGAATGTCATCGTCTCAGTTTTTCATTCACACCATGTCATTGTCTCAGTTTTGTAGAATTCCTTATGTTAGTAAAAGCAATACTACACATTTCATTTGGGTCCGCTCTCATCAAATTGCTCTCTTGTTTGTAATTTCACATGTAAAATAGTCTTGGACTTAATGTTTATTTATTCTGGTGGATATCCTGTTAGAGGGCAAGGATCCATTTTGTTGATGCCATGTAGGTGATATTTTCCTGATGTACTGGGCTATTCCCAAAATCTTATGATTTTTGTTTGCTCATCTTTTTTTCTTCCTTCTGCATTTTATTTCCCTTTCTGTGGACCTAGGTTTTCCCTATTTTGTTTTGAAAGGATCCATGTAGCTGGCCCCATTTAGTTGGGATAAGGCTTAGTTTGTTGTTGATTTTTTGTTGTATTGTTTTATTCATTTGTAAGATTTAAAAAAACTAATCAGATCATGCTCTTCTACACACTCAAACTAGTTAAAATCACTTCTATATTATTTAAGGTTTAAGGCTGCAGTAAGGTTACCTCATTTTGGATTATGTAGTTTTCTTTCTTTTTCATAATACTGAGTTCATGCAATAAGTTATTAAATGTACAACGTGAGAACATTGTCTCCTTGACATCATTAAAACTCCTAAAAGCTGCAGTAAGGTTACCTCATATTGGGTTTTATAATGATTATTTGGTCAAGTATTTGGGAAATAGAAATACTACCCCTCATCTCATGTTGTGAATACACACACAAATTTGTTTTTCCTTCTAGAATGCTTAACTTCAAAGATAGCCTATCTTTTTCTCTATATGAGTTTGCCACTTGTACAGCTCTCACATTAGTTATATGATTATGGTGGAAAAAGAAGAGCCAAATGGTCCTCTGCTTCTCTTTTCTCTTAAATTTGTTTCAGGCTAATTTAAGATCAGATGCGAAGATTTTATTGCAGCAAGTGGATAGATTCTATAGCCTTTGGTCTTGTTTTGTTCTATTATCAGTTGTTTTCAAGTATTTTGTAGCAGTTATGGTTGGCGAACAGGGTTTTTTTATATAATTTTTTTGTTTGGGGGGGGGGATGGCGGGGGGGGGGATAAATGGCTTGGCATACAGGATTGGTCTCCATAGATTGTCTTTTCTCTTTTGTTTGTTGATTATGAAGTTAGTTTCTGCAATTCCCTTCTCATCAAGGAAATGAAGGAAGGTGAACCTGTAAGTAGATCTAATCGAAAATGTCTTGACGTAGTCTAGTACCAGATGATGAGATCTTCAATGGGTAGCTGGGGGATTGGAATGGCAAGAATTTGTTGACCATATGTCTAGGCCACCAAGTGAACAGGAGTCCGCGGTCCTAAGTATGACAATGACCGTCAATCAATTGAGCCACTTTAGAGGGTCCATTCCTTGGTAAGGGATAGCAGCCCAGATTAGGCAAACTGTGCGGAATCCAATTAGAAGTCCAAGGATGAATTTGATTGCCATATTTTACCTGTATGAACATGCCCTAGTTGATGAGATCCCACCCCTTCAGAATAGAGCGGCATCCCCATGAGTGCAATGTTTGCAATATTTGTGCTGCATTAATCAACCCCACATAAAATTTTGAAAACGAAGTAATTCCCATGCCTTTTGAGACAAAAGCATCAAGTTAATTGCTTGAAGGTTTTTAAAATTCAAACCACCTTAAGATTTTGGAGAGCAAAGAGTATGTCAGTTCACCATGTGAATCTGTTGCTTTTCTCCATTAGACCAATAAAAGGACCGCATAAATTTCTCTATGTCCTTCAGATTTGTCGAAGGCATCTTGAAGCATAACATGAAATGAGTTGGTAATGCGGCAAGAGTATATTGCATAAGGACGATTGCTTTCCCCGAAGATGATAAGATTTTAGTCTTCAACCCTTGCAGCCTCCCATTAAGTAGAGGTAGAAGAATATGAAAATGCTTTTTCTTTAAGTTACCTAAAAAGAGAGGGAGGAATACCCAGGTAGATATCCATTTTTTATGTTGGCGTCCTATGAAACCGGATCGAAAGATCCCTCTTCCGATTGGCAAGTGTACTCAGAGTATAATGACCTTTGGTTTTGTTGAAATTCATGTCCTGCCCCGATTGAGAGCAATAGTCCTGAATAATCTAGCCGAAATTTTCAAGCGATTCTCCAAAATCTTGGAAATGATTTTGTAGTTCATATTGTAGAGATTGATTGGCTAAAATCTCCTACTGTGTGAGGGGAGTCTACCTTAGGTGTAAGAGTAATGAAGGGCGAGTCTGTGCTTTTCTTCGATATACCATTGCTCTGAATCTTCCATCCAGGTTCACACTTTCATGCACAACAACAAAATTCCTTAGAGCCTTTTCTTTGAGCTCCAAGTTTTTCACTGTTTTCTTATTCCAAGATCTTAAAGAAGAAGATAAACATGATAGCTTGCTAGAATATATGAAGGAGATACATTAACTGGCACTGCCCAACTCTGAATAAGAAGGTCCAGATAAGATTCTTCATGAGTCCAGAAGAGCGCAAACCTGAAAGGATGCCTCTGTTTTCCTTCCTGTGGATCCACCCTTAGGAAAAAGTGCCTTATAATCAGAATGAGAGATAATAATATGGTGGATAGTAGCCTCTGGGAATTTAGAAAACCATTCCATGTTTCATATAACCAGATCCAGTAGTCCCTCAATCCGATGAGCATTTCTTTGTTTATTTGACAATGTAAAGTTGCTTCTAGTAGAATGGAGTTTGAGCATGCCAAACTCATTAACAAAAGATTGGAATGGAGCTAAGGATACAGAAGTTAAAGGCCTATCCCCTTGACGATGAATTGGCATAAGATATGAGTTTCAATCTCCTCCAATGGCCCATGGATGGTCAATGAAAGATGCCAAGTTTGAAAGCATTTGCCACTGATACTTTTGAATGGATGGATTCGAACTTAGATACACACAAGTAAGATACCACAGATTTGTCGTAGATCCTTTCGATCCAAACTGCATATTTATTATTTTTGTGCATATATACAGTTTGTGGTATTGTAACAGTTCCAATATATGTTATTGCATACTTAAAGAAGATAAAGACACTTATTAACAACAATCATTTACTTGTCCAAGCAATCCGAGCCTCGTCAAAGCTGGTAGCTTTCCTTAATTGATTTGATTCAGATTTCTCCCTTTCCTGCTTCCCAAGATTGAGAAATGGATTGGTCTTATTTATGCTCATTCAATTGGTCCTTTGCTTCTTTGTTCTTGTGTTCTAAAGATTGTCAGTGACAATGGAAAGAAGGTCAAACGCAAACACATTTTCAGTAGAATATTACCCAGTATTCTGCTTATGGGAAGAGGGAGTATATTTGCATTTCCAGTCCTGAGGGAACGAGGACAGAACCAGAGGTGGATTTTTACTTCCCTATGTTTTAAGTTGGGGGGGGGTGGGGTGGGGTGGAGAGGATGAATGCCAAAGCAAGGTTATCAAGCCTAGATAAGCAGAAGCAATAAAAACATATTGGATATGTTGATATGCATTATCCAACAGCTAGAGAACCAGAGTAATACAAATTTCTCTCGCATGGGAAATATAGAAAGGGAAAATAGTGAGAAATCCTTGACTTTTCTATTAGCTTTGGATATCCAAAAGTCTAGAAATGAGCAAGTTGGAAAAAACATAGAAAAATAAGAAGCAGAGATGAGTAAGAAAGAAACAAGTCTTAACAATGATAACAAAAAAAAAAAAAAAAAAAAAAAGGTGTGAAAAACCCTCCTCCCAATGAAAAAAGTAAAATCCAATTTAGTTAGACAAATTGAATATGCATTCGAAAACCAGAACCACACAGATTTCTCTAGCATGGGCATGGGAACTACTAAGGGGGGAAATAGTGAAACCTTGACATCACTATTAGTTTTGGGATGTCTGGAGATCTTCAAATTAGCAAGTCAAATGCAAGAAAAACAAAAAGGAGTAATAAGGTAACACAAAGAGGCGTGAAAACCAAAAACTAAAATCCAATTTAGTTAAACAAAGCTTTCAAACGGTGGAGGAAATTAGCACAACATTCTTACTTCAATGGTAAGACAACTTTGAATGATTTAAGCTTACACAGTAGACCAAGCTATACCAGATATTAAGAAGATACAATTCTGTCATATTCAGAAATCAGATTCCTTTAGAGCCTATGACAAGCAGAAAACATAAGATTAGTTTCAACCCGCCAATACACAAAAATCAGCACCACGAAAGATAGAGTTCACACTGCTTGTATATACACATTAGCTATCAGAACTTACTGCTTGATAGAAGTCAATGTAATACCCAATTCAAAGGACATACTGACTATTTAAACGAGAAAAACACAGAAAAGTGCCTGAGAAGATGAAAATTATAATTGCTCGATTTGAAAAGCTAGATTTGCTCAAGAATGTGATCAAACGGTACAAAAAAGTAAGTCAAGGTAAATTTTAGCATGATATATGGATGTATATCCATGCATGGAATACATCATCTCTATCATATGATAACAAATTTAAACTTTCTACAATTACCAATTGTGACACCCAGCCCAAATCTAGCCCGAAGACCCGATCTGTTTTGGGTGAAGTCGGGTTTTGTTTAATGTTGACTTTGAAGTTTGACCGTGATTTCAGTTTTACTATCTTCAAAAATCTTAGGAAGATGTCTTTGTGGGCCATCTCAGTAGAAGATATGGTGTTTGAACCAAAACCCATGGATATTGATGATGGTGTTTCCTTATGGAAACCTTATTTGATTTGGTGTTGAACTATTTATTTGTGAAGAAGAACTTGGTTGATGGACCTAAAGCTTAGTTTGACCTAGTTTGAAGACATCCCTCCATACTAGGTAAGTAGTATGATGTATTGAAAGAAGCCCATCCAAAAATATTGAAGTTAGGCCCATTAAATCCCTATTTTTGAACAAGCTGTCCAGGCAGTGGCATTTTGGTAAATATTTGTTTTGAAGGTTTTCAAAAGCTTTATTTCTTTTAATTTCATGGTAAAATATTCCCATTATGTTTCTAAACCTCTAGATAGTGTGGGATCGACCTTTGAACTTCCTCTTTGGCGATTAATCAACCACCGGGGGCAGTTTGGTAAGTTTGGTGAAACCCTAGTAATTATTGGACTCTTTGTGATATGTAAAAGGGGGAACTCCATGTTTTTCAATCTCAATCTGTTTCTAAGCCTTGGAGAACGTGGGAAGATCCCTAGATACTCTCCTTCGAAGTCAAGGAAGATCCTCAAGCATCTCTTCAAATTTCTTCATCAGTTCCTCTTCTAAAAGGTTAGTATTCAATTCGTTTCTTTTTTAATTCATTCTTTCTTCTCTAATTCTGATATTCTGATTTTGAATGGGTATTACACTGCTGTAATGACCTCTTCTTTAATTCTTTTAGCCCTAGAGTGAATTCCACAATTCACTCTATGTTCTTGAAAGCCATATGGCGATGATTCTTGAATTTGATTCCACCAAAGCTCTTAATGATACTTTCCCTAATTTTCTACCTATCTTTATGATTGTGGGGAAGGTCTCATATTATTACCATGGCCTTCCCTTGTGTCCTCGTGATTGAGGGGTTGATCCCTAATTTTCCTTGGACCATTGGAAATCAAAAGGGTGAGATTTTGAGGGGAAATTCTTGGGTAACCTTCATGAGAGGGTAACCAATTGGCAACCCTTTTATTTTCTATTAATTCTTTGGACTCTCCCCAAAACCTTTATTGATTGTAAATTCTTTGTCCTAAGGGTGAATCTTTATTCTCCCTAGTCTTTCCGTGGGATACACGGATTCTTGTTAGTAAATCCCTAATTGTATGATTTGAATTTCTTTCCTTTCACTTTAATTGAGAACCTTATTTTCTCTCATTAGTAGACCCTTCCTAATTCCATTCTTTATTTTGAAATACTAATGAGATGTTCCCTTATCTATCTTGGGTTGTTTTTGTGGGAGTTAATTATGGGTAACTCTCATGGGAGGTAACCAACTCTCATGAGAGGTAATCATATCTGAAACCCTAATTTTCGTTTATCTGTTGGAAACTTCCCAACACTTTTTCAGATTGTGCATTCTTTGTTTCTCTTTCCCATGGGTGAATCTTGATTCGTTGTTTCTCTTTCCCTTGGGTGATATTTGTGTTAACCTAAACTTGATCACTATATTTTCTTCATGATCCATGTTTAACCTAATTAGGATTTCTAATTATTCTTTCTTCGTTCTTGTTCTTGTTTGAGATCAGGAAAAAGATGATGCATCCTTGCAACTATCTATTCTATGATCTCATTCTATTCTTTGAGATCTATGATCATCATCATGATCTTAACCCTAGCTAATAGATTCTTGAAACCTTAACCCTAACCCTTGAATGATCTTCCTAGAAAACTTTTGTAACCTTCCATGTGAGGGAAACCTCATGGGTAATGTTTCTATTAACCTTAACTATATTTCCTATGATTTCTTGTTATTTTCTTGATAACAATCATTCCCTCTCTTTCCGTGATCATAACCTTTTCATGAGCCATATGTTTGATGAAACCCTAACCCCTTTATTATTGACCTAATGAGATTGATTTTTCGGACTATGATCTCCCCCATGTCTTCATTTGGGTTAGGTTGTACTTGGTCATCAACCCCATGAGCAAAGCACCCTTGTATAGCAATATACATGGGGGCGGTTGCTAGTGGCGGTCGATTGAACCAAGCGACCGCCTGAAGCGACCGCCCGGTTTTGTTTTCGGGGTTTTGCCCTATTTTGCCCCCTGTTTGTTATAAATAGCATCCCTCGCCCTATTAACGCATTATTATGTTCGGGATTGCTATTTTGGACGATTAGGCGGCTGTGGAAACGTACGGGATTCAGGTCTGAAGTGCTGTTAATGATATGAAACCTTTTCTCTTCTATTCTTGGTGATTCTGATTAAGGTAATGAATCTCCATCTGCAATTCTCTTCTTTTTAACCTCTAATTGATATGAACCCATCCCCTTTTTGTTAGTGGTTACCCATTTGATTTGTTGTACTCCCTTTCCAATGTTCTTGATGAGATCCTGTCCAGAAACGAATCCCTGCATTTGTTAATGGATGGATCTAGTCAAGGGGAAAGTTTCTGGGTAATCCATTTTATGGTATTTGTTAGGTTTCTTATCACCTAGTGTCTCTTGGAGTGTTAGATTCGAGACTTAGGCCATGATCACTCGAAAACCGGATTGAAAACGGATGATCAAAAGCCTGAGTTTCGGATTTGAAACTCTCTGTTTTTGGGGTGGTCACTAGTGGCTGTCGCTCAACTTAAGCGACCGGCCGGTTTCCAGTGTCTGTGTAAGTTTGATTTTAGATTTGTTTTGACTCTTGACTCTTTTATATTCTTGTAACCCTCTATATAGGTGTTCTCTATTTCAAGTAGAAGTCTTATAATAGTTTCTGGAATTCAAGTTAGAGGAGTTTTACATAATTACAGGTAAGGACATGCATTCTTATTTATATGCAATTACATATACATGATGATTCTGTTGTTCTATTTACTATTCTTTGAGCATGTATCTTGCTGTAATTGTATAAAGCATGTGAATCTTATTGTATACTCGCTGTTTGTGGTATTCCTTGATGTACTTCATCTTTTATGATATTGCACAACTGTTCATGATATGATTAAGAGTGATGTAGTGTGATTGTGATGGAAGGGGTATTCCATTGGGATATCTTAGCTTGGGATATCAGAAGGCTGTGGAATGGGACACATGCCTCGCTGATGTCTCCAAAGACTATCATGATTACTTGATGACATACTTAGGGAGTCTAGAATTGCATGGCTAGGCACCCCACATGCTATTACCCTTTCGGCAGGGGAATTGAAGCCGGGTGACCCGTGACAATGGTGACGTGACTATGTTTCATCCTACAGCGGTAACCAGTCTGTGCGGAGACTTAGTGGTCCACTGTTGGTCATGTAATGGTAGGGTTGCATATGTTAGGGTTGGGCTCATTGACATCCAAGGAACGGACCGGGTGTCGTGAGGAGTCATGAGAGCATCCGCCCCAATAATATGTGGATGACCATAGGGTTAAGGAGTGGAGTCCAACAGCGGTAGCCAGTCCGTGAGGGTTCCCACTCCTAGGTTGCGAAGGATACTGAACCGAGTTGGTTGGTGCCATAGGGGAAGTATCTGGGCTTCATATAATATGTTACCACTATGACTTGCATTGGATTAGAAACCCCGACATGCGCCAGTACTCATTGCCAATGGTCGTGGTGAGAGAGTGTTGACTTAACCCCCCAGCCATGGTTTGAGAGCCAGGTGTGGACTTACCCCTTTGCCTAGGATCCCTACAGAGGTAACCAGTCCTTACCGGATCAGAGTGATGAGACTTACCCAGAGGAGGGCTGGTGTATATCTTAAAGCATGTCAGCTGTTAAAGACTTGCATAGTTAGATCTTAGTAGCATTCATATTTCTGCATACCATCCATATCATTTCATCTGTGCATTCGTGGATTGTATTGACATATATATGAGAATTGTCTGTTCCTTACTGAGTTCGTTGGAACTCATTCCTTTCATTGTATATATTATATGAATTGTACAGATGGTGGCACAATGTCTAAAGTTAGAGATGATTCATATGAAAGAGCCTTCTCGTATGAAGCTGGTGTGAGACAGACAGTGATACATGGACTTGCAGAGCATGAAGCCTCCTGAAGATGCTTGTGTGCATTTTTAGCACTCATTGATGGCTGACAGAGGCAGATTGCCAGGATTTTGATGATCGTATGAAGAAAGATTGGAGGACCCCTCTGCTTGCGGATTTAGAAAACTAGTTTTTAGATTTATAAAAGAAAACCAGAGAGAAGATTAGTTAGTTACTTATTTTTCTTCGGCTGAACTCGATATTACTTTTGATTCTTGATCTTCCTTCTTTCGTTCGTTCTTGGATATTTATTGGAGTATTTGGACTCCTGTAACCTTTTTATTGATTATTGTACTATTCTTGCTCTTGATTCATGTATTTGTATTTATTATTATTGATAGACTAAAACCATGGATCCTGTGAAGGATCGCACCCACGGGTTGTCGGGCGGGTAACTGAGACCCGGCGGGCGGGGTGTGACACCAATAATCCTTACAAGAACATGTTCCATCTTTGAAATGGTGAAAACGGGTGACATCTCTCAGTATTATTTCTATTCCCACAAGCTTAGAGATGAAATTAAATGCCAAATGGCAGACAGTACATACTCTGAGGTTCTTCATGATCCTTCGAGTCGTTTTTTCAGGAGTACTCATAAGCCCAACTGCAAGTGCTAGCTTCTCACTGTGATGGCTCAGTATCTGTTCATTCAACTCTTCTTCTAGATCATGCAATACTGCTTCAGTGTCAAGGATGAGAGCCATCTTTTTTATCTCTTCCCACAGCTTTCCGATCTCCTGATAGATTGCATCCTTGTGTAGATGGACTCCATCTTCAACCCCAAAAACATGAACTTTATCCTTGATCTGAATCCAACTAAATCCTTGATATTTCTTTACACCTCTATCTTTCATCACCTCTCGGACCCTAGCAGCATCAGCCAATCTTCCACAAGTAGAATATACATTGGCAAGAGCAGAATAGGCCCCACTGTGTTCTGGGTCAATACTCAGCAAATTCTAGCCAACTCTACATTTTTATGAACCTTGCAAGAAGCTAAAAGTGAACCACAACCTATAACATCTGGTTCGATAGGCATCTTCTCTATGACTTCTTGAGCTTCTGGAAACAACCTAGCATGACCAAACAGATCAATCATGCAGGCATAATGATGCTGAATTGGGTTCAATCTTGTGCACATTCTGCATCAAATTAAAGTAGCTCCGACCTGTTTCTACTAATCTTGCATGGGTACATGCAGATATCACTCCGACATATGTTATATGATCAGGTTGGACTTCAAATGTAAGCATCTTTTCAAACAACGCAATGGATTCTTCTCCCGGACCATGTTCAGCTAGAGCTATGATCATAGATGTCCACGAGAGAATATCTCTCCTCCAGTGGATTTGATTAAACACATGCCTGTCCCCTTCAATGGTTCCAGCTTTGGTATACAAAAAGCCATATGAGTGTCTTTATCTTCTTTTAGGATTTAAGTTTACAAAAGAGCTGTATTAAAATTTTTGAGTTACTTAAAAAATCTAACAATTGCCTAAGCAATAGTATCTGTAGATCTGTAGATGTTATACTTTGTGTAATCAATACAGACTTACCTACCATAACCCTCAGGATCTTTATGTATATGCTTTGCTACCAAACTCATATCCCTTCAATCGGTGTTCCACCTGCAACATATACAATCAATTGAGAATGCTCGTCTTCTCACTTTAATATTGTTTGTCGTAGTGGGTTGTTCTATTTTTTGACCTTAAGAAGATGGCAATCGTTTCATGCTTAGAATGCTCATCTTCTCTCTTTAATGTTGTCTCATCCTTAGAATAATAATTTGTTTGGTTATAGTTTACTTTAATTTTCATAATATGTTGATTATCCAATATGTTTTTCATATGTGCAGCAAATACAGTTGTACTACTACTACTGAAAAGGGTCGTAAGAGGGCAGCAAAGGGATGGCATAATGGGAAGGGATTGGCAAAGGATAAGGGAAAGAGAAAAGCAGTTGTTGAGCTTGAGGAGAACTGGTTCAATGATGATTATCCCCAATGCGATCCCAAAAGATTAAAGAAGCAACCTATAGTAGAAGGAAGGGAGGTGGACATTCTTTCTTTCGAGGCTGTAGGTGTAGCAGCCAAATTTAGAGAGGTTGGTTGGGAAAAAAAATACTTGAGGTAAATACCAAGTGTTATGACGACCTAGTGAAAGAATTTTATAAAAATTTGATTGTCCAAGGAGTTGGGGTAAAGTTTGGAGCCGTCAGCAAAGTTAAAGGGATTGAAATATCCTTAGATATTCATACGTTAGGTGAGATTCTACAAATCTCAACTGAAGGAGCAAAACTTTTCTGGGAGCCTAAGAAGAAGTTCAATGAGTTGATTAATGTGGATGTCACATATAGGGATATAATGGTGAATTATACGGGTGACACCAGGCACGTGAAGCTCAAGCAACTGAAACCACTTCTGCACGCCATTGCATACATTGTGCAACACAATGTTGTACCTTGCAGTGGTCACCATGAAAGTTTAAATTCATTTGAAGCTTACGTGACCTATTGCGTGCATACAAGTACGAAGTTGAACCTACCGTACATCATTCTGAAAATGATGCAGTACACGAGATTGGCACCTAATCGTGCTCTCCCCTATGGCAAACTCCTGACACACATTTTTAACCATTATCATATTGATCTGACAGTGGAGGATTCTGAAGCAGGGAAGAAGAAGAAGAATGATGCAAAAATATCTGCCAGTAATTTTCATTTTGGAAAACAAGTGGCAGATGTAGGAGCAGAGGGTGTAGATGTAGGAGCACCGGTTGCTGAGGGTGTTGATCACCAGGATGGAGCTAGATTGTCAAAATTTCAGGAAGAATTTGCTCTCCTCTGGGGTGATGTACGGTATATTCATCGGCGCTTAGATCAAATTGCAGCTTCCGGATCTTTCGGAGCACTCAAATTCTTCATCAGAGTCTTCATCAGATTCTTGAAAGATTGAGTTGCTGAATTCTTAAATGTAATGTGAATGTTATTTGCAAGGAAATTGGAACAATATGGTGAAGAATGTGTAATTAAGGGGTGGTGGGGGGTTGCTAAGTCTTTTAGACTAACCTAGTTGCATGCTGCTTTTGATCTCATATTTTTATTGCTACTAAAAAGCCTTATTTTTTTCATTGAATTTTTATTTTCATGTTGAGGTTGCTGTCCGGGACAATGCTCAGATACTCTATGAAGCTGAATTCAGTTGGCAGAGGTGATTCACTGAACCTTAATGTGATGAATAAAGTTGTTGTTGGTTTAATTTTATTGGCTGTTGCTATAGCGAAATAAAATTAATTCATTCATTCTATTTACTTTTAGTAATAAGAGATCAAGCATTCCAATAAACCACATCAATATTATATTTGGCAAAATCTTTGTTTGACTACTCTGTTATTCGATTAGTTTGTTTTTTCGGCTAAAATAGTATGTACAACAGTAATGTTTTGGTGTATAATTCTAGTAAGGATTTGTTAGCTTGTGTATTTGTCTGTGCATGACAATCTGAATGATATATTTGAGTCTACTATGTCTTATACTACCACAGTACAACATGTAGGTTTCTCTACCTTTTGACACAGCTTTATTGATGCAACTTATCCGGGATAGTCTTGAGATATATGTGGTTTTCATTCCTAGGGACGCATGGTCATTGCCCATGTCCTCCTTTCATGTCACCGGCTATAGTATCAAATGATATCGTTAACCGCATACCTTATTATAAGATGTTATCTTTAGCCTATTGAGTGTATGCAACGACTCATTTCAATTGAATTTATTCTGGGAGTGAACAATTATGCATTTGGTTGCATCTCTTAGCTGGTGCTGCTTTCTCCCTGTGGTGACATTTTCTATTGAAAAATCTTGACTTGATATGCATATATTCACCGATTTGAATGCAAGAATTTCAGTGACGCAAGTTTATAAAAAATGGTTGATCAATGTAATTTTATTTCCCCTTACGCAACCATTAGATCTCCTTTGTATTTTTCTTTAACCATATTTTTGTCTATCCCAGTTGAAAAACTTCAAAACTGGAGTAATCAGGGAATTGGGGCCTGGTCTAACCTGGTTAGGTGATAATTTTGGATACAAGGCAAGATCCTTGTCAAATATTTGTCGTGAAAGTTGTGGCTAATCAACTGCATCTGCTAATTAAGTGCAATTTATTAGAGTAAAGTACAACAACGATATAGACTTAGCAGTTATCACAAGGTTAGACAGTTTGAATATATTCTAGAAGACCAATCCCAATGAAGTTTGGCTTCTTCATTTTAAAGTTGTTCTTCATTTAGCTATAATGTTCTAAGCTACTGCCCGTTTGTTCCTGGTCTCTTTTCCATTTCTATTTTCTCTCCATTCTACATGTGGTATAATATAGCCTGTTCAAAGCAATGCATTATAATATTGTGAATATACTAGTATTCAGTGGAGTGTCCTAATTCTCATTAGAGTCATTTACAATGTTATCTTGGATTAATAAATTATGCAAACTGAATATATAATACATTGAAAATATCCAAATTTCGCTAACACATGTTCGGTTTCCAGCAGGGGAGAAACAGCGGTGGTGACAATGTTCTTGATGATATTGTGGGTTGAGTAATAATTTGCTTGTGTCATTAACCAAACATCCTGAAGGGCAAAGTTTTGCTCCTAGTGTTGCAGCTGTTTCTTTAATACGTACACATGCTAGTTTAGACTGACTGGATTTTTCTATTCCATATGTATACTAACAATTCAGTACTGGTTACCTTGTTTCTCTATGATAGGTGGTGCATTTGATGGTGACAGAAAGATGGATGAGTTGAACCTCCTTTACAAACCTTATGTGGTAGAATATTTGTCTTCTGGACACAAACTCAGCCCTTGTGGTGCACTCTGTGCCCAGATGCAAAGAGGGGTTGAATGAGCACCCCATGAAAGGCACCACTGCTGATTCTTCTATGTGTGCAATTTGTTGTTAGCCTCTGAGTTGATGTAGGAGCCATTTTAATATGTTCACGAAACCTTATCACTGACTGATTTTTTTCGTTTATATCCCGGGAGTTACTGTAAATAAATTCTCTTACTTAATATACTCTCTCTTTCCATCCACCTTATTCAATCGAAAAAGAAAAGGAACTGATAATCATTATTTGTTTACTACTTTGGTTGGTTGCGTTTAGTGCTCACCGAATACATCCATATACACACTTGGCCTGCAAATTCAACTTAACCTAAGACTAAACGCACTGATATAGGTTGGTTGACTTTCTCTCACCATATGAAATTGAGGAACTAAATTTAAGGAGGTTGGGGTTTGTTACAGGTTGAAATTGTGTTTGGTAATTCCTGTGCATGGAATTGATGAAACAACACATTCGCATGAGTATTTGACTACCTCGTCTGATTTAAGAACATATCGGTTAATTTTTCAATTTTATTTGCAATAAATTTCTTAACAACTGTAGAATTGAATCTTTTGCTTAAACTGATTCACGTATTTTTCTTACAATGGAAATAAAGCATACATTCATATGTGAATGGCATATTCAAGAATTCAAAGTGTTATTTTTTCATATGCTTCAACGTGGAAATGGAATTTTTTTAAAACTTGGTAAAAGGGAATTTGATACTCTGTGTTCACATAGATGAAATGGGTTGGTTCCGTTTACAAGGGAACCAGCCTGTTTGGTCTCTGTGTTCACAGAGATGAAATGGGTTTGTTCCTTTTAAAAGGGAGCCAGTCCCTTTGGTCTCTGTGTTCACATAGATGAAATGGGTTGGTGCCATTTAAAAGGGAACCAACCCGTTTGGTCTTTGTGTTCACATAGATGTAATGGGTTGGTTCCTTTTAAAAGGGAGCCATCCCGTTTGGTCTCTGTGCTGGTAGTGTTGAAACGGGTTGGTTCCCTTTAAAAGGGAGCCAGCCCGTTTGGTCTCTGTGGTGGTAGTGCTGAAACGGGTTTTTAAAGGGAACCAGCCCATTTGGTCTCTGTGTTCACATGATGAAACGGGTTGATGCCTTTTAAAAGGGAACCAGCCCCTTTGGTCTCTGTGTTCTCATGATGAAAGGGGTTGGTTCCATTTAAAAGGGAATCAGTTCGTTTGGTCTCTATGTTCACAGTGATGAAATGGGTTGGTTCCTTTTAAAAAGGGACCAGCCCCTTTGGTCTCTGTGTTGACAGAGATGAAACGGGTTGGTGCCTTTTAAAAAGAAACCAGCCCCTTTGGTCTCTGTGTTGATAGAGATGAAACGGGTTGGTGCCTTTTAAAAGGGAACCAGCCCCTTTGGTCTCTGTGTTGACAGAGATGAAACGGGTTGGTGCCTTTTAAAAGGGAACCAGCCCCTTTGGTCTTTGTGTTCTCATGATGAAATGGGTTGGTTCCGTTTAAAAGGGAATCAGCCCGTTTGGTCTCTGTGTTCACAGTGATGAAATGGGTTGGTTCCTTTTAAAAGGGAACTAGCCCCTTTGGTCTCTGTGTTGACAGAGATGAAACGGGTTGGTGCCTTTTAAAAGGGAACCAGCCCCTTTGGTCTCTGTGTTGATAGAGATGAAACGGGTTGGTGCCTTTTAAAAAGGAACCAGCCCCTTTGGTCTCTGTGTTCTCAAGATGAAATGGGTTGGTTCCGTTTAAAAGGGAATCAGCCCGTTTGGTCTCTGTGTTCACAGTGATGAAATGGGTTGGTTCCTTTTAAAAGGGAAGCAACCCCTTTGGTGTTGACAGAGATGAAATGGGTTGGTGCCTTTTAAAAGAGAACCAGCCCCTTTGGTCTCTGTGTTCACAGTTATGAAATGGCACAGACTTCCCAATATTGATAAATTGTAATAACCACACAACATACCATTAATATGTTTCATCACACTGTTATAGTCAGTGAAATTTTAAAATGAAGACTTACAATAATGTTTAAAAGGAGTTTGTATCACTAATAAAAGGGAATCAGGAAAAAAAAAAAAAAACCATATTTTGGTTTCAATTATTTGTTTCATCACAGTCTAACTGTCATATGGACAATAGATATGAAAAATTATATAATTGATTTTGTACAATATCATATATTATAGGTGAAATTGTTTTGACAAGTACTTACAACCCTTCAAATACAATGTGATAAGTCTTTGACATAGATAGAGTACATCTTGTTGAAACAAAGTACTGAACTACCCATCCACTTTACTCTTGTCCTCTTGTATATGTTACAGTACTGACATTGAACGTACGACGTTTACATGTTTCTTGAATAAAGTACATAACAAGAAAGTAAAAAAAGCCAAACACATAAGAACAAAATTACAAGATGTTCCAATGTAATTCGTCCAACACTCTTTGATTTTGCCCTTGATGAGTAAGGGTTCGCCTTGCAGCAGCCAAATTCAGCGGATTGCGTTGTGGGTCATCAAATATTGGTGGCAATCTCACCTCATGTCCTCTACTATTCACACTTTCATATGACGTTGAAGCTCTAGAATGTACATACGTTGCTGCTTCACTGCCACGCATCTGATCTACCCAAATAAAAGAAAATGGATGCTTTAGACCATTTGGGCACCTATAAAATCTCCGACCTGGATTTTTTGTTGTGTTTGAAGTTAGCAGCAACATCCTCCCTTGCCCGCTGTAGCATAATGGAGTGGGTTGCTCCATACTTGTAGATGACCCATCTTCACAATAGCATCCACCCATGATGCTATAACGATCAGACAACTGCACCAAATTGAAGACTTGAAAACACATTAGTGAGTAAAATATGAAGATCTACAAATCTAACCCCTTTGTGAAGACAAGGTTTTATTTAAAACCCAATGTTTGAAGAAGACATATACGTATATATTGCGAGTAAACCTAGGGTTATGCACTAGTACTTTTATTTATTTGAAATCGTAGGAAGAGTAAGAAGCTGATCCCAAATGCAAACAGGGGGTTGGGTTACATTATTCAAAAATTTTGCAGCTTGACAACGAAAAGTAAGGGAGGATTGTTTGTAACAACTGTGGAAGTGATTGGCTCGCTGATGTTGGTAGACTTATTTATAATCACAGGTATTAGGAGAAGTGAATTCCAGGTAATTGTTTGAGAAGGGAACACTTTCATATGATTGGTCAATGGTGAATGTGAAGTTGTAGCTTCACATCTATTTAACCATTGAAATTCTGTGACCAACGTCATCTACCCTGAATTCCACTTCAACCATCAACGAAAAACATTAATATAAGACAAACAGGGGAAGTTTAAGAAAAACCATGACATGTATTTGTTGAGTGACCTGGATTATTATTGTTATTGTTATTGTTATTATTATTATTATTATTATTATTATTATTATTATTATTATTATTATTATTATTATTATTATCATTATTATTATTAGTATAATATTCATCCATAACAAAAACGCTTTTTTCCCAATTTAAACCTAACTGACTTAGGTCCATGGTGCTTAACTTTGTAATCAATTAAGATCCAGGGGACTTAAAGTATGCAATGTACAATTGTGCTGGTTGTACTTAATAAAACATTCTTATTTTCTACACTTCACATACACCAGATTCCATTTACTCAATAACACCCAAAAGGTTTTAGGCTAACATTCCATATATTCACATAAAAACATGTGGATGGGTAAGGTAAATCTTACCTGTTAACTTCACAAAAAATTCTTAACAACTGCGACATAGATGAACCAGGAAGTAAGAACTGCAACGAAATATGGAAGAAGCGAAGCTGGAAACTGTGTACAGTGTTTAATCCTCTTCAATAAGTGTCAACACCAGATACCTGGAACGTTTTGTCTCAAACTAGGGCTTCTTTCTTTTGAATCATCAATCTTCTTCTCCTTCGATATGGTAAGTGGGAATATTTGAACTCCTCAACCTACTCGTTGCTGCTTGTAGGGCAATAAGAATTCTTCATCTAAGGTGAGAGGTAGGCTACGATTGAAGTTGATAATTGAAATGGAGAAGGAAACATGAAATGAGCTTTTTATTTGTTTTAAATATGGGGTAGGCCCAGGCCCATGACTCGTGATTGTAGTTCAATAAGTCTCAACACAATGCTGAACTGTATCGAGCCCAAATTCAGTCCAGGCATGCTCTCATTTACCCTCATCAGAGTGGCCCAAGTTGATTCGATCCATTTGTTTTGGCTGTCACTAACTACGATTTATGTTGCATAAACAAGTAATAAACTGATGTGAAAGAAAAGGCGCGAAACTGGGGAGAGAAAACTTTTCACCTCTAACTCATGTCCTCTAAAGCTTTAGAGCAACTTTTGTCATCATTTTCAGTATAATCAAATTTACGTTCTCTCTCAGTATAACCACATTAGTGATTCCTCTATCTCTCTTGAATCGATTGAAGCACTGGTTTTGGTTATCTTTTTACCCATTTGTCTTCGTTGAAGCAAAACAGAAGTGAAAGCTATTTGGGAAAAACATGTCTCACTCTCAATTTGGAAGAAAGTTGTACGCAAAAAAGTACAAAAGAAATTGGCTTCTGTCACGTTTCTCCCTCAGTATTCTTCAACTACCCCTCAAATCTTAAGAATATTCCATTTCAGCTTCTGTTTTGAAGCAGATCAAGACTGGAACAACTCTGTGCTGCCGTTTACCTCAACTGCTACACTTGGTGAGTCCGATAATTTTGTTTGTGTTATTTCCTATAAGGAGTGGCTTCGCTGTGAAAACATTCATTATGGTTTGTTATTGAATAGATTTTATACATGTGTATCCTATTTTATTGATGTTGATAACACGTATACGTTTGCACCTACTTGTAGACTGTGCAGATAATTTTTGTACCATTTTGTTATGTCATACTTCCTTGCAAATCTCGTTATCACCTACAATTTATATGTCTTGTGTGTGAACACATGAGATGTTTGCTTTTAATTCATTGTATGACCATAAACAGTTGAATGTATGAATGTTTAAACATCTATTCGACTAAGAATGTCCATTAGGACTTTATTTTATAGTCCATGGGTGCATATGTACTGTGTAAGTTGTGGTTATTCAGTTTATTAAATCAATTTGTGATAGGATTTTAAACTGCACCGTTGTGTCATCGATTTGATTACTTATGAGTTTGATGCAACGGGTATTTTGATTTGTCCACCAACTTGTTGTCATCTCATTTTGTACCTTAAGTCTTCATCTTTGTTGTTGATTAATCTTTAATCTTCGTGGCATTACTAACTTTTATTAATGTGTCTTTGTGGTTAACTATCAGAGTTTCATCAAACATGGATGACAATGTCACACCTCGATTAGGCATGGAATTTAAATCATTTGATGAAGCGTATGACTGTTATAATATGTATGGGCGTATGAGTGGGTTTAGCATTCGGAAGAGTTATTTACACAGGAGCACGGTTGATAAGAGTGTCATCGTGCAACGGTGTTTCGTGTGTAGTAAAGCAGGATACCGAATAGAAAGAGAGGTGGAAGTCAAACAACATCGTCCTGTTACTAGAACAGGCTGTTTAGCAAGGATGATTGTAAAAGCAGATCATGAAGCACGATTATTAGTTGACACATTTGTGGATGATCACAACCATGTTCTTCATGTAGAACAGGCTGCACATTTGTTCCGCTCCCAGCGTGCAATATCAAATATCCAAGCCACACATATAGAAATGGCAGACAGAACTGGAATGGGAACAAGATTGACATATAATTTGATGGGTTTGCAAGTAGGGGGCAATGAAAATCTTGGCTTCACAAAGAAAGATTTGCAAAACTATTTGAATAACAAACGGCAGCGTGATTTGGCATATGGGGATGCCGGTAGCTTGATGCTATATTTAGACAATCAACGAAATTTAAACCCAGCTTTTGTGTATTCTGTACAGATGTACAGTGATGATAAATTGACTAATATATTTTGGGCTGATCCCCAGATGCAGTGTGATTATCAACTATTTGGTGATGTAGTTGTGTTTGATACTACGTTCTGCACAAACAAAGAAAATAGACTGTTGGGTGTGTTTGTGGGATTTAATCATCATAGGACTCTAGTCGTATTTGGAGCTGCCTTGCTCTATGATGAGACAACTAAGTCATTTGTATGGTTATTTCGAACTTTTTTTTGGAGTTAATGGTGAAAAGAAGCCAATTACAATTTTCACTGACTAGGATGCTACAATGGTGAGGGCACTAGCTGAGGTTGCACCTAAGACACACCATGCATTATGCACTTGGCATCTATTGCAAAATGCAAAGAAACACCATGGATATTTGATGAGTGACAAGTCACAGTTCTTCAAAATTTTAAACAAATGCATATACCATTATACAGAAGTTGACGAATTTGAATATGCATGGACCAATTTAAGAGAAAAGCATGGGGTTCTAAACACTGGTTGGCTTGATAAAACATATGAAATCAGGGAGAAATGGGCATGTTGTTACATGAAGAACTGTTTGACACTAGGTGTGAGGAGCACACAGTTGGCTGAAAGTTTGAATGCTGATTTGAAACAATGTCTTGGACGCAAACTCGATCTTCTAAGGTTTATGAGACATTTCAAGGATGTTGTCGAGTCAAAACGTGCAAATGAATTGAAAAAAGAATTTGATGCACGTAATGAAGCTCTTGGGGGTCCACATTCATTGAAACCTATGTTGATTCAAGCTTACCAGTTATACACTCCAACTATATTCAAAGAGTTTTTGAAGGAGTTTGAGTTGGTGGATACTCACGCTATCAATAGCCAAAATGTCGCAAATATGTATGTTGAATATGTGATTATGAAGGCAGATGCGACTGGTTCCTTTACAGGGAAAGCATACAGAGTTTTGCGTAATACAGTAGATGAAAGCCTAACATGTAGTTGTAAGAAATTTGAGAGTGTTGGGATCTGTTGTGCCCATATCTTAAGAGTGTTCAATTATCTCCAACTCATGTGCATTCCGATAAAATATTTTTTTCTGAGATGGAGAAAATCTGCCCGAGATGTGCACCTACTTGACGGGACACGAAGAGAAGAGGATGCAAGGTTTGAAGCAGATGGACAAGTAAGTTGCCTACAGCGAAGTAGGATCATTACTCCGTCATTTTTGAAAGTCATTAACCAAGCATGTGAAACGGGCATTGGTTATAACATACTATGTAAGCATCTTAATGGGATTGTCAACGATCTCAAAGATGTAGACCTTCAGCATCATTCTGACCATCCATCCGAAATAAATGGAGAAGCGTACCGAACATTACATTTAAAACCAAAACAGTCTCAGAAAAGGGCATCCGGAAAAAGAATCAAGCCCTGGCATGAAAAAACAAAAAAGAAGCGGACTGTCAACCTAGTGGAAGGACAGGGCTCCATTCAAGTAACATTGCCAGAGTCTGATTATTTGTCAATGTTTGACGGCTATAACACATGGTCAACTCAGGTAAATTAATTTAATTGTTCAGCCAAACATTGACATTGTTCATTTCTTTTACTGAGGTTGCACAATTAATTACATTCTTATTTTTTGTGTACGTGGATTATACATCACGTAGTTTCCTCACAAAATTCAGTACAACTTGGGGTAACTACTGATCATTCTTCATCTAAGGTAAATGCATTAAGTAATATCCACTTGTTTGTATTGCTCATTTATAAGAATTTCAAACTTATTATTCGCATCTATTTTGTCGTTGGATTACACAGCACGTACATTCCTCCGAAAACTCAGCACAACTTCTTGTAACTACTGATCATTCTTCATCTAAGGTAAATGCAATAAATGATAATCTCTAGTTTGTATTGCTCATTGATCTAAATTTAAAACTTATACTTTGCATCTTTTTGTTTGTTGGATTATACAGCACGTACCTTCCTCCCAAAATTCATACTGCGTTGGTGACGTATGAGGACGCAGATTATTACTCTCCTTTTCAGATTGTTGTCAAACATGGATCTATCATATCAGTCAACTATATTTTGTATTCCCCTTTATTTTGTATATGGATAGTGGTAGTACTTTGTATCAAGCAATGAGGGACAATATATGTATCATTCAACTATATTGGTTAAAGACTTTCGATGATCTTTCGACTTGGATTTTTTGTTATGAAAAATATCATATCCAGCTTACCAAGGTGAGAAAAAAAAAACACCGCGTTGTGTAAAGGAAGCACTCGTATGGATTTTAAGATTTTTGCTCCATAAAAGATAAGTACAGTAGAGGAGCCACCATGTCATGTTGCTGACCAAATTAATGCTACTGGTTCCCAACACAATGCATGTGAAGAGGAAGAAAGTAAGTGTCATAAGGTTTTGTCATCGAGTTTGTTAAAATCATCATAGGACTTTGGTGGGGGGGGGGGGCATAGATTCCATCACTTCAATGTACAATGGATACATTAGCCCACTTCCACGACCTGGATCTACACGATCTGTCCCCATGACTCGTTGACTTGTCATTCCGGTTTGTAAAATTTCATGCTTTGGGTTCGAAACCATATTATGATAAATCTGAAGAATCAGAAACTAACGGGCTGGTTCCCTTTTAAACGGAATCAACCAGTTTCTTCAATGAGAACACAGAGACCAAACGGGTTGGTCCCTTTTAAAAGGCAGCAACCCATTTTATCTATGTCAACACAGAGAACAAACGGGCTCATTCCCTTTAAAAGGGAACCAACCCATTTCATCACATGTGAAAACAGAGACCAACTGGGCTGGGTCCCCTTTAATAGGAACCAACCAATTTCATAATGATAACACAGAGACCAAACGGGTTGGTTCCCTTTAAAAAGGAACCAACCCATTTCAGCACTGTGAACATAGAGACCAAACGGGCTGATTCCCTTTTATAGGAGAACCAACCCATTTCATGATGAAAATACAGGGACCAAACGGGCTGATTCCCTTTTATAGGGAAGCAACCCATTTCAACACTGGAACACAGAGACCAAACGGGCTCATTCCCTTTAAAACCGAAGCAACCCATTTCATATCTGTCAAAACAGAGACCAAACGGGTTGATTCCCTTTAAAACGGAACCAACCCGTAAATTCGTTATAAGTAAATGGCATAAATAGAAACACGTTTTCAATGTAAATATCAGATCTTTTACCAAAAAAAAAATATATATATATTGGAACCCTAGGTGCGTTAAAAAGGGAACACGACCTGTATAAAGTTGGAGATCATAAGCCCCCAAAAACATAACTAGGTCAGACAGGAGAAGACGAAGCATATTCGTTGGTGTTGTAAGAAGAGCAAAAACGAGAAGAACCTTTGAAGGGCGTTGCAGATCTTCATGTCACAAAACACGAACTTTGTAGACTTGAAAACTTTCCTTTTAAACGCAGCGTTTGGTTCAAGCTCCGACAGAGAAGAAGCGAAGAACCCTCAACTTACAGTGATCGCAACTTCAACTCTGTGATATTCAGGTATTGTACAATGTCGTTCAAAACTCGTTCATAAAAAAAACGCGTTTCTGCAGGTCCATCTTAGATCATTAGTCCGTCATTTTTCCTCTACTATTACTCTTCATGAGCGTTGCATTCTTTTTGTTTGTAACGGGATATGCTATAATTTTGACTGGAGTCGTACCAACAAAGACTCCAATTTCAACATCAAACCAATGAGTTTGGATATGCTAATTGAATAATACGACTACCGCTTAAATCTGTACCACTCCTTGTATGATGTGCCAGTTCGTGTAATGGAACTGATACATTACGATTGCAGAAGAAAAAGCCCTAGTTGGTATTTGGAAGACATACTTAAAATGGCATGTGGATTGCCCGCAGTAGCATTTGGAAACCGTTTTCTTCTATTATCACTTCTTATTAAGTATTGGGTACCACTTATGGTTGGCAAACAGGGTTTTGTAAAAAAATAATTTTGGGGTAGTTCAGGGGGAGAAATGGCTAGGCATACACGAATACTTTCATGCAGGTATTCAAAGTGTTATTTACTCTGTTGATTATAAAGTTAGTTTCTAATACATAAACATTATCATCATACGAGTTCCGTTTGGTCTGATATATTTACTTCCATGAAACCAAACTGTTATCCGACAAGGGATTTACTGAAGCTTTATAACTAACTGTGATATTTCAAATCTACTTCTATGATAGGACTCTGCTTTCTGTTGAGAACCTCCGTGTGGTTTCAGTAATTCTATACTGGACATTCCTAATAGGTGAGTCTCATAGTGTGAGTTTGATGTACAACCAACGTCATTTACTTTATTAGCATGACTATTGCTCATATTGTCATTTACCCTAATTACAGAACACGCTCTGATCTTGAAGAAGAAGAGGAAGACAAGGTGAAAGAGTAAGATTGGAATCAAGCCGTACGCGGTTTAGTTTTGACTGAGTGGGAAGCTTTAGGTTTTGGAGTCTGTCAAAGTATCATTTAATAGTTATGTATAATCAGTAGTATTTTATTACATGGAAAACTGTTTTGCTACAAATTTAATGAGCAAATTCTCTCTTATATTACTTATTTTATAGGTTTCCATTCGGTAGAAGATTATAGTATGTACTGATCTTTTACCAAGTCATTTGTTTCAAAACTCTGTTATACAACTTGGTATTGTTACACACAATAGCTTCTATTGAAGACAACTTTTTATTTTACTAATACAGAAACCCTTGTTTGGTAGTAATGTGTCATTAATTGTATTTCCCTTTCCCCTAAACCTATGCATCTTCAAATTAAATACAGCTTGGTATTGTTGAACACAATAGCTTCCTCCTGGGTACTATGCCGGTGTCTACCAAGGGGTGGACTGTCACATTTGTTTTTCTGCAAGCCCCCCGAGACCCCCAGTCCAGCCATCTGTCCCGACAACCTTTGTGAATGGCATGAATGTGGATCTGGATGAACCTAATAGGCATACTGAGGAGGTCTACGCTGGAGGAGAGGCCTTATACAGGATAACTCTATAATGAGGGGGATTCTGCCGAAACTGCTCATGGAAATTTGACATCTGAATATTATCGTTGATATGCATTTGTTGCAAACACTTTCGTCGTTCTGTACTTCACCGTTTTATTTTGCTATGTTTCTTCTAATATTATGTCAGTTCTTCTAGTGCCCAACAAACTACATATCAACGCTCTTCGGGCTGCTGATTGATTCTACAAAAGAGGCATTCGCCCGCAACACAGTTATGAATGCCACCATCGAAGAAGCTACTCCAGTTTTTCAAAATCAGATGTCCAACAAAAGCGCTGCTGCAGGTTTCATTGGGGGTCCTCCCGTCGGTGGCGTAAACGGAGGGTCCCCTGCATTTACTTTTGGCATCCCTTCAAAGAGGCCTCGGGTTGAAGGGGGCACTGCTGAGGACTCTGAGACTGCCCCGACAGTCTTTGTCCCCGGATGGACCTTAACTTCTACTGATAGTGTGATCACGGATTCCAACGCTGCACGATTATGGGTTGTTGAAGGAAGGGTCCCGTCAGATCGTCAACGTCTGAAGTCCATTCCAGATGACAGAATTATGACACAGTGTTATAGGTATTACCGTCAGCCGAAATCCGTTATTCGCCTATGTATCACTTTAGGTAAATTTTGTAACTTGGTATTTCATACTTGGTTCAGGTACTTATCGGGGCAACCGCATTTCATGGGAGAGTTGTTAAGTTGATATGAGGAAAGGACTGAAAAACTAGGAGAAGCTGAGAAAGCTTTCGCACGAACTGAAGCTGAGCTTTGTGACATGAAGATATATGTTCAGGGCATCAAGAACCGAGAGGAGGAAAAGAGGCAGAGATTTCGACAGATGTCAGCAAGAAACTCAGCCCTTGCAGAAGAGCTTGCCCAAACCAAAAAAGAACTGGAGGAGGTTCGAAAGGAGAACCATTCATATGTGAGGGACAAAGTCCAAATGGACTTGGAGCTTCATCAGCTTCGTTCGGAAGTGGAAACTAGGAATGTACATACCATCACTGCTGACAATGTTCCCGGCTTAGTCAAAAAGCAGATTATTACTTCGTACTTTGGCACTCCCCAATTCCAGAGTCTTCAGACTCAACTCTCCCTCACTTCATATCGTATGGGTCTTGACGTTGCTTTTACTGAGGTCCTGAAACAAATTGATATTCCTAAACCTAAGATGTTATCTGGGATGTTGGACGGGAGGATATATGAGAAGCTGGACAAACCTTTGCCCGAGGGGGTTATTTGCAAGGAAGCTTTGAGCCCGCCCGATCCCGTCCTCTATGTTAATGAAGTTGAACAACTAGGTACTGCAGATACCTTTGAAAGGGAGACTTCCATGGTTAAGGAAACTCCTGAAGACGACAGTGACAGTGAGTTTGTTGAACCAACCCTCCGCCTTGATGAAATCTGATCTACCCTCTCGGGAATTAGCTTTATCCCGTGAAACAAAAGTTGTATTCAATACTGACAGTTTTCTTTGATTTTAAATGTTTCCTTTTAATGCATGACATTTGAAGTTTTAGGTTATGCCCATTTCTGCTAAAACTGATGGACTTTAATTGGATTTGATAGGATTGTTAACCGAACAAAGAAAACTATCGGGGACTAGTAGCGCTACCAATCCCAATCATGTTGTAAGAGGGTAATCCAGCTCGAATGACATGTCTGATTAAGCTAGAGAAGCAATTTTCAAAATAGCAATTTGATGGAATAAGTTGGATGTAAAGAGGGAGTATATAGTCGAAGATAATTTATTTATACAGACATCCGGGATACAAAAGAATATAATCAATTAGTGTACAAGGTTTCCTGAACATAGGGTGCCTCATATATCAACTAGGGTGCCTCATATATCAACTAAGGGGTTAACAACAAAATGCATACAAGTTTGACATGGTGCACATCTTGGGGTATGAATGAATGAGTCTTCATATGTGGGAACAAAAGTGAAATTGCAGGTGATGATAATTATTTACCCATTTTTACGAAAACCGTAGAGATCTACATTTTTGTGTCAGTGCTGATCAGCTTACCAATTCACAGAGAACCATTAAGCCACGCATACCCAAATGTATAAAGGGAACCAACCCGTTTACTCGTTTGGGAAAAGAGACAAAACGGGTATTCTCCATTTTTAAACTGAACCAAGTCGTTTCATATCTGTGATCACAGAGACCAAACGGGTTCATTTCTTACACGGAACCAACCCGTTAAATATGAGTGATCACAGATACCAGACGAGCTAATTGCCTTCTAAACAGATCCAAGTTACCAACCAGTTCCATCTCTGTGAAGACAGAGACCAAACGGGCTGATTCCCTTTTAAACGGAACCAACCCATTTAATCTGAGGGATCACAAAGACCAAACGGGCTGATTCCCTTTTAAACGGCACCAACCCGTTTAATCTGAGGGATCATAGAGACCAAACGGGCTCATTCCCTTTTAAACGGGCAACCCGTTTAATCTGAGGGATCACAAAGACCAAACGGACTCATTCCCTTTAAAATGGAATCAATCCGTTTCATCTTTGTGAAGACAGGGACGAAACACGGGCTGGTTCCCTTTCTAATGGAATCAACCTGTTTAATCTGAGGGATCACAGAGACCAAACGGGCTCATTCCCTTTTAAACGGAATCAATCCGTTTCATCTCTGTGAAGACAGAGACGAAACGGGCTGGTTCCCTTTATAACGGAATCAACCCGTTTAATCTGAGGGATCACAGAGACCAAACGGGCTGATTCACTTTTAAACGGCACCAACCCGTTTAATCTGAGGGATCACAGAGACCAGACGGGCTGATTCCCTTTTAAACGACACCTACCCGTTTAATCTGAGGGATCACAGAGACCAAACGGACTCATTCCCTTTTAAACGGCACCAACCCGTTTTATCTGAGGGAACAGAGAGACGAAAGGGGGTAGTTCCTTTCAGAAAGGAGCCATGTTGGTGTTAACAATGCAAGTTTATAAAAAATTCCATTTCCGCGTTAATGCGTATGAAAAAATAACACAACGCATTCATCATTTGGGTTTCACGCGTGAATCAGTATTTGTCACAGATTCAATTCTTTGGAGATCTGATTTTTATTGCAAATAAGATTGAAGAATTCACCAGATGTGTTATGAAATCAGACGAGGTAGTTGCAGTCTCATGTTAATGCACAGTTTCATCACTGCCATGCATAGGAATTACCAAATACCAGTTCAACCTCTAAGAAACCCCAACCTCATTAAATTTACTTCATCCATTCCGTATGGGGAGAGAAAGTCAACAAACCTATGAATTCCATGCAACCAACCAAAGTAGTAAACAAATAATGATTCTCAGTTTCTTATATTTTATGATTGAATAAGTTGGATGGAAAGAGAGAGTATATTAAGTAAGAGAATTTAATTACAGTAACTTCCGAGATATATAAGAATATAACTAGTCAGTGAGAATGTTTACTGAACATAGGGTGGCTCCTACATCAACTCAGGTGCTAGATGGAAAATTCCCAGATAGAAGCATCAGCAGTGGTGCCTATTCATGGGGTGATCATTCAACGCATTTTCAGGCGTATCTGAGCACAGAGTGCACCACAAGGGCTGAGTTTCTGTCCAATTCTCAAAGATTCTACCACATAAGTTCTGTACAGGAGCTTCAAATCATCCATCTTTCTGTCACCATCAAATGCACCACATATCACACAGAAACAAGGAAAGTAGTATTGAATTGATCGTACACGTAAGGAATAGAAAAATCCAATGTGTCTGAATTTGCATGTGTACCTATTAAAGAAACAGGTGCAAGCCCAACAGCAAAACTTTATCATATAAGGATGTTATTATAAACATGTAGTACAAACACAAAATTATATCTCTTTCATATAAATGAAGTTAAACAACAGGCTTTTGGCCAAACTGTGACAGACTTGCTTAAATACCCCCAATCTGTGACAAATTTGCTTAACTACCCTAATACCTAACAGACTTGCTTAAATACCGTAATCTGTGACAAACTTAATGGTTGAGATTAACATAAGATTTGACTAACATATGGTGGTTATTATAACCAATGAGTTCCCACCTAGTACATAGTTTAGAAACAATCAGCAAATTCAGAGGACAAAGTATTGAACTAACTATTTTGATATCCCTTCAACATCTTCCCTTATGAGTTGAAGCCCCTGGATCATCAGCTCTTTTAAACAATGGGTATTGTGAGAATAAAACATTATTCTTGCAGAACTGAAACAAAAATCTATTCAATATGTATTTCACACATAGTATACTTAGATATCAAAACGAAAACCAATAGCTGATATTCTAATTGTATCTCACACAAAGTATAATCAAATAACAAAATATAAGAAATATAAAGGAAGTGGGAACCACACAAGTTGTTATCTGTCTCATAAATAAGCATTCTTCAAAGGATTCAAACAAATAATCCCAATCACATAACACCAAAATTAAATTTAACAAAAATAGTCATCCTATTCAGCTTCTGATGCAGCTCCTTCCGCTTCTGAAGAAGGTGGTGACGAGTCTGAAATTTCTGGGAGGTGCAGCTGCTTGGCGATTTGGTCCACGCGCCGAATCATGTTCCGACAATGACCCATGGTTTGTGATAATTGTTTTTGAAAACCCACAAATTCAGCTCGACTGATGTATGCATCTACATCTGGAGGCTGCACTCCTACATCCGCATTCTCAAGATGGAATTTTCTTCCATGGATTTTAACATCGATGTTCTTCTTATTATTCTTCCCACTTTCACAATCCTCCCCCTCAAGATCAATCCCATAGCTAGTAAAGATGCGGGTAAGGAGTCTACCATATGGGAGAGCACGATTGTGGGCATCTTTCGCATACTTCATCATTTTGAGAATTATGTAAGGCATGTTGAGCGGCGTCCCTGAATGAATGCAATGGGTGACATAGGCTTCAAAAGAACTCAGCCGTTCACGGTGACCTCTACGAGGGATAATATTGTGTTGCACTATGTAAGCAATTGCATGAGGAATTGGTTTCAGGTCCTTCAACTTCACGTGGGTGTCACCCGTGTAGTGAACCATTATATCACTATAAGTGCGAGCAACATCAATGAGGTGATCAAACTTCTTCCTAGGCTCCCAAAAATATAATTGTCCTTCACTTGAGACTCCTAGCCTATGACCTAGGTCACGAATATTCAAGGCAATCTCCACCCCTTTAACATTGGACAGGGCATATAAGTTTCCCTCCTCCTCCTTGAATCTCAAATTAGAATAAAAAACTTTAACCAGCTGGTAATAACAATGAGGAGGTAACTTAAGTATGTTTTCCCACCCAATGTGCTTAAACATATTTCTTACACCTCCTCTCTCAAAGGAAGGGATGTTTACATCCCTGCCTTCTTCTATACTTTGCTTATTAATGAGACTAAATGACGCTCTTGCATCGTCATCCACCAAATGTGAAACGTCGAATTGCTATTGCTTTTGCTTCCCTTTTTTAGCCCATTTGGCCTTCTGTTGAGTGGTTGCCTTAGGAGCCATTTTTGGGTGAGACTTATGGTACTTTTTGCTGCATAGATGCACAAAACATATTAGCTAAACAACATACTATTAAAATGAAACTAAAGTATAACAAAACAAATACTAATTATACAGATAAGACAACATTTAAGAGAAAACACAAACAATCTAACCATGAAAAACATTCAGTCCACACATTAGTTATTCAAAATTGGATGCCAACCATTGGCCTGGATTGAAACCTAGCCCCAACAAGTCATATTTCCACCTACAACATTTCCACACCCATGTGCCAAGCATCCACCCACAGTCAACACATCACAAACAGAGGGAAATAACACTCTAATGTTAACACCAAAATGCTTCAAATTTACAAACCCTAACAAGTTAAAATACAAACCATTAACAAAATCTGCTAGCAAATAATCTAAAAATTATCAAAGTGAAGTAGTTTAACTTCTAAACATTCACGAATGAAGTGATAAAATATCCACAGATTGCATAACAACATCAGCATTTGAGTATCTTAGACTGAGGACCCACTTCTTCAGCATTCCACATGTTACTAAAGGTACATCACTATATTTTGTAGGTCATAAAACCTTTATTTGCACTTAAAATCATCTTAACCTAGGCTAAAGTACATCCACAGCATCATCAGCTATCAAAAGCAAATAATAAAGGAAGTCCAAATCACAAAAACAGTATGACAACAAACAACCAAATTATTAAATGCCACAATATCATCAACAATGCTCGTCAGCACCATATTTATTGCTCCCCTAGCTGGAAAACCAACTTATGTTAGCCCAAAAAATGGATGTTATCAATTTTTCCAAAAATTTTGTTTTCAAAATTTATTCAATAGGCTCCTCATTGTAAATGACTCCATTGAGAATTACGACACTCCACTAAATATTTGTATATTCAAAATATTATAATGCATTGGTTTGAACAGTGAATATGCTAAAGATAGCATCTTATACGAAGGTATGCATTAACAGAAATCAATTATACTATAGCCGTCGACATGAAAGGACTTCATCCAAATAAAAAGAAGAAAATATGAGTGCATGTGCGATGACCAAGGTCCCTGGGAATGAAAACCACATATATCTAAATACTGTCCCAGAAAAGTTGCATCATCAAAAGCTTCAGTAATTTCGTTGAAGGGCAACATGGCAAGATGAAAAGTTGCACACATCAAAAGACTACATCTTTTTTCCCCTCTCTCTCTCTTGACCTCTTTAATTATGAGGTATGTCCTTGCTAGATGAGCTAATCCCTAAAAGTTGAGACATTTACATGAAGACTTAAAATAAGTGTACAATTTTTCCAATGTGCAGAAAGTGATGGAAAGATTTCCAAGTGCCTAATCACAATAAATAAGTCAATAATATCTACAGTCACCTGACCATGAATGAATCTGGTCAAGGTTTTGCATCCATTGGCTAATCACATTCAACATGCAAAGCCATCAAAGCCATCATCTGCAGCATAAAACTTCATCAATAATACCAACTCTACCCTTGTCAATTTTTTTTTCTCATTAACACTACCAACTTAAAAAAGAAAATGAATATGTAATCATTAAAGTAATGGTTAACTAAAGCAAGGCTGTCATTCCAACATCAATACCCATAAGCTCATTGAAACCGACCACAAGAACAGAGAAGCGTGCAGCCATGCTAAGAAGGAAATCCAAAATAGCATTACTCCATACAAAAAACAAAAGGGTCCAACAAAATTTTGTGTGTGTAGAAGAGCATCATCTGATTAGTTTTTTTAAATCTTACAAATGAATAAAACAATACAACAAAAAATCAACAACAAACAAAGCCTTATCCCAACTAAATGGGGCCAGCTACATGGATCCTTTCAAAACCAAATAGGGAAAACCTAGGTCCACAGAAAGGTAAATAAAATGCAGAAGGAAGAAACACAGTCACAAATCCAGCCACAGGTCACCTTCCTTGGGATCCCATGACTCCTCTCAAGTATCTTTTCAAATCAAAATTTCAGTCAAGAAATCTGAAATTTACATTGCATGAGTAGGTTATTTATAGCCTTAAAAAGGATTATGAGGTTCAAAATTATATAAAAACCAATTACTCTTCACTTCAAGTTCAAAGTTCATCAAATGGATGTAGATACAGCTCTCCGAGGGATATGAGGTTAACCTTTGGCATTACATGCATGTAGGGGTTGAAACCATGGCAAAGACACTTGAATTCTACTTTCACTTCAGAAATTGCAAGTTGGTACTCTCCTCAACATCCAGTAATCAATAGGATTCCATTCATTGGCTACATTCTTTGTGATACAAGATTTCGATGAAATTACAATTAACACGATACTCAAGAATAGAACAACAAACCTCGATAAAACTTCTGGGACATTTACAATAAAGTTGTAACAAGCTGCAATAGACTGGGTCTTGAAGGAACAACTGGTATGCTACTCATTCAAAAGTGTTCTTAGGGGTAAACTTGTTCAAGACTTACAATAAATAGATAAACAAATTGCACCACTTGAACAAGGAGACAAATGAAAACCCAGATACACACAGTCACCCTTCATTATACAAGGTCACCGTTCAAAATAGCAGCTCCAAAAATTTAAACACCATTCTCTCTACAGGATTTACCAATTGAAAGGAGAACCATTAAGCCACACATACCCAAATGCATCAATTTTATGCAGTACACAGAACAACAAAATTAAACCCCTCCACAACCCCACAAAAAGGTAAAACAACAAATACTAAAAGAAACCGAGCAAGTTATTACAGAGCATTTTTCAGCTTTAATCAACGACAAAATCAGGGTTTTGACCACATCATCAGGAAATCAAAATCAGGGTTTTAAGAGTTGGTTATTACCTTTTGATCGTAGAGCGCTATTTAAATCAAATGGAAGAAGACGAAGGCCATTGCGACTCAAGACCTTAAGAATGTTTCGTATTCTTTGATTTGGTTAAGAATGAAAGATAGAAAGCTATGAGCAAAAGAATGGCTCGCTACAACTTGCGACTCAAGCTATGACTTTGCTACTTCAAGCTACTTCGTCAGAGGTCCGATCAAACGCCTGGTGTAAGTTGCAACTCTTCTGCTACTTCAAGCTTTAGGTCCATAAAGCTGCAACTCTGCGATTGTAAAGCTTCAAGCTTCGATTGTAAGACGAAAGGAACGGAGTTGTGTATCTGTTGTCATTTAGGTTCGTCGGAGAAATATGCTGCAAATCCCTTCTGAAACAAATTGATTTTGAAATGAGTAAGCTGAAACCGCGAGTGTTGTGTTTATGTTTTGTTTGCTCTTAAAATCCGTATATACCTTTTTAAAATGATATATACAAACAGAAACAGAATACTTATTCAGTACCGATTCGGAATACGAACCGCCCACTCGAACCGCCTGGTTTTCACTAAACCGAACCGAACCGACAAAACAATGCAAAATGAGGTGGGTTTATCATTTCTTAATGGAAATATGCTGCGTGCGTCCGATCTAGATCGGACGGCTCACTTGACCGTGGAGCGCATTAATTACGCTCCACAGAAGCAAAATTCATAAATTTAAAGGTTTGCTCCGCCATAGAATTTTTTTTTGGGCGTCTACACATAATGGTCTTGCAGTGAAATCTGTAGTTTCGAGGTGGAAATCCGTAGATGCTCATCCAATATAGAAACTATTGAGCATCTCTGTTTTGAATATCATTGGATCAATCGTCTTTGGTTTGTTTGACAGATTGGATATCGTCCTAATCCCTGTCTTTTCCCTCAATCTTAACCCTTTGTATTAATATATGTGAGCTTTTTAAATGGACAGTTAAAACACTAAACTAGATTTTTGTTCATATCACCATCACTTGTTACTCAATCTCACAATTTGGAAATCAGTGCTTATTCTCAATAAAGCTTTATCTTTCTCTAAGCTTTTGCGTCATATTTGTAACTCCTCCTCACAGGTTGTACAGTTACTGAATTTACAACCTTCTCTACCTATCCAATCCCCATGTTATTATCATACATTGTATACTCCATTATCATGTGTTGCTTGGGCAGATGTTCCTAAAACCACCCTATGTATTGCAAGAAATGTGACGCAACTTTACGAGCCTAACATGTGTTTTCTTGGTCTTTTATATAATGGGGAGATCCTTTTGTTGGTAGTGGATATACACATTCCCAACAGTACGTTTTAGTCTTAGTTTAGCTTCATACCATAGCATCCAGATTGTTGCATCTCTAAATTTTGTTGTAACATGTGTAATTTGTGGATTCTTCAAATGAGGTGTCTTCATTCCCACCTCAACTAAACCATGGCCACATTCTGCTGTTCCCCTTTTGATGTCACTAGTATCCAAACTACTGCACGCTACTTCTGCTGTATACACAAGTTGCTAATATCCCAAGCAAGGGTTCTTTGATTAGTAAGACCATCACCTCTTAATAAACAGGTTGTAAATTCAACATCCCCATCTCTTATATATAAAAAAGCTCCTAACACATCCCAAAAAAAAAAAAAAAAAGTCAAAAGATCCCTGTTTATTTAACCAAAAATATAGAAGTTGCTAATATGTTATGTTTTAATGTACAATAAGACTTAAAACTCTGTTATGGATTATGAGGTTTTTCTACTGTTTTAAATAAGAATAAGTCTTTAGATACAAACCAAAAACATAAAAAATTGAAAATTTATGAGAACATGAGAATGAGACTAAATACCAAAAAGGCCCTTAGAGTCTTGTTGTCCCACAAGATCAGTACGTCGACACAATATCTATATTTTAATTTTTTTTTTTTTTTCATATAAAAAGAAATTTGAAAAAAAGGGACAAAGCTTCTGTTACGATGTCCATCAATTTCTTACATAATCTTTTCTGCCATTCTGCCTTCCCATCAAAATTTTCCATATCTGAAATTTTCAGCTTCAGCATGTTGTAGACGGCATTACCTTTATATTGGTCAGTGGGTTCCATTTGTAAAGGTTTCAAAATGGACACGCCAAACTGAAATGCTATTAGATTGATACAAAAATCCAAGAGCAGCCACCGAGCTTGGTCTATTTGGAGCTTCTGTTCAACTCCAGTCAACTTTTATCAATATGAATAAGTAGACTTCACTTTATAGAGTATTCCCTCACCATATCATTTGAACACATTTTAACCAATGGATTTAAGGTCTGTAGAATTGTTACCTAAGAAAACCCACAGCGTACAATCAGTAGATTCTCTCCGCTGTACAAACCGGACGGAGGAAAATGACAATGACTGTGATGTTATCTTTGCTCCCACGTTCAGCAGCTTCTGTTGCTAATCTCTTGGAACACATCCCTGGCTCTTTAACAGTGTTTCTGATTATTGATATGACATCCTCATTACTGACCACATCCCAAAGCCCGTCACTAGCCATGACCTGACTCAAGCAACACAAAAACCATTCAAATGGTTATCATATATCACTTTGCCTGTTCAAAAGTAATTTTAGGAATTAGACATCATATATACATTACAGGTTTGTCTGGTTCTAAAGGGAAACAAAGTGAAACTCTTTCAACCCCTCTCCCCCCACCCCAAACAAAAAAAGAAAAAAATTGTAATCATGACCCCATGTGATTTGCATAGGTTACATAAGTTTTATAACATATTTAGTAATAGCATATTGAAGTTTTTACATGAGGCCCCTCCATTTTTATTGGAATAGGGTGCAACCCCTCCAAAATCAAAACCTTACAAAGACCCCTCCATATTTAACATTGTTAGTAACTACCGGTATAGTTCAAATTGAGTTTTCATTATGACTGTATTACCCCTGATGAGAAAATGACTATAATGCCCACGCCTAAAATTTCTATTCAAAGCTTACCATCATCATACCATGCAAAACAATTGGAAGACGTAAATATAAAAAAAATCAAATCCGTATATTATAAACGCATTGATCGATCCCTAAAGAAATGAAGACAGAAAGAGATGAATTTGACCTGATAACTAATCATCTTTTGAACTTAAAATCAACTATTAAGATCAATAACTTGATAAAACAAAAAAATGTTAAAAATGGAAGTCTTCTGGTGTATGCTTGGTGGTTTCAACCCCGTGATGCTTTTCTGGCAGTAATGGCAGGTGATATGGTTGATTGTGAGATTTGGTAAGAGGGCACTGCTATTTGTGTGTGAGGGATAAGAGGTGGGTATTGATGGTGGTACAACTTTGAAATAGAAATCCTAGACGTGCACATTATGGTCATTTTATCTCGTTTAGGGTAACATGGTCATATTAAAAAATCAATATGAATTTTAGTGGCAATTACTAATGGTGTTAAAAGTGGAGGGGGTCTTTGTAAGATTTTGAATTTGGAGAGGGTGCACTTTGTTTCCAATGAAAACGGAGGGACTCATGTAAAAAATTATAGTATATTTTACATGCAACCATACGGACGCAAAGAAAATCAAATATAACCCACTCTTCCTGTGCAGTGGATCCAGCTTCTCATGAAGAAGCTTCGTTTTCTGTCTGAGCAGGTTTTGGTGATCTTGTTTCTAGGTTCCTTGAGGAGTCTGGGATCCTTTTGGTTGTCAAGAAGAGATAAGTTTGATCACATCACGTTCAGTTTGAGCTGGGCGATGAAAAGTTTGATAAACATTAGCACAAATTCTCGTTCTTTTACTTTCTTTCATGCAAAAGTTGACCAACTTCTTGACCGGTAGGGCCTGTAATGTGTACCTAAGGGCTAGATACAAAGAGGCCTTCCCTCTCTTCCCTTTCTTTTGAGATGAATGCATGAAAACAACCAAGACAGGCTAGAACTGAGACAATTTCTAGCTAAAAATGACAACGATAGCTAGCTCTATAAAGGAGAGTTAGAGTGAAGACAAAATCGAGATTCAAAAAAAAAAAAACAAAGCAAAAGCCCTCTGCATATTGGATTTGACTTGATTTCTGCAAGAGATCAGGAGGCTGGTTGTTTTAAGGGAACTGGAGTTCTTGCACAACAGGAGCCAAGACTTCTGACATCAAGGTTTTTTTTTTTTCTGTTAGAGGCAACCTAGGGCTCCTTCTCCAGGTAAGTTCTGTAGGGTTTGGTGGTGTTCCAACATGAACTAGGTCTTTCTCTCCTGTTGAATTCTGTTACCATCTTGGTGGAGGGCTAGTGTGAGGTTGGATATCAAGAAACAATTTCTTGCTCATCAAAGAAGGGCCTGGAGTTTCATCTTTGTTTCTGGGAGATTGCAGGGAACTTATCTTGGTGTATTGGGACCATAAAGGAATATGAAATAAGATTACAGGGAGATGGAGGCGAGAAATACACAGGAGGGCATGCAAGAAGTGGGTTCACTGCTGATGAGTGCAAAGAAGGCTACATATGCAAGGGTGGTAGGAAGTAGTGACTGGCTTGCAATTGATTCACTGCCAGAGCCAATTCAGGCAGGGCAATAAAAGCGGATTGTGATTCCCCAACCTGCATACGAGGAGCAAAGGAATAAATTTCGGTTTGCCCTAGTAGGTCGAGCAAATTTTCATCTGACTTAAAATATCTGCAGAGTGAGGTTAGAAAGGTCCATTGAAGCATGGTTATCACGCATCCCTTAGGTAAAGGATATATAACTTTTAAGTTCAGATCAGAGGATCCTATAAGGCAGAAGCGTGTAAAAGAAGTTATTGGCATGTTGGGAATCAACTAATTCGTCTCCTAAGTGGTGACCAGACTCAACATTTACAATGTGCAGCAGAAAGCCAAGCTCATCTGGGTTCTTTTCCCGGACCTTCGGTTGGAGTATTGGCATGAATTTTTTTTTATTAACAATGGCAAAAGCTGTGGGAAGGCCCGTAGCCCTGGACAGGTGGACAAAGCAAAGGGTTTTTGCTCGAGTGTTGGTGGAAGTGGACTTAGATGTTCGAAGGGTAGAAAAAATTCAGGTTGAACAATGCAAACCTTGGACATGACAAGTTTTCAGCTTTCTGAAAAAAGTGGCTTATGAAGAATCCTCAGGAAGGTGCACGCACTGCAAGAGAGAGGGCCACTCAATTGCTCAGTGTAGATGGAGAAAAAAGATGGTGGTGGCAGCGAACAAGAACACAGGTGGTACACGTTCGGCCGTAGAGATACAGGATTTTAGGTTACCTAATGTGATTGATTCCCACCCCTTCACATGGCAAAAAAGTCACTTGGTCCAACAATAGATGGTGTAGACATGTGGCAGCAGTCCTTGATAGGTCTTTCATCACAAAAGAGTGGATTGATTTTTTTGGTGAGTGTGCTCAGATAGTATTGACAGGTGTTGCCTCAGATGATGCCCCAGTGCTTTTGTTGGCAGAGATGGGTAACAGTCCAAAAAAGGGTTATGAAGCCCCAGTGCTTTTGATGATGCCCCAGTGCTTTTGTTGGCAGAGATGGCTTATGAAGCTCTGGATGGAGTATAAGGGTTTTGAGGACGTTGTGAAAAATGCATGGCAGTATTCAGTGGAGCGTTGAACAATCACCATTTACTTGTGGAAGCTGAGGGTATCTAAAATGTCCCTAAGACAGTGGGCTCAGTTCCCATTTCCCCATTTAGATGAGGCTGTGAAAAAAACCAAAAAAGGAGTTGGAAGAGGTTCAGGGAGTCATTGAATCTTCGAGGATGACGCATGATCTTTGAGACAAAGAGGTAATGATGAAGACAGTGTATTTGAAGGCTGTGGAGGACCAAGGGAAACTTTGGAGGCAGAAAGCAAGGTTAAAGTGGGCACAGGGAGGGCACCACACTAAGTTGTTTCGCCAGTCTGTAAAATTAAGGAGAGCGAAGAACAAGATTAGGATGTTAAAGCGGGCAGATTGCATATGCATTTCTGACCAGACAGCTCTAGAACAATATGTAAAAGATTTTTATGAGAATTTTCATAAATGACAGCAACAGTAAGACAAGGAGGGTTACTCGATGCAATCCCGTGACTAGTGAAGAGGAAGATGGAAAGAAGTTAGAGGATGTGGTTTCAGAATAGGAGATAAAAAATGCATTTTGGTAGCTAGATCCTGACAGTTCTCCAGGACTGGATGGCTTTCCTGGAAGCTTTTATCCACTGTGTTGGGAGATAATAAAGTATGATTTATGTTCACCTGTTCAATGCTTTTTCAGGTATGGTAGGCTGCTTTTTGGGGTCAATATTAGTTTAATCACTTTATTACCAAAGACAGATGGGGCAATGTCTCTAGAGAAATTTAGACACTATATGCATGTCAAGCTTTTTCCTAGAACTGCTGCTGCCTCAAACTATTTCTTCGGAACAAAGGGCATTCCAGAAAGGAAGGATAATTTCAGAGAAAATCAATTTGGCTTCGGAGTTGACGAAGATGATGCACAAGTCGTTTAGAGGTGGAGGGCTAAGCATGGAATTGACAGAAAGCTTATGACACAGTGGCCTGGGACTTCTTTGATGTGTTGCAGAAGTTTGGGTTTCCTAGAAAGGTGGATAGCATGGGTTCAAAAAATTGTTAAGAGACATCAAGGCTGCCTGTATTGCTCAATGGAGGTCCGGTTGGGTATTTTAGTGTTGACAAAGGGCTGCTTCAAGGTTATCCACTTTCTTCTCTCTTGTTCACAATTATAGAAGTACTCCTCTGTAATCTCAAAAACTTGGTGGAAGACGGGCACTTAAAATCCATTGCAAGGCCAAGGCATGTGGAGGGTTCCATATGTACTGTTGTTTGCTGTTGATATTTTTCATTTTCCAATGCGCCGCTGAGGTAAGTGAATAAATTGGTGTCTTTTTCTGGATGACTATCAAGGTTATTCAGATCAGCAAATAAATTTAGAAAAGAGCAAGGTCTTTTATGGGGCTGTAGCAAGTCACAGGAGGCAACGGATATCTGAGGTCCTAGGTATTCCCGCAACCAATTTGCCAACAAATACCTTGGTGTGGAGTTGTCCAAAGGAAGGGTAATGAGGGAAAGGATGTTGCCTATGTTGGACAAGATCAAGAATCGTTTTCAAGGATTAAGGGAGAAGCTTCTATCTCAAGCAGCGAGCGTGGAGCTAGTTCGGTCTATGATCTCAAGTATTCCTATTCACAACTTCTCAATCTATTGGTGTGGCATTCAACCATAAACAAATTAGCAGAGCACTGGTTGAGAAACATAATATTGATGGTGAGAATTGAGGAGGTTGAAAAGAGTTACTATCAAGTGGGAGCATGTCTGCAGGCCAAAAGATGACAGCAGTTTAGGAATTCACAAATTGAGAGGTGGTAATAGGGCATGTTTGATGAGGCTTGTGTGAAAGGTCAAGCATGACCATACAAAGGTGGGTGAGTGCCTTAGAGCTCGTATTATGGCAGCAGGTGGTTCCTAGAAACCAAGTGCAATTTCTTCATCGATACTATCGGTTCCAGGTTTGAAAAGTGTGGAACTTGGAGGAGCAAGGGAAGCAATGGCTGGTAGGGAATGGGAGGAGTATTCAGTTTAGCATGATTGCTGGATTAGACCTTTTTCAGTGGTAGTGTGTCTCCAAGATCATGAGTTAATTAATCAAGGCAAGAAGGTGATGGAGCATATTTTATTCAGTCCAAAAAGTGGGTTGTTTCCTTGTGTGGAATCTCAGATATTAAAGATGGGGGTAGAAGGACCAAACCATCAGGCTTTCTTCCATGAATGGGCAAGACAAATGCATATGGAGACATGATGATGCAGAAGGGAAATTCACTGTCAAAACAGCACAGATTCGACAAAAATACCCTAAGGTGGAATGGGGAAATATGGTATGGAAGACAGAGCTACTGCCTGGATAGTCCATATTCGGATAGATGTTTATCCAGAAAAAGTTAGCAGTGGATGTGGAGTGCAGTATGGAGGAAGAAAACCAGGATCATCTGTGGCGTTCGTACAGCAGAGATATATGGCAGCTAATGGTAGAAATGTTTGGTGTTCAATTGGAGGATCAAAAAGAGATTGAGGGTGTCAGTATATGACGGAATGGTCAGTGTAAAACATCAATGTTACGTACAATATGGTTTGAAGGTTTTAGTGGCATATCACATTGGAAGCAAAAGGAACTTACGAAGGTATAAGGGAAAGACATTACCACACGTGGGTGTTCAAGTTGATGTAAAGTGAGTTGACTAAATTTCATAATTTTGACATTGTCGAAACTAAATGGGAACCAAAATTTGATATAGCAATGTTTCAGCGAAATTTTGCCCCCAAATTTCCTAGAATTGAAATTTCAATGAAATTTTGAAAATTCCAAGGGGTTGTACCGTATAGAGCTTAGTGCTTGTGTATGGATATGGTGAATCATATGATGGTTCATTTGATAAGACTAGACTAGATCTTGTTCATTGAGTATATTTGTTATTGTGGACTTCTGATATCTTGTATAATGTATCTTATTCATTCATTCTTTGTGATTCATGCATTTATTTTTATACATCACTCATTGAAATTTTTAACTGAGTATTGAATTCTACACTTTTACTTGTATATTGAATTCTACTTGTCCTTGTACTCATTGTTGCATTTTTAATGAAAATTTTAGTGTTTCTCTTGCATAATATTATTTACATTTATGAAAATGCATGTTCCAGACTTCCAATTTTGCCCGCATACAACCGGGCATGTGCCAATCAAGAACACCATTTTGGGTTAAATTTTATGAAAAAATAACACTCCTATTGTGTTTATTAGCCTCAAATTAGGTTGTTAGCTGAAACCTAGCCAAAAAGAACACTGAAACTCACCGAAATTGGGCATTGAAATATTATGCAAATTTGTACCGTATTTTGCCGAAATTTCAGGTCAAAACAAAACTAAGTTTCATAATATGGCTGGAAGTTGCATCAAGGTAAACAACAGAAATCTGCTGCAGTCAGACTTAATACTATAAAAAATGATTAGGGTGAGTTTGAAGGAAAATGCCAAAAGACAGCCGCCTGAGGTTCACAAAGTCTTACCATTGAATGCATGGTTAAAACTGAATATTGATGGGAGTTTGATAAGGAAACTACACAAAGTGGGAGAAGAAGGTGTTTTTAGGGATACTAGCTGAAGCATCATTTTAGAATCTTTTTTGGCTTCAAAACAAATATTGTGGCAGACTGCAAGGCACCGGTAAAAGGGTTCAAGGAAGGTTGTCCTCAAGGGTGGAACATGAGGTTTAAGTGGAGACAGACTCCATGGCAATGGTGGTGTTGGTGCAAGAAAAGGGGTTGCCTTCAATTGTGCTTCAGAGATGGCGGGCGGGATGTGCAGCCATATGTAGAAGCGATTGAATGGAAGATCACTCACAGTTACAGAGAAATGAATACGAACTATTTGCCAAAATCAGTGGCAAAGGAGCAATCATTGGAGAAGAATCACATGTGGCCAAATGCAATAAGTAAAGATATGGAGATGGATGTAATTGGTAGACCGAGACATCAGCTTTGAGTTTGTAAGAAAGAGGCCTTGAAAATGTGAAGGGCAGCGGTAATTAGTTTTTTTCAGTTGTACATATTTTATTAGCTCATTGATATAATTTATTCTTACAAAAAATTATTTTACATGTAATCTTTGTTTACTTGTTAAAATCAAAAGGAAACGGGTCCATGATAAAGTGGTTTTTCAAGCTTTTGCTATTTCCCCAATTTTTTTACTTTTTCTTTGTTTTTTAGGTCAAATGATGTTGTCTCTAGTAGCTAGATCTATAAATATATGCTGTTGGATTTGATTTTTGAAGTGTGCCAGTAATTTTGTATTTTTCTGATTTGAAAAGATACCTAGAAAATTATACTTTTTCTTTGTTTATCAAATGATGTTGGATTCTTGTGAATTTAATATATGTTGTCTCTAGTAGCTAAATTTACAAATGTCTATTGATGGGTTTGATTTTTGAAGTGTGCTCTTATTTTTTATTTTCCTGATTTTAAAAAATACCTACAAAATTATATATATATATATATATATATATATATATATATATATATATATATATATATATATATATATATATATATTCATGCTCAAATGATGTTAGATTCTTTTGAATTAAATATATATTGCCTCTAGTAGCTAGATTACAAATGTATGTTGTTGGATTTGATTAAATGCAGAGTCCTGCCCAAAAATACACCCTAAAACCGGTCGAAACTTGTAGGGAAAAGTCAAGTTTCCATGAAGTTTCCCAAGTTTCAACCTAAAATTCCCATTTTCACAGGATCGATTCTTGAGTTTTCCTCAAAACTTGGACCATGATTTTAAGTATGAAAATCTCCCTTGTAACTGAAGCATACATGAAACTTCTTACACATATGGGTCAAAGAATGCCTAAGAGGAAGGTCCATATAGAGCAGAGTAACACATTCAAATTCAAAGCATATCAAATGAAATCCAGAAAACACTCAGCAGTTCAAAAATAATCTCAGATGTGGAACTTTGAGTTTTAATGTATATATTTTTCTTAAGATACATTACTTTGAAAGGCCAACATGGCACAGCTTCCAATTTGTTTTCAAATCCAGCTAATGGAGGATGACAAATTTTTATCCGAGTGGTTTTAAATCATCAAGTAAAAATAATCTCTTGCCATTAAACCTTGGTCAGGATAAGTATGTTTTGATCTAATTATGCCCATAAAAATGCTACATCCCTTTCTACTGCATTGGCTAGGTTCTGATATAAGACGGAATGTCAGCTCACCATGCCTATACATGGAATCCATTTCTTTACTCAATAGCACTATGGCCCAATTTGGAAATATCATTCATCATGACTATTGTTTGACATCAATCTGACATATCAATCTTATGGGGGGGGGGGGGGAATCGACATATCAACATGGTGGGAGATCTCGCCACTTAAAAAAATTGAGATCTCGGTCAAGATATACAAATTTTCTGGTGTAAATTCGGTGGCCCATCTCGGTGGGTTTTAAGGCTCCGGTTGGGCTGAAACTTCGTATTTTGCCTATTTAAGGCATTTTGAACACATTGGTCACCTTGGTTTTGTGAGAAATAACCCTAAGTATATCTTCTAAGTCGACCCTATGTGTAAAACCGAAATGCTCCGAAATGCTGTGTTAGACAACATGTAATGTAAAGATATCAAGTAATTCAAGTTATCAACTATCGAGTATCAAATACATTACACATCAAACTATCAAAGAACTTAAATGTTTTCAAAATTTTACAACCATAAGAAATTTTAGACTTTTAGTAAGTTATAAAAAATAATCCATAAGTTCACAAGAGTAACAAGACTACAAGACAGCAAGAGTATCACTCAACATTCTGCATCAACTGATTCTGAACGGTGGCCACATATGACTCCAGGTCAACTCATCACTGTAGTATGTCACATATCGGTTTATGTGGGACCGATATGTCTCCATGTCAAAATATGGAGGAATAACATTCTGGGGTAATCATTAATCGTGGGTGGGTGAAAGAGCCGTTGTTGCTCTTGTTGTTTGTGTTACTGTTGAATATATGGGTAGGGGTTTCTAAACTAGTCAGTCAACAGTCCACCTTCACTCTTATATGTGTACTCTCCAGGTGCAGGGTCTTGAGGAATAACATGATCTCCATAAGAAGAATACCCAGTGTAATCTGACCTGGTGCTGTGATCCCCGTATAGGTACTCCAATGACTGCCAACTGGCCAAACTTTGCTGTTGTGAACCACTATGACCATGATCTAGGCTTATGCTTCTCCTGCATGCTCACATCATCATTCGTTTCCCCCTAGTTTGATATCCTCTTCCTACTCTAGTATAAGTCCGAGAGATAGGGGAACTGTGGCTCGCATCTGTCGGATGACTCGGACCTTGTGGAGGTAACTCCCTTTGTTGACCCTGACTTCCACCAACAACACCACCAGACTGACTGCCTCCATGACTTGATGGCTGACTTTAGGGATGGTATCATTGGCATCACCTGAACTCCCACTCCTAAACATCACTGCAATAGTTTCAAGTTGACCAGGTGGCTCCACAAATGGTACACTTGGTCCTGTTGATGCTGATACAGCAGCTTGACCCTCATTAGAAGACATGTGGTTAGCCACAACATCTAGCAATGGTAGGATTCGTTTGCCCTCCTGGCCCATCTAGCACTGGGCCACCTTAATCCCTAACCCACTGATATATAACTTCATCTTTCTCATCCTTTATGGGGGGCTCGTGGAATATATCAGTCAACTCAATTGGTTCCCGATTTTCGTCATCCATATCATCTTGTACGTGCCCTACTCTCAATCTCATGTTGTAATGCACATACACAAAGTCCTCGAGCCTTTTACTCCCCAATCTGTTTCGTACCTTGCTATGGATCAGCGAGAAGATGCTCTAGTTCCTCTCGCAACTAGAGGATGAGCAAGTTTGTGAGAGTATTTTAATTGCTATGTCCTTGAGATTGGCAAACTAGTTCCATATAACACCCCCAGTCAGCTGCATAACCAAATATAAGAATGCATTAGGCAAGTAAATCTTAATACTTACATAACTTATCAGTTATCACTTATAGAGTTATAAACTTATAGTAATGGACTATATACCAAGATCATTTTTTTGCCTAGTTGCAACCGCAGAAGGCTTTCCAAAACTCCCAGAGGCATCCCTGAACTCCCTGATCTGTACACCAATTCTTCAATTATTGTACTTTTACTACTGTATATGCACTATGTAAGAAGTTGAAGAAACAATTGAATAAGTTCACACCTCTCCATTAATTGTCCCTTGCATGACAGGATTTGGCACAAGCTTCTCCACCATGTCTTGCATCGCATTCATCAACCTTACATTAAGCCCCAAATCATTCTTGTAATGGTTACTTTGGATTGAGGCAGTAAGCTTATATTGTGGAAATAAAACATTTGGTTAGGGATTTGGTTGTTTACTTGTTTATAAATTAGACGTTATAACTTATAACAAATTAACAATGCAAATTAAAATATACAACAAAACCATAAAGACTTAAAAGTGACTCACCAGCCAAGTGCAAAGGATGCATCAAGTGGGTCTCCCATCTATCAATGATCCTCTCATAGGATGTGAAGGAGCCATGAGCAGCAGTTCTCACCAACTCTTTCATTTACTGGAGGTCAACATATATACGGGGCATTGTGGGCTTCTTCTCTGAATCCACCATCCTTAAAACAAACACAGTAGGCTCTAAAATGCTCACTGCCCTATTCAGCTGCCTCCAAAAGGAATCATCAGCAATGGTTTGTTGGACTACTACTGCATCAGGATGGCTAAATCCACGCTAATTAAACCACTCCTCACTTGCAAACATGTGCCGTAGACCCACCCACTTTCTTCTGGAAGCTTTTCAGAGCTACAGAGTAGTGGCGAATCTAGTCGATCTAGTTTTGACTAAATCACCCTTACAATGGTTCCTCATCATCTTCAGCACATAACTATGGTTATAAATAAAATTACTGACCCTTCTAGCCCTGTCAACCACAGCGCTGATTGACTTTCTCTTCCTCAAGTCCTTCAACATATGATCAATCGAGTGTGCTACACATGGTGTCCAAAAGAGGTGGATTCTGCTACTCTTCTTCTTCATCAACATTTCACCAACTTTTTTGAAGCTAGCACTGTTATCTGTGACAATTTGGACAACATTGCTTGGCTCTACATTGAGGACCACCTGCCTAAGAAGCTTGTTAAGGTAGTCAGCATCTTTGATTTTATTTGAGGCATCCACTGACTTAAGGAAGGATGTGTTTCCATTGCAGCTCAGCATGAAATTAATGATGGACTATCTAGTAGGACCAATCCATCCATCAGCTATCATAGTAACACCATATGTTGTCCATCTTTCCTTTAATAAACCAATGTATTCCTCCACCTCTTGCTTCACCTTTGGTAAATATTTATTCATTACTTCCCAAGTTGTCGGGCCTTTAACCCCTACACCTGCCCTAGCAATTGCATTGATCATCCCCTAATAGTATGGTGTTTTGGCTACATCGGCTGCAATGTTGTTGTAGAGCATGAATTTGCTAATCACCAACCTAGCTTCCTCCTCCCTACTTCCTTCTTTACCTCCAGCAAACATATATGTAATGATTCTTTGATAGGTGTCTTGGTCAAATGTGGCATCATAGTCTTCCTCCTCCTTTCAGTCCTATCACTTTTATGAAAACTATGTCTAGGTGGCATGGATGCCTCTAAAACCAAATTGGGTACTTGGGATCCTGTGGATGAAGACATGGTCTTTAAGGACCCCATTGAATTTGATTCAAGGGAGGAACCTTATAGAGAGCATATCGATTCTTATCAACGAAAGATAGGGTAAACTAAGGCTGTTTAAATAGGCATGGGTCAACTAAATGGTATTCCCGTAGGAATTGGGTTTATGGATTTTCAGTTCATGGTGGGTAGTATGGGATCCGTAGTAGGCGAGAAAATCACCCGTTTGATTGAGTATGCTACTAATAATTGAAATTCACTTGCTTCTCTTATTTGGCCTCACATTCTCAAATGTAAGGACTATCTGCTAGCTTCCATTGCAGCCTTCATCTGTCTCCACTCAGCTGTGACTCAATACCCATAACCCTCCTCTCCTCATCAACATCAACAAAAGGTCTACATAGCATTGTATCCTTAAATTCCCTTTACTTTTGTGCCATCTCCTCCTTTTTTTGTCTCCCTCCTTTAAAGTTGTTGCAATTGCTTTTTGTACTTCATAAGAAACCTTGGGACACTTGGCAACATCTTTGTAGCCACCAGCCAAATGTTGCTTTAATCCGGTTGAACCACCAGAATTCAAGTTCTCGAGGCAATACTTGCATCGGGATTTTTTTATTATCGGCAGTCAGTGAATCCTCATATTGCCAAGCAATGTCTTAAGTCCCACTGCCAGTGCCGCCACTCCCACTAGTTGCCATTTAAGATACAAGTCTACAACACAGAAACACATACATGAATGTTCCCAAATAATCATTAGAATAATTTTTAGATAAATAAAAACATGTAAAAACAATTTATAAAACAACAAAACACACACTTTGTTCTAAGATAACATATATACAATGCTTAAATAGGCATGTTTGTATTTTTAAAATAATCTACATAATATGAGCATCACTTAAAAAAAATTAATAAAGTATTAATTTTCATAATTATTTTGTTTAAGTATTTAAATAAAATATAAAATTACAACAGGCACAATAATCAAAATATGAATGCATAGGGTTGTAGCCCTCTCAATGCAGTTTAAAAAAAGTGATAATCACATTCATATCATAAGTATTTTTTTTATATATTTTTAATTTTAATTTTTTAGATAATATATTTTTTAAATACAAAAATTCAAAAAATAAATTAATAGCAGAAAAATAAAATTTTCTCCATGAAAGTGTAGATTAAAGCTTGTAGATCAACATATATTAATACTAGACTCACACACCCATTGTAGGACATTCTATTTAAAAAATTCAAATTTGGGGGAAAATCTTACTTTTGTTGAAGATCTAGCTGAAATAGGCTTAAATGATGATAATATGATCTTGTAGATGTGTTAAGGATGTTTAGATGTTGAATCCCCAAAAACTTCCTGCCAAAAATCAAGTTTCCGGCAAGTTTTGAGAGTTGCAGGGAGATATGCCTCTCTCAAGCGAGATAGGGGGTTTTAAAACCCCCTAAAGCAGGTGGTTGGACCAAAGTTGGCGAGATCTCCCAACTCAACCCTCATCTCGTCTCGCTCTCTCCAAATAGCGAGATATCTCGCGAGATCTCCGACCATGCATATCAATGATTTAAGTTCTAAAAAAGTATGACCAATGACAAAAACCAAAGAATATGATTTTAATAGGAGCTTCTAGAAAACCAAGAAAAACCTAGAGGAGGTAGATTAATATGGGACACCATATATACAGCTGGCACATCAAAGGTATCCCCAATTTATAGGCATCAACTTGCTGGACAAGTTGGTAAGGTTTTTGTGTACTCACGCAAAATAAAACTCTTACATCTTAAAGAATACAAATTCCCTCAGAACCAACACAAGAGCTAGACACAATTGAAAAAAGGCAAGGCATAGGCAGAAGATTTTACAAGTAAACATGATTCCTTAAAATATACAATATTCAAGCAAAAGTGGATACAGATAATAGCCCTTACCAGGAATTCATCCTCAGCTGACAATATAATCTCAGTTATCTCCGGTTCTGATGTTACAGCAGGCTTCAGATCATCATCACCAATAGAACGTGTTACCTGTCATTTAAAACAACTTGAGAAATGAAATTAGCACGTCATAAATTTTTTGTAATGAGTTAGGATATTTTAAGTATTAGGAATATTTCAAAGAACCGATGTATAGTGAAAAGCATAGACACCCCAGAACTATGCCAAATCGGCCGAACGCCCCTTTCCCTTTTAGAACCGTGAGTTAGAGGAATGATGAACATCCCTGTTAATGTAACCTAAAGAGGGGGGGGTGGAATATGTTACAACTAGTGGATTTTCCAAATTCTTTGATTAACTGCTAATTCAAGAGTAAATTGGCAAATTTAAATAAATTAAACAATTACAATCAATCCACAACACAAGAATTTATAATGATTCGACATATCAAGTCTACGTCCACTCCTCTCTTGATCTCCATGGAGTTCCACTAATGATCTCTTTCAATACAATGGGTAGAGAATCAAACCCTCACAAATATCTGTTGGTTAAGGGCAAAAACACCCCTTACAATCTTTGTTCTAACAGGGCAAGAGCACTTTAAACCAATTCTAATCCACCTAGACTAGAATTAAAAACAACAAATTACAAGAGTATGGTTAGTGATTACCTAAAAATGAGCGTGACACTTGACCTCTTGTGTGAGAGGTGATGTACTAAGAGTGAATGTGCAAGTAGATAAGATATGCACCACTATTATGACCCAAAATCCTTCAATCACCTCAGCTTTGCTTCTATGAGCTTTTTCTTATCCTCCTTGCAATGCACTTCAAGGAATGGGTAAAGGTGAGAGGCTAGAACTCAAGTAAGTTTTTGAGAATTTGAGAGCCTTGAGAGTGAGTGTAGTATATTTATGTTACGACAAAGGTAGAGGCTCTCAAATGGGAATAGTAAGGCTTATATAGATGGCCTTCAAGTCCCCTAGCCGCAAGTCCTAACAGATAGAAATAAAGTCGCATTCTAATTCAAACGGTGCATTGTTTGGGGAGACGGTGCACCATCTGGGAAAAAATGGCTGTCGGGCTTTAATTAGTCAGACGGTGCGCCCTTTTCCGGACGGTGTTTGGCCAAACAGACCAATCCGTTTGGTCTTTGTGATGCAAACTATGTTCACAAAGCAAACCGTTTGGGGGTAACGGTGTGCTCTCAATGAAACAATCAGTCGTTTCAATGCAATGGTGCACCGTTAGGGACAACCAGCTTGGACTTTGCATTTTTCATGGGGTTTTGGTGTCCTAATCAACCCTATGTCCACATAAACACTCCTAGCATGTCCTAGGCCATTCAAATGACATGATGTACATGTTTTATATTAAAATGAATGCAAGTGTATGTTTATATGCATGTGAAGTGTCCTAGGCCTAAGGTCTTCATCTTGTGCTTGATTTTTCTCAAGTCTTCAAGTCTTCAAGTCTTCAATTTAGTCTTCAAGCATCAGGTCCTTGTGTCCATCTTGGCTCAATCTTCATGTCCAACTTGATTTGGTCTTCTCTTGGTCTTGTTCCATTGCACTTGGCTTGATTCTAAGCACACACAACTCAAACTACACATTAGTACGTTGTGTTTGTTATCATAAAAAACAGTGGAGGTTGAGGTGGCATTGATGTGGCAATGCTGAAATGGCATTTTCACAAAATACCCTTACTATGTCTTATTTTGTATCTTTAATGTAATGTGACAATCTAACCTTCCAATTACAATCTCCCTCGTTTCTCTCCTCTTCCATTTTCTCCATCCCTGAATCTGCATGGATCTATGTATGAAGTCAGGTTAATCAATGGGAGGAGGTCACTTCACGGCTTTCAATGCAACAACTTGCTTCTTCTCCGGTCTAGATATCCATCAAAACTGACCTCTCCTCATGGACATTGATACCCATGGTCAGAACCTCCCCCTAATCAATCCTCTCATTGACTTCCTCCCACCCACATACTCATTTGTCTCCTCTGATCCTCCAACTGGAGACAATCCTAGCAAAGAGGAAGACCAATATCATCCGTTACCTGATCAAGCTCATCATCATCAATAGAGTGCACAACAACAGCCAGGAGACCTTCCATGCAAGCTTCCACAACATGAATAGAACCCCAATCACCCGAAAGAAATTGCCCCTGAAGTCGGCAATCATAAATTCATCAATTTCATATTTTTTGGACACTTAACCCACAAGAAGGAACAAAGGGAAGAGGGAGAGGGGGGGAGAAAGAAGGGGGAAAAAAAAAAAAAAAAGGGGGGGGGGGGTGGTGGTTGGAGAGAACGGGGGGGGGGGGGGGCGCCGCGCCCCCCCCCCCCCCCAGATATCTCGCCTTTAGAAAGGCGAGACGGACTCGGCGAGACGCGGAGCGACTCGCCGAGACGCCATCCGCGAGATCTCGCCAATATCTCGGCGAGATCTCGCAACGGTGGGATTTTTCTTCTTTTGAGGCTTTTAAAGGCCTGCTCGCCGAGAGAGGCAATCTCGCCTCTCCGAGCCCTCTCTCTCCTCATCTCGTGGATCACCAAAATTGGCCGGAAAACTTCATTTTGGCCGGAATTTGGCCGGAATTTGTTGGGGATTCAACATAGCAACATCATCAACTCATCTACAACAACAAATTGAAGCATATTTGTAGTGATTCAAGCATATTTCAAGGGATCTTCAAGAAATGTAAGATTTTCCCCCAAATTTGATTTTTTCAAATACAAGGTTCTACAATGATTGTATGAGTGTGATATAAATATATGTTGATTTTCAAGCTTAGATCTACACTTTCATGGAAAAATTTTAATTTTCTGTTATTAATTTTTTTTAATTTTCGTATTTAAAAATATATTATCTAAAAATTAAAATTAAAGATTATAAATAAATACTTATGATATGAATGTGATTATTATTTATGTTAAACTACATTTAGAGGGCTACAACTCATGAATTAATATTTTGATTATCATGCTTGCTGTATTTTTTATTTAAATAATTAAATAAAATAATTATGAAAAATAATATTTTATTAAAAATTATCTGTTTTTTTTAAAATGATGCTTATATTATGTAGTTTATTTTAAAAATACAAACATGTCTTATTGAGCATTGTATATATGTTATCTTAGAACAAAGTGTGTGTTTTGTTGTTTTATAAATTATTTTTACATAAAATAATTATAAAAAATAATATGTTATTAAAAATTTATCTGTTTTTTTTTAAAATGATGCTCATATTATGTAGTTTATTTTAAAAATACTAACATGTTTGTTTGAGCAGTGTATATATGTTATCTTAGAACAAAGTGTGTGTTTTGTTGTTTTATAAATTGTTTTTACATGTTTTTATGTATCTAAAAATTATTCTAATGATTATTTGGGAATATTCATGATTCATGTATGTATTTCAGACTTTCAGTGCTGTACATTTGAATCTTAAATGGCAACTAGTGGGAGTGGCGGCACGGTAGTGGGACTCGGGACATTGCTTGGCAACATGGGGATCCACCGATGCCGACAAGAAGAAATCCCGATGCAAGTATTGCCTCAAGACTTTGAATTCTGGTGGTTCAACCAGATTAAAGCAACATTTGGCTGGTGGTTATAAAGATGTTGCCAAGTGTCCCAGGGTTCCTTATGAAGTCCAAAAAACAATTGCAGCAACTTTAAGAGGAGGGAAACAAAAAAAGGAAGAGATGGCACAAAAGCAAAGGGAATTTGAGGATATAGTGCTATCTAGACCTACTCTTGATGTTGATGAGGAATCAAGCGATGAGGAAGAGAGGAGGAGGGTTATGGGTGTTGAGTCACGAGCCGAATGGAGACAAATGAAGGCTGCAATGGAAGCTAGCAGACAGTCCTTACATGCTGATAGTGTGAGGCAATATGAACAAACAAGGGGAGCAGGTGGTTCGGGGTCAGGGGCATCCATGCCACCTAGACATAGTTTTCAAGGAACCGAGACTCGAGAGGACCGAAAGGAGGAGGAGGAAGACTACACATTATGATTCCACATTTGACCAAGACCCCTCCCTCTTCAACCAACAAGACATCTATCAAAGAAGCATTCCCTATATGTTTGCTGGAGGTAGAGAAGGCAGTAGGGAGGAGGAAGCTAGGTTAACAATCAGCAAATTCATGCTCTATAACAACATTGCACCCAATGTAGCCAAAACACCATACTATCAGGGGATGATCAATGCAGTTGCTAGGGCAGGTGTAGGGGTTAAAGGCCCAACAGCTTGGGAATTAATGAATAAATATTTACCCAAGGTAAAGCGGGAGGTGGATGAATACATTGAATCATTAAAAGAACAATGGAGTACATATGGTGTTACTGTGATGGCTGATGGATGGACTGGTCCTACTAGACAGTCCATCATTAATTTCATGGTGAGCTGCAATGGAAAGACATCCTTCCTCAAGTCGGTGGATGCCTCGGATAAGATCAAAGATGCTGACTACCACAAGCTCTAGGGAGGTGGTACTCGAGGTAGGGCCAAAGAATGTGGTCCAAATTGTCACAGATAATGGTGCAAACTTCAAAAAAGCTGGTGAAATGTTGATGAGGAAGAAGAGCAGCAGGATCCACCCTGGACACCAGCGCTCATTCGATTGATCTTATGTGAAGGACGGGAAAAGAAAGTCAATCGACGGGGAGAGGGCTAGAAGGGTAAGTAATTTATTTATAACCATGGTATGTGTGAAGATGATGAGGAACCACGTAAGGGTGATCAGTCGGACTGGATTGACTAGATTGCCACCAACTATGTAGCTCGAAAAGCCGGAAGAAAGTGGTGGGTGGCACATGTTGCAAGTGAGGAGTGGTTGGTTGGCGTGGATCAGCCATCCGATGCAGACTAGCCCAACAAACCATTGCGATGATTCCTGGAGGCAGCTGAATAGGACACTGGGCATTATAGAGCCTATTGTGTTGTTTAAGGATGGTGGATTCGGAGAAGAAGCCCACAATGCCCCACATATATGCTGCCCTCCAGCAAATGAAAGAGTTGGTTAGAGCGCTGCCCCTAGCACCTCAAATCCTACGAGAGGATCATCGATAATAGATGGGAGATGCACTGATGCATCCTTTGCACTGGCGGTGAGTCACTAAGTCTTTAAGTTTTGTTGTATACTTAATTTAAATCATTTGTTATAACTATAACTTATAATTTATAAACAAGTAAGTTAGTAAACAACCAAATCACTAAGTCATAACCAAAACCACAAGCAAGCACTACCTCAACCCAAAGTACCAACAAGAATGATCCGGGGCGATGTAAAGGATGATGCGGGCAAGAGGTGGTGGAGAAGCGTGTCAAATCCCATCATGCAAGGGACAATTAATGGAGAGGTGAGAACTATTCAATTGTTCTCAACCGCATTAGTGCAAGCCAAAGCATATACAGATAATAGATAATACAATAATTGAAGAATGGTGAATGGTGACGACGGGAGTAGGGATGCCTGGGAGTTGGAAAGCCTCAAGGTGCAACCAGGAAAAAAAGATCTGGTAAATAGTACTACCCATAAGTCATTAAGTCATAAGTCATAGACTATAAGTCAAACTTATAAATGATAACGATAAGTATATAAATATAAAGAGCGCCTAAGCACAGGTTATGCAGGACGGTGGTCAAGGAATTAGTGCGCCAAATCTGGGGACATAGCAATTAAAGACCCACAGACTGCCATCCCGGCCGAGAGGAACCGAGCACCTTCGCATCCAAGAAGGACGGAACAGATGGGAGAAGAGGCTCGAGAACGGTGTATGTGCATTACAAATGAGATCGAGAGTAGGGCACATACAAGATAAAAGAGACGACAACGGAACGAGAGGAGAAATCACGAGCCCCCGAGAAGATGAGGAAGATGATGTCAATATCGGGGTAGGGATCGAGGGGCCCAAGGAGGGGAAGGGAGAGCCCGATCTACCAGGGGGAGAGGGAGCACATCTCGAGAGGGGGAGCGGCAGAAGGACAACGACCAGGGAGCCACGGGACAAACAACGAGGTGACAACAGAGGGGACGGAGATGATGCCGAGAACCACCAACCAGACGGCCAAGGGCCCAAACGGACATCGAGGAGCAGGAGGCACGCTGGCGGCGGTGGAAGGGCGCAACAAAGGGAGCACGACTCACCTCCAAGTCCGAGTCACCGACACAGGAGCCAAGCCACCTCGGACATAGAGGAGTCAAGAGCAGACAAAGCAAGGCGGGGCAACCGAAGATGATGCAACATGCAAGCAGCAGACGAAGAACAGGGAAGCACGAGCCTAGACGAGTGATTCAAACAGCAGAGCCATCACCGGGGACCAAATGGGGATCAAGACGGCAGAAGGGGGTACCATGGAGGTCATACTATCCTCAAGACCCTCACCGGAGAGTATGCAATGGGAGTGAAGGTGGGGTTAAATGAGTGGTTAGAAACCGACCCAAATACTCAACAACTATAGAACAACAACAACAACAATGGCCTCACCCACCCATGAGACGGACCGACGCTATTCCTCCAAGATTCGACATGCAAACATATAATGATCATATAAACCGAAGTGACATACTGTGATCAATTGACGGGAGTCATATGTGGCCACCGTCGAATCAATGATGCGGAATGTTGAGTGATACTCTAGCGTAAGTTGTAAGTTGTAAGTTGTAATCTTCTTAATCTTATGGAGTTATGGTGTAAAATTTGAAGACATTTAACTATTTAAGTGTTTAACAATATTACGAATCGATAGTGAAGTTTGAACTGATCACTGTGACTGACTGAATACGATGTGTAATGTTAATATGTATATATATGTATGATACGATGGTGATAAATGATAACTCATAACGAAGTCTGAATTACTGATATCTTTACATAATTACATACATGTTGTCTATCTCTAAGACTATAACTGCAACACAGAACGGTACACAAGGGTCAACGAGGAGACATAGTTAGGGTTATTTCTCACAAACAAGGCCACCAATGTGTTCAAAAGGCCTTAAATAGGCTAAGTACCAAGTTCAGCCCAACCGAGCCCTAAAACCACCGAGATGGGCTACCGAGACTATCGCCAATTTTCGGCATATCTCGACCGAGATCTCGCCATCTCGGTCGAGATCTCGGTTTTTGTGGGGGGGGGGGGGGGGGGGGGGGGGGGCGCGCGGGGGGGAGGGGGGGGGGGGGGGGGAGTTTGGGGCCCAAAGTTCAAAATAAAATGCATAAAAGAGGCAAGGAGAAGCAAGGAGATCCTAAAGGACAAGAAAAGATGACCAAGGATCTTAGGCAAGGTTCTAAATTATGCAAAATCTCGGCAAAATTTTGCTGAGATTTCGCCATATCGGTAACCAGCAAAATGAAAATGGGGGCAAAACACAATAGTTTGAAATCTCATCAAAATCTTGCTAAATTTCAACCGTTGGACAAAATTTCACAAGATGTTCCATATCTCATGAGATTTTGATCAAAATCTCGCCTATAAAAGTAATCTTGCCAGAGCTTCTCTCTTATTTCTTAAGTGTTTTTGCCCTGTCGAGTCGATCTTCGACATCTACCACTTGTTCTTGCGTGGTTCTTGTTGGCAAACTAGCGCATCGTGTGGATCTAGTGGCATTTCACACAGATGTTGGAGTTTTTCATCTTAAAGGTAATCGTTCTTTTCTAGACTATATTATTGCAAAATGCATGATATTATGTTGTCGGATGTGTATGAATTTAATATAGTTAGAACATTGTGGTGCGACTTATATACTCGTAGTATTGAGATTTTTTTTTTGCAAAGTGGATGATTTATTATTTTCCGATGTCTAAGAACTTATTTTTCCTACACAAAAAATGTAAAAGATATAGATGTTATATGCCTTATTATGGTGATGGAATAAATATATGTTGAACTCATGGGCCGATCTAAGGTCTTATGGAGTCGAACATTTTTCCAACCAATAATATATCATCTTATTTTTTGAAAATTATTAAAATATTTATAAAAATATAAATAACTAGGGGGAAAATAGGTAAAAAGGTTTCAAACAATATTTTTTCTGTGTTTTTGTAGTGTTGTCCATATGGTTTTATCGCCGGTTTGCTATGGGGAGCCAACTTCTAACTGGAAAAATTTTAAAATTCATTTTATATTTTAAAAAATACATGGGCAGCTAATTTTCAGTGACTCATGTAAGCACTTTGTATGCAACAGTGATCATGTCTAGGAGTTAGGCTAGCTGGATCACATGGGGGTGTGGTTCACAATAAAGGCAAGGGGAGGGTGGAGAGCGGCCACAAAGGCAAGGAGAGGGTGGTGAGTAGGCACATGCATAGGTCGCTGCTCCCAAAGGAGGGAGGGTTGACCCTGCACGATAGTTAGATGGTAACAAAGTGAGGACAATGTAATTTCTACGGCAAGAGGTTTTTAGGAGGTAGCATTAGTAGGTTCAGGGCACACCTCAATGGTAGTTCAAAGGACGTTATGACGTGCATAACTGTGTTAGTAGAGGCAGTGAAGGTAGTGAAAGAATTAGAAAAGGGGACAGAGAAGAAGAAAGCAAATAAGCAACGAATGGCTAGAGTACTAAATGAGGCGGTCAGGGGGTCTTCGGCATTTTGCATTGATTCTGATAATGATGAGGATGTTGATCCCATGGATGTATACAAAGAAGAGGCAAGGAAGATGAGTTGTGCGATGGCAGAGAGTAGGGCATTGCACGAGTAGGAGAAGGAGAGGGCCAGAGCTAGAGCTGTAGGAGCTGGTCCCTCTAGAGCTATAGGGGTTGGACCATCTAGCTCAGAAGTGGTGTTTCAGCATATTAAGGAGGTCATGGAGTTAGAGAGTTGCCCCTTCTTTATCAATAGGTTATCCATAGCAACATGTTCCGATACTAGGCAGATCTCGATGTTTCAGGAAGAAGGGGGCAAAGCAGTCCAAGATTACAAGAGTTCGGAAGAATATGAAGGGGAAGGTAAATTAAGGCGAAATGGATGTTGTATAATGCCATTCCAGCCAACCCAGCACAGGGCCTTGTTACAAGAACATGATAGACATTATTGTAGAAGCAGGTTATGAACACACTAGCCCCAACCCTCATGAGATCTTGAACACATACCTCACACAACAAAAGCATGAGTTAGAGGAATAAATTGGGCAGATGAGGCCCTACTAGGAGACCTATGGAGTCACCATTATGTTTAATGGATGGACCGGTTCGACAAAAAAATATCCATCATCAACTTCATGGTGTCCTGTGATAGGAGGACTATCCTCCTAAGATCTATGGATGCAACTAGTCTGGTGATAGACCATAGGTATATCTTTAGACTTCTACAAGACGTGGTGGAGGTGGGGTGGAGTAGTGTTGTACAGATCGTCATTAACAATAGCTCCAATTTCAAGAAGGCCAGTGAGATGATGATGAGGTCATTTAAAGTATAATCTATTTTGGACACCTTGTGCAGCCCACTCTATCAACCTCATGCTAAAGGATATTTGGAAGATCTAGATTGTTGAGAGCATGGTAGGAGATCTCGCGAGATATCTCGGTTTTTTCATAAACCGAGACGAGATCAAGATCGAGATCTTCAAAATTGGATCTCGCCGATATCTCGCTATATATGGCCATATCTCGCCTCAAATCTTGTCATATCTCGCTGGAACTCTCAAATTTTGCCCCTTTTTTTGCTGATTTCAACCAAATTTTCACTTGCAAAACTTTCAGCACATCTACAACATCAAAGGAAGCTCAATCATTCTCTACTTGTCTTATGAACTTATGCGTTAATGATTTATATAGAACTTCTAACGGAGGTATAACTTTATCATTCTATTCTTGAAAGTCAAGATTGTAATACTCATATGGATGGAATTTTGATGACAGTTAAGTTATTTGATGTATTTGATGCACTTGCCTTTTTATTTATATGCCTTAATGGTTTTATATTCCATGTTACATAACCTACCATTCTCTAATCCTACAGCATTTCGGTTTCACACTATGGGTAGACTTAGAAATCATACTTAGGGATGTTTTCTCACAAATCCAAGACCACTAGTGTGTTCAAAAGGCCTTCAATAGGCTAAATACCAAGTTTTAGCCCAACTGGGACCCTAAAACCCACCAGGATGGGCTACCGAGTTGACTCCAAAAATTGGCATATCTCGACCGAGATCTCGGTATTTCATGGTAGCGAGATCTTCGCTCGAGAGCGAGATCTTCTACCATGGTTGAAAGCATAATGTATATGGCCAAGACATCACGAATTTCATATGTAATCATTTGTATACCCTTTATATGATGAAGCGGGCATGTGGCGGTGACTTAGTGCGACCCAGTGTCACAAGGTCGTGTGACAAACTTCATCGCCCTGATGAGTATAATGGAGAAGAGAACGGGCTTGAGATCCATGTTTGCATCCGAGGCGTGGCTTGATTAGAGTGGATCCAAGTTAGATAAAAAAATTTATACAATTATTAGATTATCTATTAAGTACTAACTTAATGTTTTTGTCATAATCTAGGACCAACAGCGGGAGCATTGCACAAGGTATCATATCATCGGATGATTTATGGAGACAGGTGGGGATGGTGTTGCAAACCAGGGAGCCCATTATAAAGGTCTTGCATATGGTGGACTCGTGCATGAGGGAGCCCACTCTACCCCACCTATATGTAGCCATTCAGATCATTAAGGTGGCCATAGATCAAGCAAATCCAAGAGGCTGCAAGAGTCTACTGGACATCATTGATGCTCAATGGACCACCCATCTTATGCATCCATTGCACAAGATCAGTAAGTAAATATCCTACGTTGTTGGTAACTCATTCATTCTTATGTTAATGAAAATCTTAGATTTAATAGTGAGTTTGTAAATGGTGAAGCCTATTATCTCAACCCCAAATATCAGCACAACGACCATTTGGGGTTAAACACAAAGCTGCTTAAGGCCATGATGGCTATGGTTGCTTCTATTACAATGAGGTGAGAGAGCAGGGTATTAAGACTTAGGACTTGAATTTGACAATTTGAAAGAATTTAGCGAACCATCATTACAAATGATTGCAGATCAAAATTTTTAGGGATGGATTCAAGTCCTTTGAAGCAAATGTTGTTGTGAAGGGATGGTCTAACACTGATCCAATTTAGACGCATAACTCGTATAATAATTACATTTTACAAGTTAAGAGATTATCTATTAAATATGAACTTAATGTTTTCTTTCATAATGGACTTGAGTGTTGGGTTATCTAACCTTAGGAAAGTGGTGATTAAGGTCCTCTCCTAGACTTACTCCCCATCTGGATGTGAAAGGAACTGAGCACATTTAACCTAATCCACTCGAAGTGGAGGAACATACTAGGGAGTCATCGGTTGAATGATCTAGAGTTCATCAACTACAACCTCTAATTTAAGATGCACCATATAAAGGACGAAGTGGAGAGTCAGGGGAGTAGAAGACCATCGACCTCTCCAATATCATCGAGGTGGAATCAGATGATGAGGAACCCCTCACTAAGTAGGTGAGGATAGGGGTGAACCAGTGTTGGACCAGCTTGGAGGGAGGCCTGACCCAGAGATTGCTCGTCATATGGGTGTTAATGTCAATGCATACATGGCTAATGCGGTCGAGTACACAGACAAGAGGCAGCTGGTTTTGTGCATTTGGATTTGATGATGGCCCTAACCATGCATGTCAATGATTTCGTGCCTTCCACATACGTGCAGGATCTGGATGAGACCTTGGCTCCAGACTTAGCACAAGGATGACGATGGTGGTGGTGGTCATGATGGGAATGTTGGGATGATAAATAGGTTGCGGATGATGATGGTCGTGGAGGTGGACTTCCAAAGCATACGGCGGATCCACTACTAGAGACACAAGCACAACCAAACCACGTCAAACACATCTGGGAGTCACACTTCACCCATGCCATCTAGGATATGGATCATGGTGGCATACCTCGTCATAGGGATAGGGGCTCCACATCCAAGGGTTATACTGGAGGGCCCTATGGCCAATTCCACCCACTGAGCCAAAAGGACCTTGACATGGGTAGCTTGGCAGGCTTGATAAGATTAAAGAGCTTAAATAGCAAAGAGAGCGTGAGGTTACACCATATGGGGCTTATGGGCTTGGATACAGATATGGACATATTGGAGCCTATGGTGGAGGATATTGTCAATCATCTGCTGGTCCGAGTGCGCATGGTGGGGCTTATGGTGGGTCATCTTCTAATTCAAGCAGTATGTCTGCATATAGATATAGGGATGGAGCATGCGGATCATTTTTGGACTCCATCGTTGGATATCCATCAGAGCCTCCAGTCGTACCAGTACCAGTACCAGTAGCAGTATCAGTTATGTAGCTCCCACCAAAGTATTAGAAATTTATTGCAAAAATATTAGTTTCCTAACTGATTCTAACTAGGATAAATGCAGAAACTTAAACAAAGAAATAGCATACAAATGCATAGGAAGAGTTCCATATTTCAATATCATATATTCTTCAATTTGTTTTCTTGCATATAGTGTTGATATATATTTTCTTTTCTTATCTATTTATTTATTTACTTATTTTTACATATTTGAGTTATGCAGATATGAAGGACAGGTAATTGAAGAAGTTGTTAATGCAGTTCATGACAACTTGAAGAAAAGACCCTTAAGTGAAGATAACAATTTAGTGGGAGTCGGATCTCGCTTTAGAGAAATGTTGATGCGTTTAGACATTGAATCTGACAACAGAAAAAGTATCAGAATCCAAGGCCTTGGAGGCATTGGAAAACCAACGATCGCTAAAGTTGTCTATAATGAAGTTTTTAATCACTTTGAAGGGTATAGCTTTATTGCAAATGTTCAAGAAACTGCTTAATGACCTAATGGACTTGTTGATCGCAAAAACAACTTTTATGGGAACCTTGAAGTATGAAGGTTGAGATATTACTATTGTGGATGTTGGTACCAAAGTGATCCAACAAAGGTTATGTTCCAAAAAGGTCCTTCTTGTCCTAGACGATGTGGATCATGAAGACCAAGTAGAATGTTTTGTTGGGAATTGCGAATGGTTTGGTGTGGGAAGCAAAATCATTATCACAACTAGAGACAAGCATAGTTTAGACGTTTTGGAATCAGATGAAATCTATGAGCCATCACTAATGGATTCAAACGAATCTCTTCAACTTTTTAGCCATCATGCATTCAAAAGCCACCAATTTCCAAATGATTATTTGGATCTGTCAAAAGCTATGATAAAAATTACTGGAGGATTTCCCTTAGCACTAAAAGTTACCAAGTTTGAGGGCCTGAAATATCTGAGGACTGCAAGGGTTGTTTGCAACAACCGCATATCCGACTTTGAAGGCGACAGAATGGACTCTCTTGAGGGGTTGGAAATACAGAAGTGCTACTCTATCAAAATGGTAATATCTTTTAGACAGTTGGCACAATCTCATTATCACTATGTTCAGATTCAACAAAAAGGCCTGTTAAAATGATAATGCTGACTATTGCAAATCTGGTAACTTTTTCAGTGAACTAGCTGCTTTAATTAAACCACCCCAACAAGAAAGGGAAATCGCTGATTCTATGATTTTGTGGACCACATGTCTGATAATCTTTTCTATGAAACAGTCTCTTCTTTTGTCCAAGCTCCTATTATTGATGGTTTTAATAGAGAAATGGTTTATTTCATCCATGATCAATCCATATAGGCCCCTGCTGTCTGCTTGTTTGAATTTTGAGTATGTCTACCTTTATGCCATCATTGTCATCTGTGGAGACCAACGTCTCTGCCCATTCATGCTAACGTTCTACAATCCATTCAATTACTAGTTCTATGTCTAATACTATGACACTCTTTCTGCAGGATAAAGGTTTTGAGGATGCCAAACCAATTATAGCAGCTTTGAAAAGTGAAGGGATATGTATACTAGGGGCTGTGGGCTTTTGCTGGGGTGGTGAGGTTTATTTTCACTCTATAGCATTTGGAATCATTCAATGCTCTGGAACACTTCTGTAATATACATTTGGCATTCCAGAAATAGTGTCTAATATTAGTATAAACATCAATCTATCACTCTACGGAATTGTGATTTAACGCATTGATTTCTTCCCAGCCAAAGTGGTTGTGGAACTAGCCAAATTTGATTACATCCAAGCTGCAGTGCTCTTTCATCCTGCACATGTCACTGTAGATGATATAAAGGGTATGAATCTTTTCAGTTGAAGTTTCTGCTTGATGTTCAATTATCCATTGATGCCTCTGGTGTAGTTCAATGCTTTTAGGGAAATATATTATACTTTTTGGCTTTTATAACTGGTACTAAATCATCTGATGGTAGAGATCTAATGAGTGATGGTTGGATATTTTCAGAGGTTAAGGTTCCAATTGCTGTTCTTGGAGCTGAGATTGATAGGATGTCTCCAGCAGAACTTTTTAGACAGTTTGAATAAATTTTTTCCCCTAAACCTGAGGTAAGGATCATGATTTTTTTTTTTTTTTTTTTGGGGGGGGGTGGGGGAGGGGGATGAATAGGATCATGATTTTGATTTGAAGAGTCTTTCTCCCCAAAAGTTCCTGTTGATCCTTAAACTTGGAAATGTGAATCCTTTTATGAAATTTAACTGGGGAACCCACAATGGTCCTATTTTGAGGAACAAGTTGACTTCCCCTCCTACCCATACGCCGCTAGGGGTTTCAAAATTTCCTGGGTGAAGTCATGGGAATTGAAGTCCATTACATCGGCGATATGGACTCACCCAACTTGTTTCCATACATGCACAGAATTAGTTCTTAGTAACCTGACTTCTCCTTTACATTTACAATGTGTAAAACATGAGATCGAACACTGATGACAAAATATGAAAGGATAATATTTGAGACTCTTTGCACCAATATTAGCATTCAATTCACTAGACTCAATACAAGAATTTCACTCCAAAACTTAAGGGTAAAGGTACAGACCTGGAGAGCAGCTGGCCCAACCCTCCATGTGTCCAACTGCCATTTGACTTGCCCCCCTTTTCTGATGACACGCTCTCTCTCCTCAGGACAGCTTGCAGTATGATCCTACTTTGACAAATTTTATTTTTTAATCAGTACAATTTACAGGAAACTGAAGTGCTCTGTTAACAGCACCATATGATGATTTCCATAGAAGCATTTATTGTTCTCATCTTACCTTACTAAGGGGAAACGGAAATCCACCACGACATAAAATGGCCCTGCAATCACCAGCATTAGCAACAAAAAGCCTGCTCCTGATTATTAATGCTACAATTGCAGTGCAACCAGGATGCCAGTCTTTTTGAAAAATTCGTTTTGAGGTACGCTGAGCTACCAACTGATTCCTGAATGTGACATCTGTCTCCCTAAATGCTTCCACCAATGCATCTGGGGGGCTATTTTCAACAAATAAAAGTTAACCTAAATGGACTGTAATGCAATAAGAATAAGGGAAATACACAAACAAAAACACAAACCTTCTTGCAGAAACCAAGGTCTGTAAGAAACCTGGAAGTGCTCGAGAAGAAAACTCTGCAGCTTCTGAACCTGCGCAAGTCATATATACTTCATTCTCATATATGCAAATTAGAATAATAGCAGATACAATGGTTACATGATGCACCTCGATGACCATCAAAGATCCCAAAGACATAAATATCCTTCCGGTTACACATTTGAGGCATCAGAAAGTGTGTGTCTTCCATGCTTTCTCGTCTACCACAAGTAGAAAATGAACCCCAAGATAGTACTGGGTGGTATTCCAAAAGATCATTTGAAGAATCATCAGGCCAGATTGTTTGCATAGAATTATCTACGAAAGATCCTCTTTTTGACAATTTCTCCCCTTCAATAAGCCAGTTTACACTCTCTTGACAAATTGGTGGGATCCATTCTGGAAGCTGATCACTGGTAGAAACAGAAGATTTTCCAAACAACTTTTCCTCTTGTTCAACATTGTTCATTTGTTTAACAATTGAATCCACTTCTGCAACAATATTATCAAAAGAAGGTCTCTTATTTGGATCGGAGTCCCAGCACCTCTGTATTAATGACAATAAACTATCAGGACAACCAGATTCGGAATCAGCAAGAATTGGACGCAGTCCTTCAGACACCACAGCAGCTGTAAGCTTTTGCTCTGTATACCTCATTTCTAATACAGTGTGGGCCTGTAGATGAACAATACATGATTATATAACTGTCTACTTCAGAAGAATACAATCATAAACATGCATCTGAAAGGTCAAAAGCTCCAAATATTAGACAGTATGAAAATTGAACAAGATCAGAACAAGGGAAACTTCCCTAAACTGGTTACACAAAAATAGAATGGAAAACAAATTGAAATAGAGTTAGTCTAATATGCCAATAGCCGGTTACATGAATACAAGTTGGAAGGGTTAAGATAACATGTACATGACCAGGTGTACCTCCAAAGTGCATGAGGTCATGTACCCATACACATATAGTCCCCTAAAGCAGGAGCAAGTATATGAGCTTACATAGGGAGTCAGAGAATGGAAACCAAACCATCAGAATGGAAAGGAAAACTGTTGAAATAGAGTTAAAACTAACATGCCTACAGCCGGTTACATAGAATACAAGTAAAAAGGGTTAACAGAATATGTATATGACCAGGTGTACCTCCACAGTACATATGGTCATGTACCCATACACATATAGTGAATTCTTCCCCTAAAGCCGGAGCATGTGAGCTTACATTAGGGAGTAGAGGATGGAAAACTTCCCACCAAAGTACACTCCAGTGGGATCAAGCTCTCTTATGGCAGGAAAAATAAGACCTCAAAACAGCAGCACCTTCAGCAGAGTAACAGGCAAGTACTTGTTCTTCAAAAACTGAAGAAATCAGACCAGAAAATAGAAACCGTTAAAAAGAATCAGCAGTAAATCAGACTTGGAATAGCTCTGATCCTTCATGGGAATGATGATCTGACAAAAAATACTCTTAAAGCATTTTCAGAACACCAGAGCGTCTAGGAGATTCAACAGCAATCAAGGCAGCGGCAGTTGCAGTGGGTAAAATCAAGAGAGTGATTCTCAAAATCACACATATGAATCAACTCTGGTTTGCCCGGGGCTGTCATACCATGAGACAAAGAGAAAACCAGACAACCTGCCGATCAATGAGAAGAAGGTGGGGAGAGTTGTAAAGAAAGCAAGCTCTCCTCCCTCATATTCAGCATACAGAAATAATGATATCTTCAGTTTATGGAAACTACCACAAACTGGTTAAACCAAAATAGAAAGGAAGTAACTCAGATAAAGGAAGCCTAACATGCCTAGCACATTACATAGAGTAAAAGTAACGGGGGCAAAAGGGGAAAATGCATATGAAAAACACTATATAGTTCAAGATCTCGCTCTTGTGTGAGATCTCGACCGAGTTGGCGAGATCTCGGTTGAGATATGGTCTTTTTTTAGGCCAACTTGATGGCCCATCTCTGTGGGTTTTATGGTCGGCTCAAACTTGGTAGTTAACCTAGTTTAGGCCTTCCAAACACATTAGTGGCCATGGATTTGTGAGAAAACAACCCTAGGTATGATTCTAAGTCTACCCTAAGTGAGATTGATAGGCCCCTCATAACCAAGGTGTACAAGCGAAGGAATAACGGGGAGTACGCAATATCACCTACAGCTGCTGCAGGGGATCCAAATGAAGAGAAGACAGATGGCAGCCTCCGAATGGACAGCAACCACTAACCTGCTGTGAACAGAGGAGCAGAAGGGACAATCCAGGTGGCAAGAGATGAGTGGTGAATGTGTAAGAGTTTGTTATGCGTAGGAGTTTGTTAGAATTCAGGGATTATGTAAGGGAGGGGGGGGGTGGAGAGAGATGGGGGGGGGGAGAGAAGACACAAGTGAGTGCTTGAGGAAGGGGAAACCTCTGGGGGGTGGCTAGCCATTGTGAAGTGTAGTTTATCTGAGTTCCATTTAATTTGATCTTAATTTCAGAAGTGTTTATCAGTAGTAGAATCAGCTGTATTCATCAGCTATATCCAATCAAGAATGCCAATGAAACTGACTGTTACTCGAATATCATTCTGCTGATTATATTGTATTGAGTTCATAGCTTTCAGTAAGAGATTAATGGGGACTTGTTGAGGGTTCTATCAATCTGGTATCAGAGCTCATTGATCCCAGGGAATGGTAAAGAGCCGAATGGAGTCGAGAGTTGAGATTGTGGAGGCTAGCGTGAAGGACTTGCAGAATCAACTAGCATTGATTGATTCGAAATTAGGCAGGGTTGAACAAAGCCATACAGCATTTGTGAGTTAAGAGCAACCTACTTAAGGGAAAGTCCTTCGAGGTTGAAGAAACACCACCGGAGGTCTCCGTAACCAGAGGGGACGATTTGCCGAGTAACCTGTTACAAGAGCGACAAGTTCCGATTTCTATGGGATGACACGACTTCTTCCTCAGGTATCTGGAACTTCCCATCTTCAATGGTGATGACCCTAATGGTTGGACAGCTAGAGCCAAAAGATATTTTATGCTACAGGGCCTTACGGAAGCAAAGAAGTTACAAGCTGCTTTAATTTTTTTTGAAGGACCGGCGTTGGGTTGGGTGTAGTTTAGAGAACTGCAGAGCCCTCTCTATTCATGGATGGAAGTGAAGGACGAACTACGTAAGAGGTTCGGATCGACACAAGTGAAGACACCCATGGAGGCAATCACGGAACTCCGGCAGACTCGCACAGTTGTCGAATATCGTGGACAATATGAAACCCTCATCGCTGCCGCCAGTGCCAAAGAAGATGACTGGTTTCAGGGAGCGTTCTTGTCGGGGTTAAAATAGGACGTTAGGGCAGAACTCCAACTTTTCCAGCCCAAAGGGTTAACTCAAATTATGGATTTGGCCTAGTCCATCGAGGCCAAGAACCAAGCTTCACGTGGGCCTAAGCCTAATTTTCTATCTCAACCCATAAGTAGTTTGGGGCAACCCCCAGCCCAACGAGCTGTAACCTCTAGAACCGGTCTAATTATAATGAGCCGTGACCCACACTAGCGGGTTCGGTTACTCAAACCGCCACTAGTCCAACCACAGCCACACGACCAAATTTAAGGCAACCCAACCCTATCGCATTGTCTTCTTCGAAGGGAGACTCGCAGCTTCCTCTTGGCGGTAGCAGTAAACCACGATGGCAGACTCTAGAAGAGATGAAAGCCATAATGGATAAGGGTTTGTGTTTCCGGTACGACAGCCCATATTCTCGAGGACATCAATGTCCCATGAAGCAGTTACAAGTGATGTTGCTGCACAAAGGCGAACCGAGTGAAGATACATAGCAGGATGCCGCTGGAGATGTGAGCGGCAACGACGAGCAAAACACACCGATTACACAGATCGAACTATCGCACAGCCCACTAGTGGGACTCAACTCACCTCACACACTGAAACTCAAGGGAAAAATAGGTGATGTCTCAGTTGTATTGTTGGTAGATTGTGGTGCGAGCCATAACTTTATCTCACGGAAGATAGTAGAGAAGATAGGGTTAGCGATTGAAGGTGAGGCACACTTCCATGTTACATTGGGCGATGGCAAGAGTGTCTGAGGACAGGGAGTATGCCGTGGAGTACCGATCGTTATCGATGGTATAACATTTGTGCAGGAATTACTACCATTTGAATTAGGCGATGTAGACGTCATCCTGGGAGTGGAATGGCTATCATCGTTGGGTGATGTTCAAAGCAATTAGAAGATACAAACTATGCAATTCATATGGGGAGATAAGCAAGTAAAGTTGAAAGGAGATCCGGCGTTACTCAGGCTGGAAAAGACACTTCCGAAGCTCTGGAAGCTGGCTCAGAAAGAAGGGGAGGGTTTTTTGTTGAACCTGATGTCGGCAGATGTACAGGACGCTGTCAACTACAACGAGTAGGTGCAAGAATTATTAGATGAATTTGAGTCTCTATTTGCCGAACCCAAAGCACTTCCACCTCGGAGGCCCTATGACCACTCGATAAGGCTGATCAAAGGCAGCAACCCACCGAATCTCAGGCCATATCATTATCCTCATGCACAGAAGAATGAAGTGAAGCGGTTAGTCAGTGAGATGCTAGCTGCTGGGTTAATACGTGCAAGTATTAGTCCCTATTCGAGTCCAGCATTATTGGTGCAAAAAAAAGACAGCAGTTGGAGATTTTGTGTCGACTACCGAGCACTTAACAAATTAACAGTGCCAGATAAATTCCCCATACCAACAATAGATGAGCTACTTGACAAGTTTGGAGGAGCTCAGGTGTTTAGCAAGTTCGACCTTAAGTCGGGTTATCACCAAATCAGGACTGTTGAAGGTGATGAGGAGAAAACAGCATTCCGGACACATGATGGACATTACGAGTTTCTCATAATGCCCTTTGGGCTCTCAAATGCACCAGCCACTTTCCAAGCATTAATGAACAAGGTATTTCGAGAACACTTAAGGAAGCTTGTGTTAGTGTCTTTTGACGATATATTGGTGTATAGCAGATCCTTAGAGGACCATTTAGGTCACCTTCAATTGGTCTTAAACCTCTTGAAACCTCATTACTTGGTGGTGAACAAGAAGTGCTCGTTTTCCATGACTACTTTGGACTACTTGACACATAATTTCAGCGGATGTTGTAGCAGCCATGGTGGGAGATCTCGCGAGATATCTTGCTATTTTGAAATAACGAGACGAGAGGAGAGACGAGATCTGAGAGATGGGAGATCTCGCCACATCTCGCCGAGATCTCGCCATCTCTCTCGCTGCAACCATCAAAACTTGCCAAAAACTTGATTTTTGGCCGGAATTTATTGGGGATTCAACTTCTAAACATCTTTAAGACATTTACAACATTAGATTATCATCATTCAAGCCTATTTCAACTAGATCTTCAACAAATGTTAGATTTTCCCCCAATTTTGAATTTTTTCAAATAGAATGTTCTATAATGAGTGAGTGAGTCTAGTATAAATATATGTTGATCTACTAGCTTTGATCTAAACTTTCATGGAAACAAATTTAATATGACATTTAAACCAATATGTGACATACTACAATGATGAGTTGACTTGGGAGTCATATGTGGCCACCATTCAGAATCAGTTGATGCAGAATGCTGAGTGATACTCTTGTTGTCTTGTAGTCTTGTAATCTTGTTACTCACATACTCTTGTGCTTGTTAACTTATGGATTATGATTTTTGACTTACTAAAAGTTTAAAACTACTTATGGTTGTAAAATTTTGAAGACATTTAAGTTCTTTGATAGTTTGAAGTGTAATGTATTTGATACTTGATAGTTGATAACATGAATTACTTGATATCTCTACATTACATGTTGTCTAATCTTGCATTTCACAGCATTTCGGTTTTACACATAGGGTTGACATAGAAGACATACTTAGGGTTGTTTTCTCACAACTCTAAGGCCACCAATGTGTTCAAAAGGCCTTAAATAGGCTAAATACCAAGTTTCAGCTCAACCGGGGCCCTAAAACCCACTGAGATGGGCCACCGAGATTGCGCCAGAATTTTGGTAGATCTCAACCGAGATCTCGCCATCTCGGTCGAAATCTCGCTATTTTGGAGTGGCGAGATCTCTACTCTCGACCGAGATCTAGCACCATGGTAGCAGCAGACCCACAAAAAATACTTTGCATGTTAGAATGGACATTACCAAAGAACATCCGAGCTCTTAGAGGATTCCTTGGTTTAACAAGGTACTATCAACGCTTTGTTTGAGATTATGGGAAAATTGCAACACCTCTCACCAATCTGTTGAAGAAAGATGCATTCCAGTGGGACGATATAGCTACGAACGCCTTTGAAGCATTGAAGATAACGATGACCAGGGTACCTGTGCTTAAAATGCCTGACTTTTCAAAGGAGTTTGTAGCAGACACCAATGCTTCTAGAGTGGGGTTAGGAGCTGTCCTCATGCAAAAGGGGCATCTCATAGCCTTTTGGAGTAAAGCTTTGTCCCAATGGGCCCGTGCCAAATCAGTTTATGAAAAAGAGTTGATGGCTGTGATATTAGCCATTAAAAAATGCCGTAATTATCTATTTGGGGTAGGCATTTCAAGTCTCGCACGGACCAACAGAGCTTAAGATACTTGATGGACCAATGGTTAGTCACTGAGGATCAGCAAAAGTGGATTATGAAGCTGTTGGGATATGATTTCGAGATCATTTACCGTTTGGGATGTGAAAACAAGGTAGCACACGCATTGTCCCGGCAGATGGAAGGCACAATACATCTCTCGAGTTTATCGGCAGCCATTTGGGAGGAAGACGAAAGTCTAGAAGACGAAATTTAGCAATCTGAGCATTATAAAATGGTGATGCAATCAATAGTCAGTGGCTCTACAGAATTTCCGGATTACAAGCTGAAAAAGGGGACATTGTTTTATAAGGGATGCCTGGTCATTCCCGAAAACTCCAGTTTAATCCCTAAGCTGCTGGCTGAATTCCACTCTACTCCCTTCGGAGGACATTTCGGGTATTTTCACACCTACAAGAGATTGGTGGCAGTAGTGTATTGCATAGGCATGAAGCGGATTGTGAAGGAGTTTGTAGCCAGCTGCAATGTATGTCAACGGAGCAAGCATCTTGCCATGAAACCAGCCTCTTCCAATTCCCGACCAAGTGTGGGAAGACATCAGCCTCGACTTCATTGGTGGATTCCCCAAAACCCGAGGGGGGGACACTATAATTGTGGTGGTCGATAGACAATCAAAGTATGGACACTTCATTGCCATTACACATCCATATACAGCCAATGAGGTAGCCATGATTTTTAGCAGGGAGGTAGTAAGGCTTCATGGATTCCCCAAGTCAATTGTGTCTGATAGAGATCGGGTTTTCATGAGTAGTTTTTGGAAGGAGCTCTTCAAATTAGTAGGTACTAACCTTAAGTTCAGCAGCGCTTATCATCCACAAAAAGATGGGCAAACGGAAGTGGTCAACCGTGGGTAGAAATATACCTCCACTGTTTTTGTGCTCGGCAACCGAAAGACTGGACTACTTGGCTTTCTTGGGCGGAGTATTGGTACAATACTACTTATCATTCAGCCACCAAAATGACCCCCTTCCAAACTGTGTATGGCCGAGCACCCCCACCTTTGCTTAAGTGGGAGGGGATTGATCCAAGGTGGAAGAAGTTGATGTTCTCCTACGTACACGGGATAGCATCCTCAATGAGTTGAAGACCAATTTGCGTGTGGCTCAAGACCGCATGCACTCCTCCACTAATCAACACCGAAGAGATGTCACTCACCAAGTCAGAGAGGAAGTTTTTCTTAAACTTCAGCCATACCGCTTCAAGAAGCTCACCAAGCGCCCCAATGACAAGCTCAGCCATCATTACTATGGTCCATATCCTATAGCAGCTCATATAGGCCCCGTTGCTTACAAATTGACACTCCCACTCGGCTCCAAAGTTCATCCGGTCTTTCATGTGTCACAACTAAAGAAAGTGGTAGGTCTTAACATCACCCCTCAGCCGCTGCCAGCATGTTTAGCAGAAGATGGAGAACTCCAACTCACCCCGGAAGAGTTATTAGACATTCGTTATTCACCTCGAGGAGCACTTGAAGTGCTTATTAAGTGGAAGCAGCTACCTAGCTGTGAGAACACTTGGGAGGACTTCCTCGAATTGCATAACCAATTTCCAGATTTCCACCTTGAGGACAAGGTGAAACTGAAGGGAGGGAGCATTGATAGGCCCCTCATAACCAAGGTGTACAAGCAAAGGATTAAGGGGGAGTATGCAATATTACCTACAGCTGCTGCAGGGGATCCAAATGAAGAGAAGACAGATGACAGCCTCCAAATGGACAGCAACCACTAACCTGCTGTGAACAGAGGAGCAGAAGGGACAATCCAGGTGGCAAGAGATGAGTGGGTGAATGTGTAATAGTTTGTTATGCATAGGAGTTTGTTAGAATTCAGGGATTATGTAAGGGAGGGGGGCAGAGAGAGATGGGGGGAGAGAAGACACAAGTGAGTGCTTAAGGAGGGGGAAACCTCTGGGGGATGGCTAGCCATTTTGCTGTTCTAGTTTATCTGAGTTCCATTTAGTTTGATCTTAATTTCAGAAGTGTTTATTAGTAGTAGAATCAGTCTGTATTCATCAGCTATATCCAATCAGGAATGCTCAATGAAACTGACTGTTACTCGAATATCATTCTGCTGATTATATTGTATTGAGTTCATAGCTTTCAGTAAGAGATTGATGGGGACTTGTTGAGGGTTCTATCAGAGATATTGAAATGCCGTAGGATTGGGTAATACAACATATAATGTAGAACTTTTAAGGCATATAAATGAAAAGCAAGTACATCAAATATATCAAATAATTTAAATGTCATCAAAATTCAATCTATACGAGTATCACAATCTCAACTCTCCATAATAAAATAATAAAATAACAAAATTATACAACCATTAGAAGTTCTATATAAGTCATAAGTTTATAAGACAAGTATAGGTTCTTCCTTTGGTGTAGTAGATGTGCTAAGAGCAGTTGCTTCTAGGACAACTAAGGTTTTATTTATTTGTACTCACTAAACTAAGGAGTCTAGAAGTCTACCTAATATATCATAGTAGTTCTTCAATTGAGACTTTGAGATGGTTTGCTAGGTTTTTAGTTTCTAATAAACGAAGCATGCATTGTTAGATTATGTGTTTTGATTCACCTATGTAGTTGTGATGATTCAATTTATTCATACCGTTACATTTAAGAAGAGATAGAGTTGCATTGTACTTACATCCCCCTCACTAAGTTTGTGTTGGAAAGCTCACCCCTCTTGAAATGTTTCTTTAGATATCGTGATAGGTGATATTCAAGAATTAGAAAAGTATGCTTGATTGGCGCAAGAGATAGAAACACATGATGCTTGTTGTGTGTGTCCACCGATTGCTAATTACTCATGGTGGGAGATCTCGCTTTTTCAAAGAAGCGGGACGAGATGGAGATCGAGAGCAGAGAATTGGAATATCTCACTCGAGATCTCGCCATATCTCACTAAGAAATGGACTTCAAATTCTGGAATACTTCTACCTAAGAAACTAACCTGACATTCCACATCACACTTATTTAGGAACACAAGGAAGTAATTGCACCAAATATTCTTTTCCATACATTGATCAATGCATTCTACAGATAATTTTGTTTGCACATAAACTGTGTTCTTCCTGTGTGTTCTTTTTCACTCATCAAAATTGTTTGTGTAATCAACATTCGGGCTCTCGCTAAAATTTTGGACGCAAACATAAAATTCTCACAATGCAGCTGGACTAAAGGGTTCATCTGCTGGTTTAATGGTTCTAAACCAGGTGCACCATTTCAGTATTATTTGTACCACACATTGGAATTTGGAAGGTCCTCTTTACAAAATAATATACATGCATCTGCACAAGTATTTGTAAGGGATTCCATCTATGAGGTGACATCCACAGAGTAATTGAAATTTAGAACAATGGCACAAGTATTTGCAATAAGGCAATACAAATAGAGCTGAAATCTTATAGATAGATGGACCCACTGACTGGGCTCACAAATCAACCAAGACACAGTGGGCAACTTAAAAGACAGCTTCGAAAATCCAGTGGAAAATAAAACTTCTCTACACAGAAATGGAACGCCACAAATAAAAAGGAATACATTAATACTCAAGAGGGGCATCTAGCTGAAATTTAGTATGGTATTTAACATGAGGCCAATCAGAACCATTTTCTACATAATCATACGGGCCTCAATTGCCATATAACCCTTTCACATGGCAAAACACAGTGTCAATCTAGAGATTTTCTCTGGTATAGCAAGACTATATAAATTTTTTCCAGTTATAACTATTGATTTTCAGCAGATTTTAGTTTTATAATAGTAAAAATCATAGTTGTCAAGGCGACATCTGCATAACCGGGTCTCAACTTGGTTCCCTAGGCATTACTTGATTGGTGTAACCTTAGCTGCCCCCCCACCACCACCACCACAGTGCCTTGAATAGCCTCAACATCTTGACAACTATAATAACAACATAAGAAAAAGCTATCCTTTACAGCAGTCAAGTACAATATACTTTATGGCATAGAAGAAAATTCGACTGAAATTGTGAAAAATTTGGTCGAAATGTCTGCATTTTTCAAAAATGAAACGAAGTTCCAATTATTTTGGACATTTAAAAGTGTCAAATTTCGACAAAAATTTCGAAGATTTCAACCATTTCCCAGGTTTCGACTGAAATTTCAACCATTCCAACTTGTTTTTCCATAGTTTTTGTTGATTTCTATCCCATTTTCACCTAATTTTCACAACTCTTTAACCTTCAAACACCTCTTTTGCTTTTTGCCTCCAAATACCTCCTAAGCCACAACAGCTACCAAGGAACTCCGGCAACAATAAAATGTGAAGCATGACCCATACCCAACAGCTTCAAACTTCCCCCTTTTTTATTTTTGTTTTGTTCATGCCTTAAATGATCTTGTATTGCCTTAAAATTAATATATATTTAGCCTAGGACTATGATCTATGATTGTGTTTTGTTAAACTTATCCTTTTATTATTTGCTACAATTTTTTATTTTCTGATTTTAATAATTATTTTCTAAAAATATGTTTTTTTATTTTATGTATATATGATATACAGGCTTCAACTTAATATATGTGAGACACCATCACTTGATCTAGTCGATCATTTTATTTTATTGACTTTTTGTAAATGTAACCATTCTACCAAACAATTCATGTATGTTGATTATTCTATGCTTGTATGCAATACAATTTGCACTTATTGGAACCAGTCATTTGTTAGTATACTTGAATGATAAATTTTCAATGATTTTTTTTTTTTTGGCAAAATACTAGTTCCATTGTGTTCATGGTGGGAGATCTCGCGAGATCTCGCCAAGATCTCGCGAGATATCTCGCCTTTTTAGAGAGGCGAGACGAGATCTCGGGGGCATCCGCCGAGATCTCGCCCCGGAGACTCGCCAAATCTCGGCGAGATCTCGCTAACGGGACTTTTGGCGGATTCACTCGCCTGCTAATTCCCCCCATAGGATTGTGCCAGTGGCATTTAGTAATCCAACGGTTACCCAATTCAAACTAAATTTAAATTTTATTTAAACCCACCCATACATTTGAATTTTATTTAAACTCTAGTTTGTTGGGTGATTGTTGGATTACTTAAATACCACACGGCACAATCCTATGAGGGAATTCGGAATTGTAGGGAAAGGAATTACAGACGATGTGAATCCCCTTTTTGGCTGCTTTAGGGGCTTTTTAAAGCCCCTGTCTCGCTCGAGAGAAGCATATCTCGCCTCTCTCGAGCCTCTATCTCGTCGCATCACCAAAATTGGCCGGAAAACTCCATTTTTGGCCGGAATTTGTTAGGGATTCAACATAGCAACATCATCAACTCATCTACAACAACAAATTGAAGCATATTTGTAGTGATTCAAGCATATATCAAGGGATCTTCAAGAAATGTAAGATTTTCCCCCAAATTTGATTTTTTTCAAATACAAGGTTCTACAATGATTGTATGAGTGTGATATAAATATATGTTGATGTTCAAGCTTAAATCTACACTTTCATGGAAAAAAATTTAATTTTCTGTTATTAATTTTTTTTTTTTTGAATTTTCGTATTTAAAAAATATATTATCTAAAAAATTAAAATTAAAGATTATAAATAAATACTTATGATATAAATGTGATTATTATTTATGTTAAACAACATTTAGAGGGCTACAATCTCATGTATTAATATTTTGATTATCATGCTTGCAGTATTTTTTTTTAATTTAAATAATTAAATAAAATAATTATGAAAAATAATATTTTATTAAAAAATTATCTGTTTTTTTTTTTAAATGATGCTTATATTATGTAGTTTATTTTAAAAATACAAACATGTCTTATTGAGCATTGTATATATGTTATCTTAGAACAAAGTGTGTGTTTTGTTTTATAAATTATTTTTACAAAAATAATTATAAAAATAATATGTTTTAAAATTTATCTTTTTTTTAATGTGCTCATATTATGTAGTTTATTTTAAAGTTTGTTTGAGCGGTATATATGTTATCTTAGAACAAAGTGTGTGTTTTGTTGTTTTATAAATTGTTTTTACATGTTTTTATGTATCTAAAAATTATTCTAATGATTATTTGGGAATATTCATGATTCATGTATGTATTTCGGACTTTCGGTCTTGTACATTTGAATCTTAAATGGAAACTAGTGGGAGTGGCGGCACTGGTAGTGGGACTCAGGACATTGCTTGGCAACATGGGGATCCACTAACTGCTGGCAAGAAGAAATCCCGATGCAAGTATTGCCTTAAGACTTTGAATAATGGTGGTTCAACCAGATTAAAGCAACATTCGGCTGGTGGTTATAAAGATGTTGCCAAGTGTCCCAGGGTTCCTTATGAAGTGCAAAAAGCAATTGTAGCAACTTTAAGGGGAGGGAAACAAAAAAAGGAAGAAATGGCATAAAAGCAAAGGGAATTTGAGGATACAGTGCTATCTAGACCTACTCTTGATGTTGATGAGGAGTCAAGCGATGATGAAGAGAGGAGGAGGGTTATGGGTGTTGAGTCACGAGCCGAATGGAGACAGATGAAGGTTGCAATGGAAGCTAGCAGACAGTCCTTACATGCTGATAGTGTGAGGCAATATGAACAAACAAGGGGAGCAGGTGGTTCGGGGTCAGGGGCATCCATGCCACCTAGACATAGTTTTCAGGGAACTGAGACTGAGAGGACCGAAAGGAGGAGGAGGAAGACTACACATTATGATTCCACATTTGACCAAGACCCCTCCCTCTTCAACCAACAAGACATCTATCAAAGAAGCATTCCCTATATGTTTGCTGGAGGTAGAGAAGGCAGTAGGGAGGAGGAAGCTAGGTTATCAATCAGCAAATTCATGCTCTATAACAACATTGCACCCAATGTAGCCAAAACACCATACTATCAGGGGATGATCAATGCAGTTGCTAGGGCAGGTGTAGGGGTTAAAGGCCCAACAGCTTGGGAAGTAATGAATAAATATTTACCCAAGGTAAAGTAGGAGGTGGATGAATACATTGGTTCATTAAAAGAAAAATGGAGTACATATGGTGTTACAGTGATGGTTGATGGATGGACTGGTCCTACTAGACAGTCCATCATTAATTTCATGGTGAGCTGCAATGGAAAGACATCCTTCCTCAAGTCAGTGGATGCCTCAGATAAGATCAAAGATGCTGACTACCTTTACAAGCTTCTTAGGGAGGTGGTCCTCGAGGTAAGGCCAAAGAATGTTGTCCAAATTGTCAAAGATAATGGTGCAAACTTCAAAAAAGCTGGTGAAATGTTGATGAGGAAGAAGAGCAATAGGATCCACCTCTTTTGGACACCATGTGCTGCTCATTCGATTGATCTTATGTTGAAGGACTTGGGGAAAAGAAAGTCAATCAATACTGTGGTTGAGAGGGCTAGAAGGGTAAGTAATTTTATTTATAACCATGGTTATGTGCTGAAGATGATGAGGAACCACTGTAAGGGTGATCTAGTCAGACCTGGATTGACTAGATTCGCCACCAACTATGTAGCTCTAAAAAGCTTCCAGAAGAAAGTGGTGGGTCTTCGGCACATGTTTGCAAGTGAGGAGTGGTTTGGTTGGCGTGGATCTAGCCATCCTGATGCAGTACTAGCCCAACAAACCATTGTTGATGATTCCTTTTGGAGGCAGCTGAATAGGACACTGGGCATTATAGAGCCTATTGTGTTTGTTTTAAGGATGGTGGATTTGGAGAAGAAGCCCACAATGCCCCACATATATGCTGCCCTCTAGCAAATGAAAGAGTTGGTTAGAGTTGCTGCCCCTAGCACCTTCAAATCCTACGAGAGGATCATCGATAATAGATGGGAGATGCACTTGATGCATCCTTTGCACTTGGCTGGTGAGTCACTTTTAAGTCTTTAAGTTTTTGTTGTATACTTTAATTTAAATTCTTTATTTGTTATAACTTATAACTTATAATTTATAAACAAGTAAGTTAGTAAACAACCAAATCACTAAGTCACTAACCAAATTTTTTATTTCCACAATGCAAGCTTACTACCTCAACCCAAAGTACCATTACAAGAATGATCGGGGCTTGATGTAAAGTTGATGACTGCGGTGCAAGAGGTGGTGGAGAAGCTTGTGTCAAATCCCGTCATGCAAGGGACAATTAATGGAGAGGTGAGAACTTATTCAATTGTTTCTTCAACTTCTTGCATTAGTGCACTAAGCATATACATAATACAATAATTGAAGAATTGGTGTACGGATCGGGGAGTTCGGGGATGCCTGCGGGAGTTTTGGAAAGCCTTCTGCAGTTGCAACTAGGAAAAAAACTGATCCTGGTAAATAGTTCACTACTCTATAACTCATTAAGTCTATAAGTCTATAGACTATAACTCTATAAATGATAACTGATAAGTTATATAAATATAAAGATTTACTTGCCTAATGCATTCTTATTTTTGGTTATGCGGTGATTGGTGGTTTCTATATGGAACTAGTGCGCCAAATCTCAGGGGCATAGCAATTAAAGTACTCTCACAGACTTGCTCATCCTCTGGTTGCGAGAGGAACTGGAGCACCTTCTCGCTCATCCATAGTAAGGTACAGAACAGATTGGGGAGTAAGAGGCTCGAGAACTTGGTGTATGTGCATTACAACATGAGATTGAGAGTAGGGCACATACAAGATAATATAGATGACGACAATCGTGAACCGATTGAGTTGACTGATATATTCCACGAGCCCCCCGGAGAAGATGAGGAAGATGATGTCATATATCAGTGGGTTAGGGATCGAGGTGGCCCAGTGCTGGATGGGCCAGAAGGGCAGCCTGATCCTACCATTGCTGCTACTATGGGCCCAGATGCTGTGGCTGAGCACCTATCTTCTGATGAGGGTCAGGCTGCTGTAGCAGCATCAGAAGGATCAGTTGTACCATTTGTGGAGCCACCTGGTCGACTTCAAACAACTGAGGTGACAACTAGTAGTGGGGATTATGATGATGATGCCAATGATACCAGACAACCAAGTGGCCCAAATCAGACATCGAGTTCGAGTCATAGAGGCAGTCAGGCTGGTCGTGTTTCTGGTGGAAGTCAGCATCAACAAAGGGAGTCACCTGACTCACCTCCACCAGGTCCGAGTCATCCGACACATGTGAGCCACAGTTCCCCTATCTCTAGGATTTATAGTAGGAGTAGGAAGAGCATATCAAAGCAGGGGCAGGGGCAACCAAATGATGATGCGAGCATGCATGATCTTGAATTGAACATGGGAAGCATGAGCCTAGATCAGAGTGATTCACAATAGCAGAGCCTGTCATCAGGGTACCAATACGGGGATCACAGCACCGGGTCAGATTACAGTGGGTATTCTTCTTATGGAGGTCATACTATTCCTCAAGACCCTTCACCTGGAGAGTATGCATATGGGAGTGAAGGTGGGTTGTTAAATGAGTGGTTTAGAAACCCGTACCCAAATACTCAACAACTATATGAACAACAACAACAACAACAACAATGGCTCTTTCACCCACCAACGGTTGACGGTTATCCCAGACTGCTATTCCTCACGGAGTCATATGTGGCCACCATTCAGAATCAATTGATGCGGAATGTTGAGTGATACTCTTAGTCTTGTAAGTTGTAAGTTGTAAGTTGTAATCTTCTTAATTCTTATGGTTGTAAAATTTTGAAGACATTTAACAATTTATTACTTTGAATCTTTGATAGTTTGAAGTTTGAACTTTGATCACTTGTTGACTTGAATAATTGATGTGTAATGTTATTGTATATTTGTATTTGATACTTGATGGTTGATAAATGATAACTCATTAACTTGAAGTCTTGAATTACTTGATATCTTTACATAATTAAATTACATGTTGTCTCTAACTCTCTAAGACTCTAACTCTATATCTATAATCTCTATTCTCTAAGACTCTAAACTTGCATTTCACAAAATTTCGGTTTTACACATAGAGTCGACGTCCGAGACATAGTTAGGGTTATTTTCTCACAAATCTAAGGCCACCAATGTGTTCAAAAGGCCTTAAATAGGCTAAATACCAAGTTTCAGCCCAATCAGAGCCCTAAAACTCACCGAGATGGGCTACCAAGACTACCGCCAATTTTTTGACATATCTCGACCGAGATCTCGCCATCTCGGTCGAGATCTCGGTATTTCTGAGTGGCGAGATCTCGCTCTAGAGCGAGATCTCCCACCATGATTGTGTTTATTATGCTTGAAATAGGTAGTATGCAAGAATCCAAATCATTTTGAATTCATATGAGGCCCGGAATTGAAGTTCCAATTTCCATAAAATGTTGTCCAGTTTCGACCGAGACATCGAAATTTCGGCCTTTTGCAAGGTCGAAATTCATGTTTCGGTCGAATTTTCTTCCTTGCTTGATGGTCCACCTAGTTGCACGATGTGGAAGGGTTATGTGGAACTTCCAACCATTTGGAACCTAGGAGTTTGGTCTGACAGCAGCCCATATGTAAAATTCCAGACCTAAAGTCAATCATATATTCTACCATATATTGCATTCTCCTAGGCATTTTCAGCCAACTTCCAATCATAATACAGAAGTTTTATTTTTTCAATGTCACTTTAGAAGCTTTATTTGCATCTGTCAGAGGTCCAATAGCAGAAATTTAACATATCATCAGCAGATCTTGTAGTCTACCTGTACACAAAATTTTGGTCCATCCAACCTAACTTAGGCAGATGTTTGGTATAGATTATCTTTTTTATGTTTACCCAAATAAAAATAAATGGTAGTATTCGGTGCAATTTATCCAGCCTATTTCTATTTAAAAAAGGTTGAAAAATACAAAAAACCAAATACAAGTTGATACATGTTTTTCATTTTTCCGTGAAAACCAATTTCATCTGTTTTTTGCAGTGGCCTTTAAAAGGCACGTGCATTTAATTGTATATGTTGGGTTAAAATAGTAAATTACATTCTTTTTATAAAATTCTCTTTCTTTCCCTCTTTATTTCTCCAGAAAACCCAGATGGATTATATTCTCCCTAAAGATGTTGCTCCTCTTGTGCTCACCTCCTGTTCGACTACTCAAGACATTGAACCAATCTGCAACTAGTTCTTTGATGGCCAGACAAGAAGCTCAAAAAGTAGTTTGTGATTCTTCAAAAAAGGAACTCCACATTAAATTCAACCAAAGAAACGAGATTGAGAAACAGATCAGGCCTCAATGGGACCATGCAAGAAAGAGATTATGGATGATGAAACCCATATTACTGTCATGGCCCTCCCTTCACTTTCATTCCATATAGTTGTCAGCATCAAAAGGTAAATTAAGTTCCCTCTTTCTGTAATTTTCATTTTGGATTGCATGAAGGAGATAATTGTCGACAGAGTAAAATATGAAGTTTTACTTGGAATTGCCTTTCACTATAAAATAACTTTTGGAAATTAAACTTAAATACCATCTGAAGTTCTTAAGTTGGATCTTATTAGTGAAGTTTTTGATTGTCAATTTGCCATCAATGTTTCAGTTGTACATGGATTTGGTGCAGATCAGTTGGGTATAACTCAACTAGAATTATTTTTTATTTTTTGACCGACTTATTTTTATTTTGTTTTTTGTATTTAGGATTTAAGAGCAAGGTAGTCAGACAAGATGTTCCCAATAATTGACCCTGAAGCGGAACCTACAACAAAGCCTAGAAATTCTGCCAGTTTTCTCTACAAGCAACTCAACCACCTCAGGTAATCTACTGAACTCTTTGTGTAGAATTCCAAAAAGGGGTGAAAAAATAAGTAATTTTGAGATGGAACTGAATCTGAACTGTGAATCCAATTTGGATATATATATATATATATATATTCCAGGAATGCTGGCTTCGACCCTGAAATTTTTTGAGTCAACCCATGTGGCAATGTATTGTATTATCATGCTGATTTGTGTTCTCCTCTTCCAAGGAATATAGATCATTGGTTTCCTAGTTTAAGTTCTTATCGAACTTTTTTCCTAAACTTTACTTCTCAAAGTGCTTTTCTCTTCTAATGAAGGAAGGACTTTGAGGTTCTTCTGTTGAATATGCAGGAAGGTTGGCCTGTTCCTAGTAACCTGAGGATACTTCAATTGCTAGTATGTGAAAAGAAGCATAACAAGTTGGGGTTTCTTCTTCACTGGTGAGATCTTCAACTGGGAATCTCTGTAAATTAGTTCCTTAACATATTTGCCTCTTCCAACTCTTAAGGCATGTTTCTTCATGCTCTTCCAATTCTTCAGTTGTATGGTTTCTCCCAATGCCTTGTCACTTTAAAATGACTAACCCAAGAATTGACTAATGTACGTAAAAATGTTGTTTTAAGTAAAGAGCATTCTCCTTTTTATTCCCTGAGAGAAAGAGTAAAGAGCTAAATGAATCACAGACAGTACCGTTACATACTTTTCCAAAACATATTTTGTTGAGGCAAAGCAAAAAATAGGCCTAGCTCCTGCTGCCATTGTTTTATTTAGAAGAGAATCTTCTGAAGCATCATCAGCACTAAGATCTTTCAATCTCAACAGCATGGAAAAAAATTCAACGGAAACTCAAGTTTCAACCTTGTGAAAATGGGAAATTTTGTGGAAACTTGGGATTTTTTCCAGCAAGTTTAGACAGATTTTAGGGGGTATTTGGGGTGGGACCTTACATATAAGCTAATTAGAGTTTAAATAACACATTGGCACACATTCATTTTGCTAAAAAAGTCAAACATAGAAATGTCATTCAAAGTACATAAGATCAATGTAGAGTTTTTCAATAAATACACTATAAACTTAACTACTTAAGTACATAACATTCAATATAGAACTTCTAAGTTCAAAACATCAAATAAAAAGTAACTGAAAATAAAAGGAAACACAACTCAGTGCCAAGAGGAGTATCTCGGAAGATCCATCCTGTGAGACAAGTAGTGCTTTGCATGTAGCATCCTTTCCTCTGACCAACAAACATAAGACATCCCATGACATGTTATGCATATGATTGTCTAGGTAATCGACAACTATAGCTCTATAAGTCTGGTCATCAATATGTTTATATGCCTAAGATAATCAGTCTAAGGGAATACACAATTTGGATAGGGAAGTCTTGATGGAGGGGGTATTGGTCTTGGTCCAACGTCCGAATCTCACAAACGATTCTCGGCAATGGATATCTCAGCTCTTGCATTGATGAAGAACGTAGCGAAATGCGATACCTGGTGTGAATTGCAGAATCCCGTGAACCATCGAGTCTTTGGACGCAAGTTGTGCCCTAGGCCATCGGGCCTAGGGCACGCCTGCCTAGGCATCACGCATCGTGTCACCGGCCCACCCCCACCCCCGCAGTAAGACGTGTGCGGAGCAGAGTCTAGCCCCCCTGTGTCCTATTAGGGGCGCAACAGGCCCAAAGGCAAAGGCCCCCTACCTATGTGGCGAGCGTCACGATGAGTGGTGGTAGAAGCCATTGTGCCATTACTCTGGATGTCATGCACGCGCCGCCCACCCCAGGAACCAACGACCTTGACGAGGCGCTTCAGTGCTCTGATCGCAACCCCAGGTCAAGCGGGGCTACCGCTAAGTTTAAGCATATCAATAAGTGGAGGAGAAGAAACTTACGAGCATTCCCTAGTAATGGCGAGTGAACCCGTGATATTTGGGAAAACATGAAAGAAAGGGAAAAAAATAAACATTTGGGCAAACCATGACATATTACCAATGTGTTATTTATGCTCCATATAGCTTATATATGCAGAGTCCCACCTCAAAATACTCCCTAAAACCTGTCGAAACTTGCAAGAAAAAGTCTCAGGTTTCTACAAAATTTCTCAAGTTCACAAAGTCAAAACTTTAGTTTCCCTCCATTTTTTTCTCATGAACCGGGCTAGTCTAGCCGGGTTAAACTAGGTTTCGACCCTGTTGGGAGAAATTTCCCAGTTTCACATGGTTTTGTCGCATTTCAAAACCCTGGGACTTTTCTACATTTCCCGTAGTTTCGTTTCCCCATTTCTAAAAATGGAAAATTTCACGCCAAATTTCCCAGGTTCCACACAAACTTTGTTCCATGCTCAATAGAGAACTAAGCCCAACTCCTCTGCAACTGGTACTGATAGAAACAAAAGACTAACTTTTCTATGTTTTGTTTTGTTAATGACTGAACATCCTCTCCATTTCTTTATCTCTGAACATTACAGCTTCAAGGAAATCTATGTCTGCAACAATCAGGCACAATGCTACTAAATTCAAAAATACAGATCCAGTATATCAAAAGAAAATGAGAATCCTGACATGGCTGGCAATCATAGTTGTTAAGGCGTCGCCTAGGCGTCTGTACACCTTCGGAGCGATTCAAATCGGTGTCGCCTCATTTTCAAGCAATAAGGCGACCACCTTAGGGTATGAGGCATTGCCTAGGCATCGCCTCAAAAGCCTTGGACGCCTTATACCCCGAGGCGTCCGCTTTTTTTTCTTTTTTAAATCACATGAAAGATGCCAAATCGAAGGCATATATTGAATTACTTATTAGATTCCAATTGTAAAGTATTTATTGTTTGAACCTATATGCATATTTATAATGACGCTACATGTGATCAAATGTTAAAATAAAAAATAAAAAAAAACAAACAAAATCGAAAGAGTCTTGACTCGAGTCTCACACTCTCACTCTCACTCTAATCCCTAATCTCTTTCTCTCTTCCTCTCTTCCTCTCTTCTTCTCTTCCATTCCCGCAATGACACTCTGGCAAGCCGCGCGACAGATGACTTCTTCTCTTCCTTTCTTCCCGCGACTTTTTATTTAAAACCTACTATGTGTGGGTTTGTAGTATCTTGGATGACTTGAGGTAGGCTAGTTTTTTTTTATCATATAAGATATGATAGATTTATAATGAATTGGAGTGAATGAAATGTACACTAAAAATTTCACTTAGAACGCCCCAACCGCCTCAAAAGCACCTCGGAGGGCGCCTCATCGACTCATTGCCTCAACTAGCCTAAACCGCCTCGCATTGCCTCATCGCCGTGACAACTATGCTGGCAATCCATATACGGCAATTGCCATTTTTGGTCATTTGTTCATTCTGTAAAGTGTCATCTAATATTTGTAGATGCATATAATGGAGGTTAAGACAATTTTGTTGAAAGTGCCTATGAAGATGCTTGACGATTACCATTGCTATTTCATTGGCATTTTCCATGGATCAGGTGTATGAACATGGTATTCATGACCCTAGGCATTGGACAATTTATTGTTTCTAATGATGTTTGTTGTTATTTACCGTTTGTGCAATAAGGGTATAAATTTTTTTAATTCATCAGTTGTCTTCGCGTAATTTCAAGAAATGGCTCCACCAGCTCTTGCAAATGGTTACCTTTTGTGGAAAATGAAGCCAAGTGGTGTTTATAGTTTCTTGTGTTTTGCTTTTGATTAACTCATTCTACACAAGCTTAGAATTATCATTAGTTTTATTCCCTTAAAATCTAGCTTGGATCACTAGGAGATACGTGAAATCTATTTATTAGAAATTGGTTTTTATGCCCTAATGAAACCTGCATTTCATATTCTTTCTAGGAGAGGATTTACATATATCGTTTTCCAAAATGAATTTTAAAACTCATAAAAGAACATATTTTTTTGGAATCAGTAAGCATTATATTGGGGGAGAAGGGGGGGGGGGTGCTATTACATATACCACAGGGAGCGTCAAACCCATGACCCTTTGCTAAGAGGTGTCTTACTGATTGGGCAACCCTTTGATGGTTATAAAAAATCACTTTGTAGAAAGGTAATGCCAAATGTATTTTTCAGTGAAAAATCTATTTTACCAAAATAGTCATCAAACGATTTTTGTATTTTGATCCAAAATGAGTTTTAGTACTGATTTTTTTAAAATAGGTTAAAAAAATGAATTATACCAAACACTGCCCTAGTAAATATTTGAGGCAATCCAGAAACGCTTTGCTATGTAGGCTGAATATGCTCTTAAAGGAAACCATTCCCTTCCACATAATAGGTAAGCCAAACCAAGAAAGACCATATACCTGGGTTTCTGCCCGAAGATCAGTGTAAGGAACAACACCAGTAAGGAGCTCACTGCAAAAGATTTAAGTCAAAAGTTATTTTTAACAAGACAGGAGATAGATTAGAATATCCTTCAATGATTAAAGCATAAAATTCTGGACCAGAAGGATCACTTAAGTTACAGCACACAGGTAAGAGAATCAAACTTATACTGATAGATCCAGTCCAATAAGTGATTGCCTCTTATCAATTGAGGAAAGAAAGTTTTCAAATCTCAAACTCAACCATTGTTGGACTCTATTCAGCAGCTCAAAAGAATTCCATTTTAATTTTGGGTACACTTCATTTTTAGCCCTCAGCCTGGCCTGGTCAATTCCAAGCCAAATCCTCTTTCCATTTTTGTTCCAACGAATCATAGATCAAATTATTTGATTTATCAAAAGAATCATACATGAAACTTCAGCCTCATATGGCTCCTTTAAGTCCAAAAATAAATCTAACTCCTTTGAGGTCAGAAATAAATCTAAGAAATAAGAATCATTTTAGGAACATCTCAATATTTAGACACAGTATGAGAGTGTTGAACTAGACCAATAAGATTCAGTCTGCTATAACAGAAAATGCTTTGATTTTCTTCATCCGTTCCATGACGAGAACAGGAGGGATAAACATTAAACCAAGACATTGAATCAAAAATATGTATTCACTAAATCAATAACCGAGAAAGATCGAGTGGATCATAGAGGATTTGTCCTTTCTAGTGATTCCTATGGATTTGCAGGGTCTAGACCTATTGCTCTGTGTAATTTGTTGTATAAGATTATTACAAAGATCTCAACAAACAGGCTGCTACAGGTCGCAAGGGGCTTGTTAGTGAGAACCAAGTCAGCCTTTACAAAGGGAAGATAAATTGCAGATAATATATTGGAATACCACGACAGTGTGAGGGGCATTCAGCAGAAGGTGGTCTCTCCTTCTACAGTTCTGAAGGTATATCTACATAAAGCCTACAAGTCTCTCAGTAGAAAGCTTTCAGTGGATGTTATAGGAAGGAAGTACTACCTCCCCCTGGTCCAAAGTTCTTGAGTTGGGTGAAGGCTTGCATTAACTCCAATATGTATTTTTACTCTAGCCTATGGCAGGTGACAGGATACTTTGCAAGGGAAGAGGCATCAAGCAATGGGATCCTGTGTCTCCTTACCGCTTCACTGTAGTAATGGAGGTATTCTCTAGGATTTTGAGGAGATTGGAGGTGGAGGGGCAAATAAAGCGGCTGCCTAGATGTGAATTGTGTGTGCAATGATGGTGCCTTTGTAGCTTAGAGGCTTTATCTTATTTATTTAGTCTTTTTATTTGAGATGTAATTAGATGTTCTTTTACTTTATTTGGTTTGATGCTGTATAACATCATTATAGATGTAATAACAAAAGTAGGTAGCACTCTATAATTAGACTTTTAAAAATTTTGATCATTTTCGTTAATATCATTTAATTTACCTTTTGCTTCTAATAATAATGGATTCTTATATATGCCATTGGAAATTGAGATTCATGGTGTGAATGTGAGATATTACACTAAACTATACTATCTTGGATATGCCCCATGCCGGTGTAGCGCCCAAGTTATGCCCAGAACTTTTCTGTTTGAGTGGAGTGTAACAATGTTATGAAATCTCGGCGAGACCAAGATTTCAAGAATATCAAGAATTTCAACCCAGCTGAAGTGAAATAGCAGGTCGATACCAAAACTTGACCTAAATTTCAATATTTCAATCTGAAATCTCAAGGTTTCAGAAATTTTGTCTGAAATCTAAAAAATCTTGAAAACCTTAGTGGAAATTTTGGAATTCAGTGCAACTTCCACGGTTCCACCTACAGGAATGTATTAGATTGATTTTTGAGGACCACACCTCCTACCCAACCCATTAGCCATAACAATGGAATAGGGGGTCCCTTTACAAGTGAGTGATCCATATCCTACAACAGGTACTCAAAGAATAATTCATGTCAGTTCCATCCAACCTTCATGGAGTACTAAACAATTGTATTAAGACTATAAGAGAGTGTGATCTGATGTCCCTGAAAATTATGCACTTAATTAATATGAATCTTCGATAATATGTATTAATGATTTACTTCATTACTTTTTTAATACTTTAAATTGCTAATTTGTTTATGCTCTAGAATACTTAAACAATGTGTCTACATAAGTTTACATTCCAATACACTCATAGTTAACTACATATAAAGGAAAAGGCCTTAAAATTGGCTGTTAAAGAAGAACCAGACCCAAAACATGGCTAAACACACAGATCATGGGAAAAAATTCGATCAAAATGGTCGAAATTTCGACCGAAATGTCTGCAAAAATTTAAATCGACACGATATACAAGTATAGGCACAAAAAGTGTTTTTATCGACCCACCGTGTTTTTCGACCATACCGAGCGGATATCGCCAGGTATATTTCAAGCCCTTTTTGAGTTTTTTTTTGTTTTTTTGTTTTTTTTTTTTTTTTTCCTCTCTTGCTTTCATCCCTCTTTTTTCACCTAATTTCTAAAACTCCGTTTCCTTTAAACACTAGATTTGCTCCTCCATTTGTGCATTTTCTCAAATCTTGTAAGGTGAGTAACCAACTTCTTCATTTTTTTATTTTTGTTTTGTTTGAGCCTTAAATCATCTTAGATTGCTTCCAAATTTATGTATGTTTACTATAAAGTGTTGATCTATGAATTTGTAGTGTCAAAATTAATTTCTTATTCTTCCTACTACTTTTTTATTTTTCTGTTATTAAAAATTATTTAGTAAATTATGTATATTGCTAAAAAGGCATATGTATAGTACATGTATAAACTTCAAATTAATGTATGTGAGAGTTAAGACACCATAGTGCTGTGATGGTGTTGAATTAATTTTTTTTCTGTTAATTATGTAATTTTACTGTATTTAATATAAATATATATATATATATATATATATATATATATATAAATAAATAAAAATATTTAAATATTAAAAATTTTTAATTTCTGTTTAAATTTAAAAATAGCAGAGTATTAGTGGAAGCATGTATGCAATTTTAGGAGCATGTTGTGGATATTTTTAATATAGTTAGTGTGTATTTTATATATTTTTAAATTTTTTATATATTAAAAAATACTTATATAGTTATATATTTTTTTTATATTTAAAAATAGGAGGTTATTATTAGAAGCATGTATGCCATTTTTGGAGCATATTGTGGAGCTCTTCAAGATACTTAGTGTGCACTCTCTTTCAAAGATGTTAGACATAGCTTGGCAACACAGGAGGCCACTAACAGCTGATAGAAGGAAGAGTGAGTGTAATTATTGTAAAAAACAAATAGGAGGAGGTGGGGCCACTAGATTGAAGGAAGGTGCCCGTAGAGATCAAGAAGGCAATGGCCTCATATATTAGTGGTGGAAATCAAAAGAGGAAAGAGAAGAGAACACAGATGGAGGAGTTCGAGGATGCATGCTTAGATGACCTTCCAGATCCTGAGGATTATGGTATGGATGAGCCAGGAGAGTGTGACCCTGATCCAGAGGTTGATAAGATAAGAAGGGCGATGATGATGAGTAGGGAGCAACAGCGGGTTGATGACATGAGGAGGCAACAGAGGGGTCTGGGTTGTGGGTCCTTTAGAGAGTAGGAGGCTCCTATCCCACGAGCCCTTATGAGGAGGACTCAGAGTGTGAGGCAGGAGGCTCCTATCCCACAGGCCCCTACAAGGGGTCGAGCTTCTTCAGCACATCCTACAGATCCGAATCTTGAGATTCTTCGCAATGATCCGGCCCTATTTGCGAGGCCTGAGCATAAATAGAGAAAGTTGAAGCACTTATGGGGGAGTGTGAAGGAAAAAGTGGGGATGGCTTTCTCCAAATGGGCTTATTACCATAGTATTCCAGCACATACAGCTCAGGGGCCCTACTATAGAGATATGATTGAGGAGATAGGCAGGGTTGGAAGTGGTGTATAGGGCCCCACTCCATATGAGATATATAATGTCTATTTTCCTAAGCATAAAAGAGGACTTAAAATGAATATATTAAGGGATTAAAGCCCATGTGGGCTCATTATGGAGTGATTGTAATGGTTGATGGTTGGACTGGTCCCACTAGACAGTCCCTCATCAATTTCATGTTGAATTGTGATGGGAGGACAGTGTTCCTCAAGTCAGTAGATGCATCCGGTGAGAAGAAGGATGCAAAATACATTTACAAATTATTGAAGCAAGTTGTGAAGGAGGTTGTAGTGGAAAATGTGATTCAAATTGTGACTGATAATGGCCTCAACTACAAGAAAGTTGGGTTGAAGATGCAGGAGAACTCCAACTATCTAAACATATAGTATTAATTTTCATTTGTAAATACATATATTTACATTACATGTACACTTTATAACTTTGTATTGATGCCTTGATGGATGGACAGATATAAGCTCTTTTTGGACTCCATGTGCTGCTCACTGCACTGACTTAATGTTGAAGGACATCGGAAAGGTCAAGCTTGTGAAGAAGACCGTGGAGCAAGCCTGACAAGTTAGTACCTTCATTTATAACCACACCTATGCATTAAGGATGATGAGGGACAAGTGTCAGGGTGAGTTAGTGAGGCCAGGCATAACCAAATTTGCTACTAATTGGATAGCACTACAGAGCTTTAAGAGTAGGAAGACTGGCCTTAGGAGCATGTTTGCATTAGAGGAGTGGTTTAACTAGGAGGGTTCTTCATCAATGGGAGGAAGCAGAGCATAGTTGACCATACCTGATGAGACTTTCTGGCACAATGTGAGGATAGTGGTGAAGATGCTTGAGCCTATGGAGCATGTGTTGAGGATGGTAGATCAACAGAGAAAACCTACTCTACCACACATATTTGCTACAGTAGAGAGGATGAAGCAGCAAGTTGCTCAGGTCCAGCCACACGGCAACAAGAGAGTCCTCCAAATCATCGAACTTAGATGGTAGCTATGTTGCAGCATCCACTGCGTAAGGCTGGTGAGTTGTTAAGTCTAGTATTTAATTTGATTTTCATTATGTTATCACACTATTAAGCATTAACTATTCCTTTTATGACATACTTAAAAGCATGCTATTTAAATCCCAAGTACCATTACAAGCACAATCTTGAGATGAGGCAAGATTTGATGGATGCCATCCAAACTGTAGTGGAGAAGTTGGAACCGGATCCATCTAAACAAGCAGTCATCCTTAGGGAGGTGAGATAGTGATTTGAATCATTTGATATTCACAATTCATATTAACCTAGTAAGTAGTAACTAGTTATTGTTTTTTCTCTTTATATATTAGATAAAGGCATTTAGGGATGCCACTGGGAGCTTCGGTCGTTCTGTGGCCGTATCAGGACGAGAATCCGCCCCTACGAGTAAGTTCATTCATTTATTTCATTATATATTTAATTATTAAATTCTGGCTTTAATTTAGTTATTTAGTATTAAAATGACTTGGAGTCTATGTTTGTTGCAGCTTAGTGGTGGTTGCAATTTGGACGTGACTAACACCACTTGAGTGTGATTGCAAGCAAAGTGCTCTCCCAAACATGTTCTGCCACTGGTTGTGAGCGAAATTGGAGCACCTTCAACCACATTCACTCGAAGAGGTGCAACCGATTGGGTGTGAAGCATCTAGAGGACCTTGTCTACATACACTATAATATGAGATTGAGAGAGGATCATATTAGGCAGGGGATGGACAGAGAGAGTACCAATATCGAGTTGGCCGACATATTTGAGATGGATGATGATGATAACCTAGTAGTTGACTGGATCAGGGACAATGGAGAGCCATTGCTGGATGAGGAGGGAGGTCGTCCCAGTAGACAGAATGCAGAGGAGATGGGGGCTGATGTGGAGGACTTTATGGCGAGGGAGGGGAGTACATATGCAGAGCACACCCGTCTCTTCATGCCACACCCTAGTGCATCCACCCAGAGTGAGGATTTGATTGTCTGGTCCGACACTGAAGATGAGGTGACTCATGCCTCCGGCAATGACGATGGTGGTGATGATGATGATGGCAGTGATGATGGAGGGGATGAAGAGGGTGTTGGACCTCGTGATCAGGATTTAGCTGATCCTAGGGACGGACCACCACCACCACCACGATTAGTACGTGAGAGTCAAGGGTGGGGAGGACGACCACCGAGATTCACAGGCAAGAGTCGGTTCACCCACGCGACACAGGATTCAGACCATCTTGGATCTGCATCTCGAGGCCAAAATGTTTCCTCTACATATTCGAGGAAGGGGAAGGGGAGACAGCACGGTTGTAACACAGAGGACACGCCATCATATGTGTCCTACCATCCAACCGATACCAAGAGCTTGGTGGGATCTATGAGATCGATGAGCATTGATGATGCTAAAGACTCCTCCACCTCCAGAGGATCGGATGGCATAGGCCTGCAGAGTCCTCATATGATACTGCTGTGGAGAGTATTGGTTCTACTGAGTCAACTTATGGTTATGGACCATATGGTGTCCCTCCTGGCTATCAGATTCTAGGTCAGGCTAGTCAACCACTAGTGGAGCCTTATGGTTATGGAGCAGCCTATGGAGCTTATGGTGTCCCTCCCACTATCACCTTATCGGTATGGACCTTATCCTTCTCCTAACAACCAAGGTGCTCTTTCATTTATTGCAGATCTTCCACTCTATTCCATAGCCACAAGACCCACCACCACCAGTTCCTTGTTTGGAGATTCACAACTTCCCACCGTCAGGAAATCTTATGCATGTGGATGAGGCCACGTACAGAGATGCAGTTGTTGACTAAGTCCAAAACTATATGGGGCGAACATCATAGGACTTGTATTGTCATTTGTATGGGGAGTAGACAGAAGAGGGAGACATTAAATAGAATAGACTTGTAATTAGTAACATTCTCGCTTCTTCTCTTATGTACTATATACTTGGAAAGTTGGATGTTACATTTTCAGTGGTTTTTTTAGTAAACTAGTAGTTCTATAGTGTTTATTATGCTTGAAATAGGTAGTATGTAGGAATCCAAATCAATTTGGGCCCATATGAGGCCCAAAATCAAGGTTACAAGTGTGCAGAAAAAAGTGTCCAGTTTTAGTCGAAATTTCTTCCTTCACATAGAGATACCACCAAAACCTAGCTGACATTGTACATTCTACTAGACTACGATGAGTTTTGAAATTGATCTCGATTATCCCAATACAATCAAGATACCGACATGGAATGAGATTTAGTACCATGCATAGAAGAAAATTTTAAAATTGTCGAAATTCGGTCAAAATGTCTGCATTTTTCAAAATCAAACGAAATTCCAATTATTTTGGAAAAGTGTCAAATTTCGACCAAAATTTCAGAGATTTCAACCATTTCGGAGGTCTCGACCGAAATTTCAACCATCTCAACATTTCAACTTGTTTTTCCTTAATTTTTGTTGATTTCTATCCCATTTTCACCTAATTTCCATGGCTCTTTTGCCTTTAAACGCCTCTTTTATACTCATTTTTTGCCTCTATACACCTCCTAAGCCACAACAGCTACAAAGGAAACTCTGGCAACAATCGAATGTGAAGCATGACCCATACCCAACAGCTTCAAACTTCCTCTTTTTTATTTTTGTTTTGTTCATGCCTTAAATGATCTTGTATTGCCTTGAAATTAATATATGTTTAGCCTAGGACTATGATCTATGATTGTGTTTTGTTAAACTTATCTTTTTATTATTTGCTACCATTTTTTATTTTCTGATTTTAATAATTATTTTCTAAAATTATGTATTTTTATTTTATGTATATATGATATATAGGCTTCAACTTAATTCATGTGAGACACCATCACTTGATCTAGTCGGTCATTTTATTTTGTTGACTTGTTGTAAATGTAACCATTCTATTAAACAATTCATGTATGATGATGATTCTATGCTTGTATGCAATACAGTTTGCACTTGTTGGAACCAGTCATTTGTTAGTATACTTGAATGATAAATTTTCAATGGTTTTTTTTTTTTTTGGCAAAATACTAGTTCCATTGTGTTTATTATGCTTGAAATTGGTAGTATGCAAGAATCCAAATCATTTTGAGTCCATATGAGGCCCGGAATTGAAGTTCCAATTTCCAGGGAAAAAAAAGTGTCAAGTTTCGACCGAAATTTCGACCGAGACATCAAAATTTCGGCCTTTTGCAAGGTCAAAATTCCTGTTTTGGTTGAATTTTCTTCCTTGGTACCATGGATGTAACACCACTAAGTTAATGATATATCCCTAATTTGTTTTCAGCCCAAGATCTACATCATACCACGTAGACAAGACCCCAATTCCTTCTCTCCACTCACAGCACTCTACAGTCTACACCTCAAATCTCATTTCCTTCACAACACAAAACATACATATAGCAACCGAATAGCACAAAGTTTGAGGGGAAATGTAACTAGTACGTTTAACCCAACAACTATAATTGATTAAAGAAAAAATCCATTTTGAAGCCTTCATCAAATCTAATACACTCTCTGATATACCCCTACCCAAGACTTGACGATGAGTTTAGAAGATACCGGATTGCCAGAATCCTTTGGTTCGAAGCGCAGCATTCCCCATAGGCAATTGTATGAGTGTTTATTCAGGTTCAATTTGGAACTAATTGAGTCTTTTGTGGGTAGATTTGGTTCATTCGAGGTTCAATTTTGAGTTTTTTTTACGTAACTGGGTTTTGGATAGATGGGTAATAATTAGCCCACGGGATTATTTTCACTTGATTGCACTTCATGGTAAGGTTTGAAATCTCAGTTTCAATATGGTACTAATTTCAGAAATCTCAGCCAAAACCTAAAAATTTTCCTAGGTATTTTTGACACAAGGTTTCAAGGGGTTCTTACAAGGTTTGTTTAATCTGATTTCTTGCATGAAGAACACAATATCACAAGTAATTTGCTAACAAACCAATGAAGTGTGATCATTCGAGTGTTAGTATACATGAGAAATCTCAAGAAATACAAACTTTGTAAGATTGAACAAACTGTATTGCATACTAAATTTTTTATACAAAGTTACAAACGCAGAATTACAATACAAAATTAGAAAGACAATAACCAAAAAGAAACTCCCAAGCTTCTGTTCCAAGTTGAGAGCCTGGGTGGATCCATCCCCTGAGAGGCATACTCTGAATAAGGTTTCAAAGTACTCCATATCCAGCAACTACACTATAACCACTATAACCATGGAGCAAGCAGCAAACAAGGTGAAGGAAGACAAAGGAGTGATCATTTTTAGTGAAGAAGTGGTTGAAAGAGGCAAAAATGGCACAAAGTCAGTGAAATCCCACAAGTTCCAACCAGTGGCACCTGCTAGTTTTGCGAAATTCCACAGATTTGGACCGATATTTGCAACTTTTGAATAGGGTATCACAGATTTCGGTTGTATATTCAACCGAGGCAGTTGAAACTTGGAATAAAGTCTCATCCATAGCATTTGGTCTCGGTTTCTTCCAAAACTAAGGTTTCAACTGAGATTTCAGTCATCTTAGTTGAAACATGGATTATGCTTGGGGGATTCCAATTCTACCCCTTAGTATTAAGTATTAACTATGGTTGAGATTTATTTAGGGCTTCCTTGGAAATTTCAATTGTAAGCTTAGGAAGAAATAACTTTTCCTATTTAAAGACTTGCATGGGAAACCAGTGGATGATTTGGATGAATAAAAGAATTTCTAAAATTCCTTGCATAAGAATTTTGTCTCTCTTGTGGTCCTTCGAGTTCTTTTCTTCTCTACAATAATCTTCTTCTCTTTTCTTTCTCTCTTACTCAATTCCAACCCTCAACCCTTCTACTTCTCGTCTGGCACTTCTTGTTGATGTACCAGGGTCAGCAAGTATAGGACACTCCATATTTTGTGCCTAAACAGCCCCCAGACCATGCAGCACCTACAGCTGACAGAATGCCCCAAGCGGTATTTTGGTCATTTTACCACCCCCTCCTTATGTTCAAAGTGGTCTAGTTGGTTTCACACACTATTAGGAGTTAGTATATACTTCTATTTTCTTAATTGAGTTTGTTGTTAGAGTCCTGATATAATTAGGAGTCCTAGTTGGAACCATCCTACTTGTTAAAGTCGATTTCTTATTTTGCAAGTTGTATATGTTTAGGAACTCCTACATGAGAGTCTTTTTTCTAGTTTAGGAAGTTAAGTCTTGTTGTAAACTTGTAATAGGGAATTCTAATTCCAATCAGATTCCCTAGGTTGAGTCCAAGTTGGTTTCTTAAGTTGAGTTCAAGTTGGTTTTTCTTGTAGTGTCCTAGCTATCCTTCAAAAAAATAAGAATATAAATGGTACCTCATACGTCGTAAATGATTCAGAGTAGATCAATAAAATTTTGCAAAGAGAATTGAAGGAAGAACAGAGTTGTGGGCTCTCAAGGGGAACCACAGGGCTGAGTCTGAGCGAATTCTGCAGTTCTCCTCTTCATCATCCCCCCCCCCCCCTTCTTTATTCTCTCTTAAGCCTGCAAGCCTGCAGTAGCAACACTAAGTCCAGAATTTTGCAACGTCAAGTCCCCATATCCAAGTAATGCCCCCTACCCTTACCCCACCCCTACCCACCCTCTTGTACACCACACGAGCCTCCCCCATTCCCCCTTCTTATGGAACCCCATCTCCTACAATAACCACTAAATTGCTCGTCCCCTTTCTCCTATTATCCCTCCACTACGAATGCACCATTCTCCTCTCTTTCTTTACTTCTAAAACCCAACAAAGCCCCATCCTCTCAGTTACCAAATTGTCCTGCACTTCAGCTTCTTCCTCTAGAAATCCTAACCCCTAGTTTCACTAAAACTCTCATAACTCCAAAACCCCTCAACCAATCCCCAAACCCTTTTAGAATTACCTTCTCCAAAGCTTTCTCTACCTCCCCTCTAAACCCTAATCCTATCCAACACTTTCAGAGTCCTAAACCAACTAGGGTACCTACTTTGTAAAGCCTAACTTCTTAGGATCGATTCTCAAATTACAAAAACTCAAAAACAGGATTAGTATCATTAGTATTTTCCCTTGGCCGAATCCCAAACCTAAACCTATACCACTCCTCTCAATGCCCAAGAATTGGAAATCAAACCCCACTCTAGCTGCAGGGTTTTCGAAGTCCTTGTGATGGGAACCTGATTGTAGGTTTAGGGTTTCTATGAGTGGTTCACCCAAAATCTTCCAGCAAATAAATCTAAAAATCCTATGGTGGAAGAGATATGTGAAGGGACAGTTAGGAGCCATGGGAAAGACAAGGAGATAATATTGGGACCCTATAGGTTAATAGGGAAAAGGTGAGGGTTTTACCAAATTCCCAAGGTTTGATTTTGAGGGATAAAATTGATCCTAAGATTGGAAGAAAAGGAAAGGAATAATTTGGTTTAATTTTGGTAAGATTTTGGGAAGATTTTGGGTAACTATGGGCTTGATCTCTGAGGGAAGGGAAAGATCTTGGGCAAGTCAAAGAAGAATTGGGAGGGCAGCCAAATGGGGGAGAGACAGGGAAGGGGATGCTGCAAGGTAGAAGGAAGGTAGGGCAAGGGTTCAGGTGAGTCACAGGGAGTAGGGAAGGGGTTCAGGTGAGTCGCAGGAGTTGGGAAGGGTGCTGCCAAGGGTGCGACAGCATGAAGGGGGGAGTTTCTGAGTTGCGCAAACAGCAGAAGGGGCAGGGGGTGTTGCGTGATGGGTTTGGGAGGTGAGGAAGGGGACTGGGGTTGCTGCAATTGAAGCAGAAGGGGTAGGGATGTGATGTGTGAAGAGAGGAGAGTGAGGAGACGGGGGCTGAGGATTGTATACTTACTTGGAGAAGGTGCTGGAGTTGAGGATGGCTGCCCTTTTTTTTTTCTTGCATTAGGTATACTCAAATTAGTTTTAGGGTTCTTTACATTATGATTTGTTGTATTTTTTATGTTAGAAATAGGATCTTGACTAGGACAGCAATTATTTCTCTGGAATTTCTTGATAACCTTGCAATTGAATTACGGTTACAACGCCATGATCCCATCCCTATGTTTCACTATTTTATCCTTGCTCAGTTATGTTACTAGTTAGGGTCGAAATTGATCTTTACTTTGCTATGATTGTGTAAATTTGCGTGTTCATCAGATTATTAGTTGCTGCACTTCCCCTATTTATTTGTTAAACTTCCGCTAATAATTGCCTAGCCTAGAGACTTGTCACCAACCTTTGTAGGTCCCTTAGTTTCCAGGGTTTCCTTTGCATCAGTGTGGCTGCTCTCTGATGGCTTCCTAATGCAGCCACGGATCAAGGGTTAGCATTTATGTTGTAATTCCCTAGATTAGGTGGTTGCCCAGGAGTTTCCAGCAATAGGAAGAGGGTTTCTAGGGTTTCAAAAGCTGTTCGAACCTGCTGAGAATGACTTTCAGATCTGAACGAATATGATGACTGAAGTTCAGATTCGAAAAATTGAATTCAAACTCAAATTTAAGGTTTCAGGTAGGGCTTGGGAAAGGCTAGGGGTTACTGTAAAGCTTGGACAGATCTTAAGAATACTTCTAGTTTCTGTATCAAAAGCTATCTCAGGAAGTAGGGTTGAAGCTTGAGGGTTTAGGCTTTTCTGGAAAATTGAAAATTTCTGCAGATTTCCAAGGTTGATGAAGACTTGCAGAAAATTTTCAGATTAGGGCAAATAAGGTGGAATAGAGCAATTGGCTTAGGGGGGGTGTTCTACGATTAGGTGCACCCTAGGAAAGGAGGAAAGAGGAGAGGAGGGACTTAGGAGGTGGGTTTAACAAAAGGGCGATTGCGCAGAAACAGGGGGGTTGGCGCACACTTGCTAGGAGAAAAGGGCTGGAGTTGCAGAACCAGAACAGAAAGGGTGAGGGGATAATTGCAATGGGGTTAGGGTTGTTTTCAAGGTCAGACTAGAGAGCGGAGGGGCTGGGACACATGCATGAGGTAGGGGAGGTGGACATGAGGCATGCGTGGGTGGGAATGGACTGTTACTTACTTGGAAAGGTTTGGAGACTTGAAGACAGCTGCTGGACTGTATGTTTGATGCTTCAAAACTTGATGGGATGCTTGCTCGAATGATGGAAGTATCTCAGAAATACCCTCAAAGAATGCAACGTCCCCCTCTTGGGAACCATGCTACACTCAGGCAATTAGAGACTCAAAGTTTTAATTCATCATATTTGAAAATAACTTACACTGAAGAGGTTATATATAGCCTAAATAATAGACTCAGACTCAACTTAGGAGATCTTTATCAAATAAGGATTCCATTACATATCAAACTGGACTCTTCATAAAGAAAGAACTCCTGACTAAATAAGATAGGAACTCCTTCCTACCAACTATGACTCTTGACTTTTTCAAACATAACTGTAACTCTCAATAAAAGACTCCAAACAACTTCTAATTGGACTCAGACTGACTCAAATAAATTCTGAAATAAATCCTAATTTAATTTCAGGAGTACATATAGAGGGCTAGATGCTCAAAATATCCCCCCTGCAGGGTTTGGCCAGCTTAGGGTAGTTTCTTGGAGCCATCCTAGGGGGGGCCACTTAGGGTTTCAGCCAAGGGGTTTTTGTGTTCACATCACTTCCTGCAACCTGTCCCTGTTCCCTTAGCTGAGTCTCTTCCCCACATGATCAGTCGAGTTTGATCCCCTAGATTCCCTCCACTTACTGCATTGTGAACCCTAAGCATGAGTGCCTTATCAGAGTGCAATTTGCAAAGATGGACCTCCAAATCTCATACTTTTTATATCATTTGGAAATCCATCTTCTTTAATGTTTGCCCAAGCTTCATTCAGGGAACAGGCTTCATCCAGCTTCTTGTAATTCGTTTTGTGAAAACTCAGGGAACAAACTCATCGTTGATTATTGAGCTCTAGATATTTCTTTACTTCAGAATCCTGCACGCCTAACCAGGACTGGGGTCCTTATATCACTCCCCCACCCCAAACCCCAAAAAAACCCTTTTGTCCTTTCCCTTTCAAATATTTTGGTAGTAATGTACTAATCATTCCAAAATAAATAAATAAATCTGCTACAAGATTTAATCAAGCCAATACAAAACCAAAAAAATATATATGCATATCGAAAACTTTATCTTTTTGAAGATACAGATTTCCATGTTCGTAAAACAATTGATAACGTAGTGCATACACATAGAATTATGCCTTGTTATCTAATGCTTAGAGTTAATAACATAAGCAGTTATTAATGTAATTCCTCCACTAAATTCTCACTTGATTGATACTCCAAAGCTGTAGACATCTGATTTTTCATTGTGTATTTCTTTCTTTAGTATTTCAGGAGCCATATATATGAGTGTTCCTACCATATTCTTCTTGTGGAAGCCACCACTTGGCTTTCCAGAGGATCTCCAGTTCTCAATACATATTTGTTTGAGATCTTTCTTGTATTCTGCCAAACCAAAATCAGCCAGATATGGACAAAGGTTTCTGTCAAGCTGCACAATTTTATTCTTATCGTTATTAATCTAATTTAGAAGTAAAAGTTCAAATTGCTCCCCTTGAGGATGCCGAACAAAAACAAAGACAAAAAGGAGATACTCACAAGAATATTTGCTGGTTTCACATCCCTATGCAGAATACCAAGATTATGCAGATATTGAAGAGCCTTCGCTGGGTCAAGGGAGGGGACGCAACAAGAAGGAAAAAAAGCATAAACGCAGTCAAGCTCAAGACAACTGCATTGATTATGTATGCACAGGGTAATGCAATGCCATCAGAAGGTCAACCTAACACAAACTTATCAATGTTTACCAAGTGGCAAGAAAACAGAGTTTGCATCCATACAAAGTAGGATTTGATCAGAAAATTTAAGGCCCTGACCGTCATTAGATCGTTAGATATTAAATCAGCCTTGCCAAACACCATAATCATTAACAACAAAAAAAGAAAAGTACTGATATTTATTATGCATAAATGACAAATAACAAGTGAGCAAGGAATGCACATTTACACAGGCTAAATATACGATTCAGATAATTTAACGTACCCGCATCTGTAAAAAACAGTGCATTACTACCATCACACAGTTAAATGTGTTCAAGCTCCTAAGCATTTAGTGCCTAGGTGGTGCCTAACCAGCATAAACTGCATTCCAATATTATTCTTAGTATACAAATTATATTTACTCATAACAGTCTAATAGGTAACACAAACTGCAATATTTTGACTAGAGAAGTAACAATTAGGAAGACACTAAAATGAGAACAGAAGTTGCCAAATTATAAACAAATTCCAATGTTCATCCAAAAAACTTCAGTGAAAGAAGACCACCAAAATGAATTTAAATGGTAACAGGCATAACATCAGAATGACGAAATAAGACACCTAAAAATTAAAATGACACAAAAGAGAAGAAAAAAAATCAGAAAAAAAGCAAGAGAAAAACATAACAAGAAGTACTAAATAGATCTCAATGGATGTGAAGAAGTTGCTCAAAATCAGTACGTAGCCAGGAAACCAGTTGAGCTATCGAGCTCCAGCTTTTAGGTCAGACTTCAGACATCAAAAGGTTGTAGGGGCAGCATTACACGGGTTTCTCTGGGCAGCAGCAACAGGTTTCAGTTAAAAGGTTTCTCTGAGCAATTGCAGGGGGGGGGGGGAAGTGCGCAGGGAGGATGGATCAGCATACTGAGGAAGAGGGGGGGGGACCAAGGGTGGGAACAACAAAAAGGGGACCCAAAATACAAGGGTAATAAACAAAATAATGAGACCTTAAGCAGGGGAATGGATTAGCATAAGGAAAAGATGGAAGACAGGGATAAAAGGAGCAGCATATTGCAGTTCTGCTTAAGAGAGAGAGAGAAGACAACAAAGAAAAAGAAGACAATGACAAGAGCAGGGCGAGGGCAGCACAAGAAAAAGAAAATCATAGTAGTGGTCATTAGAAGATGAAGTGTAGGGGGAGTATGACAAAGGGGGGCAGGGAAGCAGAGAAGAAGAAGGAAAGGAGCATCATAAGGGGGGAAATGAAAAATAAAACAAAAACAAAAACAAAGACACAAGAGACAACAAGTGCAGGGCTCCAGGGGGTAAGCATGACAGCAACATAAGGGGAAAAAATGAAAAATAAAACAAAAACAAAAAAACAGGAGATGACAAGACCATGGCTCCAGGGAGAAAGCATGACAAGAAAAAACAAAAAAAAATTGGCAAAACAGAGAAGAGGTAAAAAACGTCGGCAGGGTAAAAATAGAATAAGGAAATATATAAACAGAAAGAAGAAGAAGAAGAAAGGGAAAGGAACAGGGAGCATTCATAGGCAGCAGCAAAAGAAAAAATATCTTATTTACCTTGTGGAGCCAGAGTAACCAAAGAAAGACTGACGTAACCCAGATTTTAGGGTTTTGAGATGCATAATTATTTCCCAATTAGGTACTCCAGCATCCTCTTCTTGTGAACCAGCATGCAAAGAATTAATATGGGAAGGGTTAGGGGAAATTATGCATTCAAACTTCCTTGACAAGATAGTGATGGGCTGAAGCAACAATATTAATATGGGGTGGATCTGAAATAATTTAGGGTTTTAAGAATGCTCAAAATGGGATGCGATTGTGGAGGGTTAGGGTTTTGGGATTGGAAAATTAGGGCTCACCAAGAACCGATTTGGTCAATGTTTTTTGGTCAAGATTTGAAAATCCAACCCATGGGAGATATCGGATGAATTTGTTGATATGGAAAACTGGGGTCTATAGGTGTTGGAATGGGTTGGAACTTGGAAGGATTGTAGGTAATTAATATGAGGACATGATCCCCAAAGTTTAGTGGGGGGTTTGGATGGCTAAATTGAAAGATAATAAAGTTCTTGTTTTTAGGGTCTTGAGAAGTATGAAAATCGGATTATCAGAATGGGGTCAAATTGGGATCTAAAGTCATTAGGGTTGGGGGGATAAGGCTCCTAAAGTTTGGGACAGATCTAACGGGTAGATTGGTGTAGATCTGCCCTTGAAATTTGGCTCTTAGGAGAAGTCAGAAATTCAAGAAAATAAGAAAGAAAGGGTGGGACGGATGGGGGATGAAGAGGAAATGCTGGGGATGGGGTTGAGGATGATGTTCACTTACTTGGAGATGGTTAAAGGCTGCTGTTATGGTTGAATTGCTGCTAAAACTGAAGAGAAACTCTTTCTAAATATGCCATGGCCCTCCCAAGAAGACCACGACCTTGTTTGCGTCCACATAGAAATTGTGTTCATCAATTCAATTCCCTTTACAATGAGGAAGGGTGGGCTATATATATAGTGTTGCAATTGGAGGGAAAAGACTTAGACTCAAATAAGGAAACCTAACTTGACTCAACCAGGGAATCCCCTACAGACTAGGATCCCCTTTATAGCCCATTAATAACAACCACAAACAAAAAGAAATCATCCTGGAAAATGAAAACTAATTATCCAAAAGGAATCTTAATTTAGAATAGAATCCAACTGGGAATCCAACTCTAACTAGGACTCTCAATTCAACTCAATCAAAGAAAAAAAATTAGATATGGTCTCACTAAAACAGAACTAAATTTACTGGACTAAAATAACCATACAAGGAGTAGGTAGATGACCAAAATACCCTGGTATGATTTGGCCATCCTACAAGTTGTGCCAAGTGGGCTTGGGTTTTGGGCCCAAGATGCTGGTTCAGATAGGGGGTGGGCTTGCTTACATCAAAGACTCGTCTACAATAAACTAGCCAGATAAATATTGTCGGAGCCAGAATAAATGTATGATCCTAGTGCTGCAAGCCTGCAGGCTCTCTTGGTTTCTAGGTTTTCGCCACTCATGATAGGACTTAGCCAAGGTAATTAATGCAGATCCAACACTGAATTGGATTCTTGTTCCTCAGAATAAGCCTAGGGTAGGGTCATGTAGGTGTTGGGCCTTCCATGGGTTACCATTTACCAATGTCATTGGCCAACTTAGTTGACCTAAAACATGGGTACAAGAATAGAATACAAAAATGCCCCTTCTCAGCTTTATTTCAGTCACTTCAATGTTTTTTAATGAACCATGGTTCAGCTGTTTCAATTTTTTGTTCAAATTTAAATTTAGGGTATCTATGACTTTTTGGTCTCATTTAATTAGTTAATAGGATCTTCTTATTCTAAATTAGATATTCTAAACCTAATTGTGTTTTATTCTAAGAACTAAGTCAAAGTCCAATTAGTCCTGAGAGTTTATTTTTGAAAGGATGATTAGCTCTGTACGTATACCACACTCAATGGGAAAAATAATGATAGCCAGGTTAGTGATTCCAGCCAGCAGCTCATGTATTTTCTTATCTATAATAGATCAGATCTGGTGACTCAAATCCAGCTTGAGGTACTTGATGTCTAGAGTTCAGAACCAGGGACCTTGGAGATTAAATTCAAGGTGGTTAAAGTTCCTTGGTATTCCAAGTCCAAATTTTGTATCTGTGGATTCAATCTACATCTCCATCGATTCACATTCCCCATTCAAGAACAAAGATCAGCAGCAAGGCTAGTTGCAACCCAAGATCCTCCCCACCCCATTCTTATTTCCTTCAATTTCTGGTATGATACCCCATACGGCCATACCTAATATTGTCAAATATAAAGTAAATTAAATTACATATTCGATAATTGTATTGCATTTTTAAGAAATTAACTGGATTTTACTTAATTTGGTTTAGAAGAAGACCAACTTTTCCATTTAAGCATTTGTTCAGTAGACTAAGGTGTGAGTAGAATGAAATTGAAAAGTAATTGCAAAGTGGGAGTGAGAGTGAGAAGTGAGAAGTGAAAAGCGAGTGAGAGGTAAAAGTAAGAGGTTAGAGTAGGAGCAGAGAATAAGTGAATAAAGAGAATGAGAGACACTAGAAAACCAAGCAGGGAAGAGGGAAAGAGAAATTCCTGAAGAGAAAAGGATAAGGGGTTTTTGAGTAAGCAACCATGCAATACTGCTGGGATATTGGGCTTGAAGATAGCAAAGGGAAGGGTAAGAAGCTCAATCAAAGTGGGTTTGCTTCTTAGAGGAAAGTGTTTGTGAACTTTAGTTTAATTTGTTCTTGATTGATCAGAATTGAAGTTTGTAATTTTGAGAAAGAATAAGGTGAAGAACGAGAGAGAGGAGAAGATGGAAGTGATGATTTTGCTGAGGAGGCTCAAATAGATCTTCTGAGCACTCCTCAAAATAACTTCACACTATTTATAGGCTAATTTACAAGTTGATTCTATATAGAAAACAAAGTAGAACCAAAATAGGAGAGCATCAACCAAGTTCGATTGGTATAGATCACCTAATTACTGCATCCTTTTCCTATCGACCTCTCGATGAAACTTTCCTTTCACAATTGCCCTTCCTAACAAAGTTAATTAAAACTCATTATGAACAAGAATTAAAGGTCAAATGATATGTATATGGAAATTAGGAGTAAGAGCAGGAGTAACTTCAATAAGTAAGCTATATTTACAAAATCTGCCTATCTATAAGCAATTTTTGGGAGTCTTCCTAATGGGGTTTTGGAGATGATTTCCAAAGAAAAATTATGGTGATATGAGCCTTTAGAAATTTGAACTTTGAATTGAGTCTTTCTAATCTACATCATAGTTGGCACGGCGACGAGGCGATGCGAGGCGGTTTTAGCTAGTTGGGGCGATGAGTCGACGAGGCGCCCTCCGAGGCGCTTTTGAGGCGGTCGAGGCGTTTTAAGTGAAATTTTTACTTTATGTACATCTCATACACTAATTCATTATAAACCTATCTTATATATAATAAAAAAACTAATATTAGCCATTTAGCCTACCTTAAGTCATCCATAATACTACAAACCACACATAGTAGGTCCTAAATAAATTCCAAGTATCATACTACTTGGAGTAGGAATTGTATGCAGGAATCAAGCGATAAGCAGGTTCAGAGTATGAAAGATGTTGAATGACCTTTAAACAACAGTAATCAAATACTACTTGGAGTAGGATAGGATGCGAGAATCATATAGCAGGTTCGAGTATGACATCGGAACATTACATGGATAACAACCACGTGAAAGTCACGGAGAAGTAGCTATGTCACAAGAACCATAACGAAACTTTAATTGCAATTTGCAAGTCACAAAGAAGTAAATAATTAGTTAATAATCTCCAAACATAAATTAAATAACGAGTAGCAACTTATAACATTGTTAAAACACAAAAGAAAAAGAAAAAAGCATGTTGGCGACATGACCGCGCCGAGATGGTGAACAAAATCACCGGAGGCCGTTGCAAAACGTTAATGAATTAATGTTACAAATGATCCCATGTATTCCGTGTAACATTTGTATAAGCATTCAGCCATTAGATTATTCCCAATTGGAATCTAATTTCCAATTTATTTTTGGCCTTTGATTTGGAAAAAAAATGGTGGTTTTTTAAAATCCCATAAGGCGGCGCCTCCGGTGCGAGGCGTCCAAGGCGCCCGGCGAGCCCGAGCCGCGGCTCGCGCGCTGAGCGCCCGCCTTATGGGCTCCACCTGAGGCGATACCTCGCCCGGGCCCTCAAGCGCCGGGCCAAAGCCGCCTGGCGGGGGCGCCTTGACAACTATGATCTACATCAAAGAAGTTAGGTTCATTTTCATAGGGAGTACATAAAATTGTTTTTCTGGAAACAAATTATCTAAATACCATGGCTTCAAGCCAATATTTGAGATTCATATATGGATTTTAGAAGGAAATGGTCTTCATCAGAGTTGTCGGTAAATGAGTGCTTGAGATTATGGCCTTGGAATCAAGTCGATATATGAGTGCTTGAGATTATGGTCTTGGAATCAAGTCGATAAGTAAGTGCTTAAGATTATGGGCTTGGAATCAAGTTGTACTAATTTGTATTCAAAAAGTTACGGCCGTTCCCCAACCACTAAATAAATCTGAGTTCTGCATATTACTATTTTACATTTTACTAAACTTTAATGGAGTTAATAGCCAGCTTACGATTGATTAAAGAAGGCTTTTTATATAGAAAAGTAAAGGACGATAATGAAGAGCAAAGAATATGGATAGTAGGATAAATGTTTATAAGGGTTGAAAGGTGCTGCCTGTCTGTTGCTATAGTACTGAGCACTGTAGCAAGGATGATTGTGGACCGCCAAGCCCTCCCCCCCCCCCTCTTTTCATGCCTTGCTGCTAGTTGTATTCTTAAGACTCTACACATCTAAAATTGATGTGCTAGATTCAGGTCCATGTGGGCCATCATGAATTCCTTGAGATGGAGTACTCGGGTCTACAGGTGCTAGAATGAGTTGAAACTCAAAAGGAGTGTTACTTATATGGATATGATCCCCAGGTGATCTGAAAAAGGGTTCAACACCTGGCCAAAACCCTGGAGTGGGCCCCAAGGCAACTGCAAAGTGGCGCACCTAGGGCTGGCCAAACCCTCCAAGAGGGGTGTTTTGGTCAATTTCAATCCTACTCATCAGCTGGAATTTAATTTTAGACATTGTTCTTAATTTTTTCAGTCTTGTTTTGCTCAGAAGTCTTAGTCTGATTTGTGAGTTCAGTTCTTGAGTCCTTAGGAGTCTCTTTTAGTAGGACTCCTATAAGTCTTTACTTCAAGAAGAGTTCCTTTCCTTTATGTTTGAGTCTTAATGTCTTAGGGAATCTATTTTCAAGAAGATTCTATCAGTTGTTTAGTTTAAGTTGAAGTCTTTTAATCATGTGGCTGAGACTAAATGTGACGGAGATCCTAAATAACAAAGGATTCCCTAGTAGTATAAAAGGTGATATGAGGAGGGTGATGGGGTGCACTGCTAGATACTTGGACGGAAGGTGATGTAACCCCCAAATTGAGGGCCAATTTACAGGATCAATTCAATAGAACCAGCAGTATATTAGGGCTTTAAATGCCCTGCAATTAGATCTTCTAGGGCAATTCAAAGGTGGACAGCAGCTGTTTAGAGATAGGTACACCTTCGGCTAAGGGATTTTGAATTCTAAACCCTGTGGCTAGGGTTTGTAGGGGTCTAAGATTATTTAGGGTTGAGGGGAATGAGTGAGGACAGGATTCGGCCAGCAGGGTTAGGGTTAGGATTTTAGGGATTTAAATCTGAATTCTGCTGTTTCTAAAATTTGGATTTAAATTCAGGATTCTAAGGTTTAAACAATTATGGTTTTCACAATTTTAGGGTTTCTAAAGCGTGGCAAGGTTTAGGGCTAGGATTGAAGGTTGAAGGTTGAAAGGGGATGGTGAATCTGAAAGAGAATTGGATTTGGGGTGTGGGGCTTGAGACATAGAGGGATGAGAAGGTCTGAAGAAGATAAATCTCAGAATTTAGAGTTTAGGTGAGGGTAAAGGGGTGGGGGATGGAAGACGAGGGAAGGGAAGGGAGGGAGGTGATCCTAAGAGGGTAAGGGATTTGGGGGTGGGGTTCAGAAAATATGAGAAAAATAGGGTTTGGAGAGACGGGGTGGTGCCGCAAGAAGAGAGGGGAGGGGAATGGGGTTGCGCAAAGGAAAAGAAGAAAGGAGAGGGTAGCAGGTGAGTACTTACTTGTTTGTAGAAGGGGACTGATAATTGCAGAAAATAGGAATCTCCAAGGTGCCGCAGGCTTACCTCCTTGGTAAAACCTCCTTCACTCCCTAATTCTCCTTCAAAAAAATTTAATAATCATGAACTTTTTCGATTACATGCAGGAGGCTTTATTCATAGAGTTTACACTGAAGGAGTTACACTAGGACTCAATTTAGAAACAAAAACAAACAAAGAATTCTGTTTTAAGGAACTCCTACACAAACACCCATTTCCATCCCACTGGTTTTTTTCTTGGAGTAAGTGTAACCAGCTCCCAAGTATCATTTTTCTCCATTGCCTGCATTTCCTCTACCATAGCTGCCTTCCATCTCTTATTACCATAGGCTTCCGGCCAACTTTTAAGAACAAATATAGATGATAGAGAGGATATAAAAGCTCGGTAAGAGTAAGACAAAGATTCATAAGAGACATATTTAGCTATGGGATGTTGAGTACAAGATCTGACTCCTTTTCTAACAGCAATAGGAAGATCAAAAGAAGATACCTCAGAGAGAACAGTAGAATATGATTCTCGAGCAGCAGATTGACGTGGTAACGTGTCACCTTTCTCCACTTGCTTTAGCCGGTTGTAATTCTTCATCTGATAAGTCTGCACCTCCTTATTCTGGTCAATCTTATTTTGAAATACCTCAATAGTGGGCCTCACAGGAGTGGTCTCCCCCTGACTAGGTTCTTCACATGGTTCAAAAAACAGAGGGGGGAAATTAGGGTCCTTAGGAATACTGGTTGAAGTCTCCCCCTGTTCAGGAAACACTTCTTGAACGCCTAAAGTTGTGTTGTGGTGGTGTGAAAGAAATGTCTAGAGTTGGAAATAGAACCTTTCCTTTAGGACTCTCCCCCTGGAGAGGTGTATAGTAAGGGCAAGACTCATAAAAATGACATCCATGGAGACAATGGTTTTCCTGGAAGGAGGATGATAAAATTTGTACCCTTTCGAGTAGCCAGAATACCCTAGAAAAATGCAACGTAGGCCATCGTGAGCCAACTTACTTTGATGGGCTGTGATTCTAGCATAACAGACACATCCAAAAACCTTTGGGGGAATAATAAAAGAAAAGGTTCCCTGGAGAAGCTCATTAGGACATTTAAAACCAAGTATCCTACTAGGCATCATATTCATAAGGTAAGATGCAATGAGGATAGCATCACTCCAGTATTGGTTAGGGACATTCATAGCAATCATAAGTGAACAGGATCTCTCTAAAAGATGCTGATTCTTCCTTTCGGCAACCCCATTTTGAGCAGCGGTATCAACACTACTTGTCTAGTATATTATGCCAGAGTTAGAGAGATATCGCTGAAATTCACCATCAATATACTCTGTGCCATTGTCACTGTGAAGGATCTTCACAGTGGTATTGAACTGAGTCTTAATCATATTACGAAAATCATGAAAACATCGAAAAACCTCATTTTTTTGTTTTAAAAGATAAATCCATGTAGAACGAGAATGACAATCAATAAAAGTAACAAAGTACCTAAAGCCAGTGATAGACACACGTCGGCAAGGGCCCCACACATCAGTATGAATGAGTCCAAAAGGAATAAATTTTCTATTATGAAGAGAAGGTAAATATGTAAAACGGGTTTGTTTAGCAAAAATGAAGGCTTCACAAAAAAATTCATCCATCTTTCTTACAAGAAGAAACCAAATCGGGAAATACTTTCTTAAGAGTTTCTAGAGGGGGTGACTTAGCCTACAGTGCCACTGCTGAAGGTCTGATATTACCGAATGGACCTGATTAGGAGATGCAGTCAGAGCGAAGTAGATCCTCTAATTGGCTTCAACAGATAAAGTCCATTGTCTAGTTTACCACGTTCAATCTCCTTCCCCGTTGCCAGATCCTGGAAGACACAATAAGATAGGAAAAAAGTCACTTAACACTCAGGTCATGTGTAAGACTACTAATAGAGAGCAAGTTAGTAGAGAAAGAGGAAACGTGTAAAACTTTAGAAAAAGAAAGTGATGGAGAATGCTGAATGATCCCTTTTCCAGCAATGGAAGAATATGAGCCATCAGTAATTCGAACTTTATCTTTTCCGGAAGTTGGAGCATAATGTAAGAAAAAAGAGGATGAACATGTCATATGATCTGTGGTACCTATATCAAGGATCCAGGGAGCAGAAACTGAAGAAACATGGTAGCCTATAAAAGTTTTAACTGAAGTAGCAAGGTAGGAGTTGGTATAAATAGTGGAGGAAGCAGTAGTAGAGGCTGTACCAGTAGTAGAAGACTGCAGAATGCATCGCAGAGTAGCTAACTCCTCCTATGAAAAACCAATGTCTGCAGAGGGTGTCGTGGAAACTATCTCAGAAAGATTAGCTTTCAATTTGCCCCTTCTTTATGCTCTTTTTTTCTCAAAATCAGCAAGCTTCCCATGGAGCTTTGATAGGCCCCTCATATCTCGTGTGTATTCTCGCAAGCACAAGAAGAAAGCTAGATTTGGCGAACAGTAGCTAAGGAAAGCAATCAAATCTGGTCCTAAGAAGGAGATTGCTAAATAAAGAAAGCGATCATATCTGATCTTGAGAAGGAGGTTGCTGAATAGAGAATGATTTACAGAATATTTACTACTAAATAAGAGGGATTTGGGGACTGGCAAAATCTGTGAATGATTTGTAGAATATTGCAAAATATTTACTACTGAATAAGAGAGATTTGGGGACAGGCAGAACATTGCAGAATATTTACAACTGAATGAAAGAGATTTGGGGACAGATTTGTCAAGTGGTTAATTTAGGGACTATCTAGTATAAGCAAGGGAATATTAAGGGGAGGGCTATTGCTCTCGAGTTGCTGTAGGAATGCCTACCACTGTGTTATTCTGAGTTTAGGAGATTACCAATTAATAAAGTATAATTCTTTCACCATTTCCATTGTTACTGTCAAGTTGCTTTGTTGAATCTAGGTTCTTATCAACTTGGTATCAGAGCAGTGACGATCTGCGAGAATAGATGGACACCGGATTGTTCATATTTTCCGGCGAAGGCAATGTGCAAAAATGGCTTCTTGAAGTGTTGTTATTCTGTTGGGAACACCAAATTGAGTAGGAGAGAAGGTTGAGTGTGGTTCTCCAACATTTGGAAGGAGATGTGCTGGATTGGGTGTATAATAGATCTTGGTCGGAATTTACTTGGGTGAGTTTCCAAGAAGCCATTAAAATAGACTTTGGTTATGGCAGAGAAACAAAATGAATTTTGAGTTTGCACAATCCTGAAACAATGATCAGTGTTAATGAAGACAACCATGCTATGCAATCACAGGGAAGACGAAGCGGATTGACAAAGGCAGAAATTGCGGATTAAGCCGTGATTAATTTCAGACCTGTTCAGGCTTGCGCCGATAATCGAAACAATGGCATAGAAGTTTTATTTGAGTTTTCCACTAAAGAGAGAGAAGAGAAGAAATAGGGCACAAAGGCTTTTTCGGATAAAAAGTAAGGTGGATTGGGAAGCAAGAACTCCAGCGAAACCACCATGGATGATAGTGGTAGCGATGGAAGGGTACTCGTAGACACCGTCAGAGATGAAACAGCTTGAATTTTGGCAAAATTCTGGTGCGACGTGGGTGCGATTGCTGAATAAATTCTTTCCCGTTGAGGGAGATCTCCAAGATGTGCTTAACCGATTAGATTTAATGGTGAAATCTTTTGATGATTTTTTTGGATTGTTTACAATTCTGAAGAGGAAAGAAATATCATAATCAGCAGCGGCAAATAAGGAATTTGGAGTTGGGATCGCAGCAGTAGAGAGGAAGATGAAAGGATTGAACCGGGTGGTGGTTGGACCACTAACCATAGTCTGGTCACTTCATGTGGGTCAGTTTTTTAAAACAGAGAAGTGGGCTATGGGAAGCCCAGTTAATTCAAAATACCCACAGCCCACTTGTTTGAATTATAGGTTAATTAATCAGGAATAAGTTATGGGCCTCTTACCAATTTTAATTTCAGGCCCAGCCCTACAGTTTTCTTTTGGGTGTTGTCAATAGTTTGCCCAGTTAGGAAATAACACATTGACAAAGCAAAACTCCCATGGGCATTTATGGAACAACACTATTCCTTAAGGGGTGTTAGTAGTGTTGCTTAAGTGGAAAGGACTACCACCATGTGAAAATACTTGGGAGGACTACAACGTGACAAATAACCAATTTCCTGATTTTCACCTTGAGGACAAGGTGAGACTGTTGGAAGGGAGTATTGATAGGCCCCTCATATCTCGTGTGTATTCTCACAAGCACAAGAAGAAATATGGATTTGGCGAACAGCAACTAAAGAAAGCAATCAGATCTGGTCTTGAGAAGGAGGTTGCTGAATAGAGAAAGCAATTAGATCTGATCCTGAGAAGGAGGTTGCTGAATAGAGAATGATTTGCAGAATATTTACTACTAAATAAGACGAATTTGGGGACAGGCAGAATATTGCGAATGATTTGCAGAATATTACAAAATATTTACTACTGAATAAGAGAGATTTGGGGATAGGTAGAATATTGCAGAATATTTACTACTAAATGAGAGAGATTTAGGGATAGATTTGTCAAGTGGTTAATTTAGGGAACTATCTAGTATAAGTATTAAGGAGGGTAATAGGTTAGGGTACCTTTTGCCATAAGGGAATATTGGGGCGAGGGCTATTGCTCTCGGGTTGCTGTAGGAATGCCTACTGCTGTGTTATTTTGAGTTTAGGAGATTACCAGTTAATAAAGTATAATTCTCTCACTATTTCCATTGTTACTGTCAAGTTGCTTTGTTGAATCTAGGTTCTTATCAAGCTTCCAACAATTGGCCTTAGTATGATATGGTCTGTGACAGTGCTCACATTTGACAATCTCCTTAGCCAAATCAGACTTAGTGTTAACAGACTGTAAGGCTAATTTCTCCACGATAGGAGTATGAAGAATGGCTAATCGACGGCTTTCCTCACACTAAACAAGAGCATAAGATTTTTCTAGTGTAGGAAAGGGAGAGCGACATAATATTTGCACTATGATCTGATTGACTCTACATTCAAACCTGCCAAGAAGTCATATACCCGAATCTTATCAATGTGCTTCCTATAAGTAGTCACATCATCTGGGTTAGTGAGGTGATAATCCCCATAATGATCCAACTCTTGCAAAAGAGATCTTAACGATGCATAATATTGGGTTACAGTCAGTTCCTTTTGAGTAATCTCATGAAGCTTCTTTCGTAGCTCATAAACCTGTGCATCATTCCCCAATTGTCCATATGTTTCAATAGTAGCCTTCCAGATTTGGGCCGCAGTACCAAGTAATAGGTAACCCCGGGCAATATTTGGATGCATGAAATTCAAAAGGAATGACATAATAAGAGAGTTATTTGATATCCATTTATCCAGTGAAACACCTGTGGTAGTAGGTTTAATAGTGGTGCCCGTAATGTGTCCAACTAATCCTCTTCCGACAATAGTCAGGTAAGCAAATCGAGACCAAATTAAATAATTTGTACCATTAAATCTTACCAAAAGAGGATGAAGAGTGAGGTAATGTTCGGATCCAATGGGAGCAATAGTACCATCAGTGGTTGCCAAGTTGAAAGAATTGTCTGCAGTTCTTCAGTCTTCACCCCTTCAAAGTAACTGAAATGTCGCAGAATGCAACAGCCAAACCACCCAAATAAATGATGGGATTTAAAAAATGCAGATAATGAATACCAATTTTTTTTTCTTTTTCCTCTTCTTCTCTTTCTTCTTTCCTTTCTTTCTTTCTTATTCTTTTTCTTTTTCTTTCTTTCTTTTTTTAACTATGAGAAATTACAAATAAACCCTTGAAAACTGGGAAATTACAATAAGGTCCCTTAAAATATGCAAAATTACACATAAGCCCGTACACTGTGTAAATTTGAAAATAGGTCCCTTAAGACTGTAAAATTACGCATAAGTCCCTGAAACTATGCTAATTTACCAATAGGTCCCTAGAAGAATGCAAATTTACAATTTAAACCCCTAAATCATCGGTTTTAAATTCAGATGTATACTTACTGTTTGCAGGAAGCAGAGGCGGTAGCAGTTTCTGTTCTTTTTTTGTTTTTCTTCTCTTGATGGCACAGAAGCGGCGGCGGTAGCCAGCAACGGCGATAGCAGCAGTGGTAGCAGCAGGGTTCTTCTTCTCTTCTTCTTCCCCTCTTTTTTTTCCTTTTTTCTTGTTCTTGCAGCGGCAGATTGCTGTCCAAAATTGAAGAATGATAGGCGCAAGGTTTTTTGGAAAGAATCAGAAATTGTAATAGGTTACAGAAGAAGAAAATTGCGATGGTTGCAGAAAATTTCTGCGATGGTTGAAGAAAATTCTGCAACGGTTGCAGAAGAAAGAAAGCGAAAAAATCTGCGATGGGTTTGAAAAAAAAAATTAGAAGAAGAACCTAATCGAATTTAGGCTCTGATGCAATGTTGAAAAAGCCGATTGTGGTAAAATGGCTTATTGTGATCAATGTGATCTCAAGCCCTCTATTTATAATAAAATAAAAAGAACACTATTACATAAATACCCATACTAAGATAACAAGAAATAGAAATTTACATGAACACAAACTCTAATTGAACTCCTAGTAGAATCCAACACCAAGACTTGTGGTTTTGGATATGTGCCTAACCCCAAAAACTCAAAAGGTGTAAGGTTAACTATCCTATGATAAGATGGTGGATCTTGAAAGGAGAGTGCTTGAAATCCTTCATTAATGAAGTAGTCAACCAAGGAAAGTGGGATTTTGAGGGGGACACTAATTCGATGTGGATGAGATGGCTATGTGTATTAAGAAGGTGGCTAAAGATATTCTAGGTGAATCAAAAAGAAAGCTCTATTCTTATAAAGAGACTTGGTGGTGGGATAGTGAGGTTCAAGCTGCCATTAGGAATAAGAAAGCTAGTTTTAAGACATGGCAAAGAACTAAGGATGTTGAAGATCTTCAAAGGTATATAGGTTGGCTAGAAATGAAGCTAGGAAAACTGCAGGAGAAGAAGTGTGAAGAGTTATACAATAAGTTGGGCACGAAGGAAAAAATCTATTTATAAGATAGCTAAAATAAAGGATAGGAAGATTAGAGATCTTGACCATGTTAGATGTATTAAAAATGGAGATAGTAATGTACTAGTTTGTGATGAGGGCATTAAGAAAAGATGGGAAATCTATTTCTCTAGTCTATTAAACGAGCATACTTCAAGTGATTCGGACGATTACACCATCACCGTTCACCAAAGCACCAATTTTAGAACATATATATGGAGAATTTCAATGTCCAAAGTAAAGAAGCACTAAAGAGGATGAAACTAGACAAGACACAAGGTCCTAATGAAATCCTAGTAGAAGTACAGAAGAGCTTAGGAACCCATGGCTAGTTTGGTTGACTAGGTTGTTTAATAAGATTATGAGCATAGGGAAAATGCCAGATGAATGGAGAAGCATCATGATTCCAATTTACAAAAATAAAGGAGATATTCAAAGTTGTAATAACTATAAGGCTTTAAACTAATGAGCCATACTGAAATTATGGGAGAGAGTAATTGAAACTCATTTGAGACACTTAACCACAATTTCGGAGAACCAATTTGGATTTTATGCCAGGAAGATCTACAACGGAGGCTATTTACCTAATTAAAAGACTTATGGAAAGGTAATAAAGACAATAGAAAAGACCTTCACATGGTATTTATTGACCTAGAAAAAGCTTATAATAGAGTACCTTAAAGATTTAATTTGTCAAATAATAGAGAAAAGAAGTGTTGCAGTAAATAAGTGGACATAGTTAAGGATGTGTATGATGGTTCAGTGACAAGTGTAAGAACAAGTGGGGGATGAAGTAATGAATTCTCAATTACAGTTGGGCTACATCAAGGATCAACTTTAAGCCCATATTTATTTGCACTTGTAATGAATGAATGAATTAACCAAAGACATTCAAGATGAGATCCCTTGGTGTATGCTTTCTACTGATGATATTATGTTGATAAATGAGACTCAAGTAGGGACTAATACCAAATTAGAATCATAAAGAACAGCTTAGGAATCAAGAGACTTTAAACTAAGTAGAACGAAGACAGAATATCTAGTTTGTAACTTTAGTCATGATCGAGCAGACGATAAGGTGGTGAAACTTGACAACAAGGAAATTCATCAGAGTGATTGTTTTAGGTATCTAGGTTCAATTACAAATAAAAGGAAGTGATATAGAGGATGATGTTTCCTAAAGAATTAAAATAAAGTGGATGAAGTGGAAAAATGTGTCTAGGATCTTATGTGATCGACATATTCCATTAAAGCTTAAAGGAAAATTCTATAGGACTGTCATTCGACAACTATGATGTACAATGTAGAGTATTAGGTTGTTAAAAAAATTATATAGATAAACTCAGTGTTGCAGAAATAAAGATGCTAAGATGGATGAGTGGCAAAACTAGGAAGGATAAAATAAGGAATGATCATATTTAAGTTGGTCTGAGAGTTGATCCTATAAGTGAAAAGCTTCAAGAAAGTTGTTCGAGGTGGCACAGCTACGTTCAACGAAGACCTATAAAAGCCCATGTACAGAGAAGTGATATAATCCAGATAAAAGGAACTAAAAGAGCTACGGACTGACTTAAGATAATGATGCGAGTTTTCTGGATTCAGAACAAAGAAGAATAGAGAAGAGAAGAAACAGAGAGTTTGAAGAGGAAACAAGGAGTTACTTCATTCATACGCTTCTATTCTCCTTGATTACATTTATAGCTAATAGTATTCCAGAGACTTCTACTTGCTCAGATCCAGATCTGAATCGTTGTGTAACTAATTTGTAACTAATCTCGACAATTAAGCATTAAGCTAAATGACAGAATATTAAACAGGATTACAGAGTATAGTCCTTAAGATAAGATGGTGTACTAATCTTGCGTGTGGTCCTTCGTGGTGCTATCTGTGAATGTGCAATTGAAGTGTCCTCCTTTTGTAATTGAGCTGTATCAATCCCACCCCCATGGACAACAACCTTGTCCGCAAGGTTGAAGTTAGGGAACTGTTTGGTAAAGTCAGCAAGGGTAACCCAGGTGGCTGAAGTAAGCGGAACTCCAGCCCATTGCACCAAGAGCTGCTGAACAGCAGAACCTAGGTGCTGCACTTGGCGAGTTTGAATAATGGCCACTGGTGAGAGCTCCTCAGGAGGCAGGACTGGAGATGAATCAGTGATAGGTGGTGAGCCCACAGAGGGTTTAAGCAGTGATACATGGAAGACAGGATGAATTTGAGACTCTTGTGGAAGGAGTAAACGATAGGCCACTTCACCAATCTTCTGAGCAATCTGAAAAGGGCCAAAGTAACGTCTTCCCAACTTGGTATTTAATCGATGAGCAACAGTAGACTGTCGGTATGGCTGCAACTTTACATAAACCCAGTCACCAACATCATACTTCTTTTCCAAGCGATGTTTGTTAGCCTGATCTTGCATCCTGGCCTGGGCACGTTGGAGGTTACTCTTCAAGTCAGACAACAGCTGATCACGCGTGCGGAATTCAGTATTCAGAGAGGGATTAACAGCTGAGTTGGGTAGATAACGAGCAAGGGTAGGAGGTGCTCGGCCATACAATGCCTCAAAGGGAGTTGTGTTAATGGCAGAATGATGTGAGGTATTGTAACAGTATTCTGCCCATCCGAGGTACCTTGTCCATTGGCGTGGTGTATCAGCTACATAGCATCGTAGGTATTGCTCAAGAGAACGATTGGTCACTTCAGTTTGGCCATCTGTTTGAGGATGGTAAGAGGTACTGAAGGCCAATGTGGTGCCATTGAGGCGATGCAACTCTCGCCAAAGATTGCTTAAAAATAAGGGGTCTCTGTCGCTGACAATGGAACGTGGAAAGCCATGGTGACGAACCACTTCATGCATAAACACGTCTGCCAATTGGGAGCTGGTAAATGAAGTAGGTAAAGGGCTAAAGTGCACATACTTAGTGAGACGATCCACGACCACCCAAATAGTTGTTTTGCCCTGTGATGCTGGTAAGCCAGTAATAAAGTCCATTGAAAGATCTTCCCATACTTGCACAGGAATAGGCAAGGGTTGAAGCAGCCCCGCAGGAGCTGTTGGGGGGACTTTCACCTGTTGGCAAGTTGTACAATGTATCACATATTCTTTTGTATCTCTGGTCATTCCTTTCCACCAGACATTGGCAGAGAGCCTTTTGAGAGTTCTTACATAACCGGCATGTCCTCCAAGGGGAGAATCATGAAATTCCTTAAGTAATGTCTGCCGAAGAGAACAGGTGCTGGGTAAGACCAAACGTCCTTATCTTAATAATAACCCATTCCGCAATTCAAATTTTGACTGAGGAATTGCTGTAGTAGAATCAACTGGAGGTTGTGGCATGAATTTCTGTAATTCCAGGGACTCTGCAACCTCGGCTCGTAATTGGGTTAGAAAATTTGGGGCAGGGGAAAACAGAGTGAAAGCATAACACTGACCTGCAGGGGTTCTAGACAAGGCATCAGCCCCTTGGTTATCTTTACCAGGTTTATACTGAATCTCATAATCAAAACCCAACAGTTTAGATATCCAATACTGTTGGTCGGGAGTTTGAATTACCTGAGAATTTAATTCCTTGAGAGTTCTTTGATCTGTGCGAATAATGAATCGGCGTCCAAGCAAGTATTGTCGCCACTTTGAAACAGCTTGGGTAATAGCAAAGAGTTCTCTGACATAAGTGGAAGCAGCCTGCATTCTTGGAGAGAGCTTGCGACTAGAATAAGCTATTGGTTTGTTATGCTGTGATAGAATGGCTCCAATTCCATCACCTGAAGCATCTGTTTCAAGCAAGAATGGTTGTTCAAAATCAGGGAGGGCCAGTACGGGTGCAGAGCTCAGAGCTTGCTGGAGGCGTTGGAAGGCTTGTGTAGAGCTGTCTGTCCATTGAAAAGCCCCCTTGCGAAGGAGATTAGTCAGAGCCGCTGCCATGCCTGCATATCCTTTTATAAACCGGCGATAATATCCCGTTAAACCCAAAAAACTCTTGACTTCTTTCAAATTGGTAGGAATTGCCCATGCCAATACCGCTGCCACCTTGTTTTGATCGACTGCCAACCCTTCTCTCGTCACGATGTGTCCCAAATACTCCACCGTTGTGTCATCGAAGGTGCATTTACTCAGTTTGGCAAAGAGTTGGTGAGACTGCAGTGTCTCCAAAACAAGCTTAAGGTGCTGCAAATGCTCTGTCCAGGTTTTGCTGTATATGAGAAGGTCATCGAAGAAAATAAGTAGAAATCGTCGCAGGTATGGCCGAAAGATGTCGTTCATGGCTGCTTGAAAAGTTGACGGAGCATTAGTGAGTCCAAACGGCATGACGAGGAATTCGTAATGCCCGTCATGGGTTCTGAAGGCCGTTTTCTCAATATCGTCTGGCCGAACCCTAATTTGATGGTAGCCTGAGCGTAAATCCATTTTAGAGAAGAAAATGGAACCATGGAGTTCATCAAAGAGCTCGTCGGCAGTGGGAATCGGGAACCGATCGCGAATTGTTACCGCATTTAATGCTCTGTAGTCGATGCAAAATCTCCAAGTCCCATCTCGTTTTTTGACAAGAAGCACTGGTGATGAATAAGGACTCACGCTTGGGTGAATGATGCCGCTGTGTAGCATCGTCACAACTTGTCGTTCAATTTCAGATTTCTGAAAGTAAGGGTACCTGTAAGGCCGGACGTTTACCGGTGTTGTTCCTGGTAGCAAATGGATACGGTGATCCTGAGCTCGTTCTGGAGGTAATGTATTAGGTTCCTTGAACACAGATTCATACCCATCCAATAACTCTTTTAATTCAGCATTGTTGATGGTTCTAATGTCTCCACATGGGCTCTCCAATTCTAATTTGAACAACATCTCATAGTGATGGGCTTCAACGACTTTTCTCAGCCCATGATATTGAATTTGCATGGGTGCTTCATCAGTTGCTCCTTTTAATAGGATCGTTTGATCAGTATCTTCGAACTGCATTGTTAGCCGTTGATAATCAAAAATGATGGGTCCTAGTGTGGCCATCCATTGCACACCTAAAATCACATATGCACCATAGATGGGTAATACATGTGCATCGAAAGTAGCAGTATAATTAGGAAAAGTAAGTGTAAATTGACAAATTAATCCTTCACATACTAACCGTTTCCCATCACCAATTACTACTGATATGTTGCTTGCAACTTCCACCGTTAGATTGAGATATTTGGCAACCTCACTTCTGATGAAGTTATGAGTGCTGCCCCCATCAACAAGAACCTGAACTGGTCGACCCGCAGCGAACCCGGTCAAACGAAGGGTGGTTGGAGAATTAACTCCCATCAGGGTGAACATCTCACGAGGTGATTCATCAATCAACTCGAGTTCAATGGTGGCTGACTCAAGGTCATCTTCAATTGCAGCGGTCTCTTCCGATTCCATCAAATATAATTGTCGACTCCGGCACCTATGTCCCGGTGTAAATTTCTCTTCACAGTTATAGCATAACCCCTTCTCGCGGCGTGCTTGCATTTCTGTCGGTGACAATCATTTAATGGGCAACGTGGCCATTGTTGGAGATGGTGCCGGTAGGGATCGAACGGCAGTATAGGGCGGTGGTGTTGGAAGCAGAGGCGGCTTCGTAGAAATAGGCAAGATTCGGGAAAAAGGTCGTCTCCCTTCATAGATCTTAGATTCATGTAGCCGTGCTAACTCCACTGCTTGATCCATATTTACCGGACGACAGGCCATGACTTCATGCCGTATATCAGACCGAAGTCCTGAAACAAAGCAACTTACCAAAAATTCTGTTGGTAATGGAGTAATTCAATTTGCCAAAGCCTCATAGCGCGACTGATATTCCGCAACAGTGGTTTGTTATGTTGATTTAGCAAGTAACGCGCGAGGATCTTCAAAGGGATTCGGTCCGAATCTTTTCTCGATCGATCGCTTAAATGCTTCCCAATTTGTGAAAAGAGTCGATTTATACATCCACTGAAACCACTGTAAGGCTTCCTCATCCATATGAAACGACGAGATCCTAAGTCGTTGTTCATCAGGCGTCGTATGATAATCAAAAAATTGTTCAGCCTTAAACACCCAACCGACTGGATCCGTGCCGGAGAACCTTGGAAAATCCAATCGCACTTGACGAGTTTGTATAGATCCGCCATAATGAGAGCCGATAGACTCAGTTGGTGATCCATTCCTCCACCGTGGTTCCGGCGTTGGCGGCATCCCCAGGACTTGTTCGATTTTCCCATCGAGAGAGGTGAGTCTCATTACCAGCTCAGTTAGCGTCTCTTGCTGCTCAGTCGCCATAGCTCGTAGAGAGACCATCATCTCACCGTGTTCTGCAGAGGTGATACCGAGCTGTTTCACAGATTCATCAAGTTGAGCCATACGAGTTCGTTCCGCCATGGATCCGGCAGGTCGGACCAATGATGCGAGTTTTCTGGATTCAGAACAGAGAAGAATAGAGAAGAGAAGAAACAGAGAGTTTGAAGAGGAAACGAGGAGTTACTTCATTCATACGCTTCTATTCTCCTTGATTACATTTATAGCTAATAGTATTCCAGAGACTTCTACTTGCTCAGATCCAGATCTGTAACTGCTGTGTAACTAATTTGTAACTAATCTCGACAATTAAGCATTAAGCTAAATGACAGAATATTAAACAAGATTACAGAGTATAGTCCTTAAGATAAGATGGTGTACTAATCTTGCGTGTGGTCCTTCGTGGTGCTATCTGTGAATGTGCAATTGAAGTGTCCTCCTTTTGTAATTGAGCTGGAATCGGAAAACCCAAAAAAAGAAGGGGAAAAAAAAACACAGAGCAACCCCCCCCCACCAACCACGCCCCCCAAAAAAAAAAAAGAAAAACCAAAAAAACACAAGCAACCAACCACTTGGGACAAGGCTTATTGTTGTTGTTGTTGTTGTTGTTGTTGTTGTTGTTGTTGTTGTTGTTGTTGTTGTTGTATCGTTTAAAGCATTATTGTCATACCCAAACCTTTTCTAATCAATGCCATTAAACAAAAATTGAAACAGAATTTCTGAAATTACTATTTCTTCAAAAATAATCCCCAAATTGACCCAAAAAAATTGAAGTCGTCTCATTTCCCAACCAACAAAAGCTTCAAGCTCAAAGATCTTAACAAAACCAAAACCTAAAAGTAGCAACAAGAATAGGGCTACTAGTAAAATTAAAAAGAAACTTGACAAGAAGACAATGCATGAGAATTAAATAGCCAAGTGAACAGTAACTCTAACCCAATTGAAGACTGATCTTAAGAACTTGATCGACAGCAGGGCTCCACTGTTCTAAATGTAATTTCTCTGCAAGATTCCGGGACTCGTAGAACTGGAGGAAGAACATGTAATTTGGCGGCCTTGCATGGGCTGCAACAAGTTTAGCTATCCCCGGGTGATCTAGCTTGCTTCATCATCATTTTACACATCAAAACCATTGATTACGTTAGCAATTCTCACCAGAAATAATCATCGAAATCATTGGTTATATCTGAAATTTTCTCTAAGAGAACCTTTTAAGAGAGAGAAAAATTAACCAACCATAACATCTGCAGTTCTTTGTGGAATTTGTCGAGTTCTTCTGATGTAGACAAGATGGGCTTCTTCACTGCGACCTTGGTCCCACAGAGTTCTGCTTCATACACAACGCTTTCCGAACCTTGAAACAGAAATTATACAAAAGGGAGAGTAAATAGTGAGGCTGAAATCGTTTTATCATATTCCAATCAAAAGATTAAATTTAATAGTTGACGTCTTCCTGTTTCATCAAACACACAATTTAGAGGGTACCTCTAGCGATCGGAGAGATGAGGGTATATGACGACGGAGGGAGATGTAAGGGTATGGAATCACTACTACAGCAGCCCCTTATGCAGGTATTAGGCTCCACTATTTTCACCACCATGTCTCTGTCTCCCGTTCCCTCCCTCTTCGTATCCCTCTCTCGCTCCCCAGTGACCCGCGTGTGTACCGTGGATACAGTCAACAAACAAAGGAGTTTTTATAGGTTGACAATGGAATCGAGAGGTGACTTAACTGAGAAAGTGAGACACCCGAGTCAGTAGTAACCCAGTGGAGCGCTTTTTACTGTTTTATTTTTTAAACAAAACGGGGTCAAATGACGATAAAATTGAACCAAACGAAATCAAACGAAACCATCACTCTCTAGAAAATCCTCTTTGAGAAAATCCTCTTTGAGAATGTCATTTTCTGTGGGGATCATTATCATTAAAAAAATATCAGACGCTCTCTTCCATTTAACCCCTTCTTAGATAGCCTATCGGCTTACATAACCGAATCTGACATGGCCTCTAGGCTACGAATTTCAACAATTAATCTTCCCATCAATCTTTGCTCGTTAAGTCCTGGGTCCAATAGCCTAATGGCCATTAGTGAATTTAATTCTATTTGGAGTGGTCATGCAGTCATGCTCCCATATTCAACACTACCTTCACCCTTCTTTGCTTGGCATACAAGAATCTTGATAGCAAATCATCTTCTAAACAGACCTGCTTTATCCCAAATCACCCCAGCTAATTGAGTGTAACACTCCTTCACATTCATAGTAGCATCCTTGCTACACATAAACCATCCTCTTCTGAGGCATGTCCACCCTAAAACTTCCAACTCTTTACCTGGTTCAAGAACAGGGCTTTGGCATGTTGTCCAAGCTTCCTTAATAGCGCGATAAAATTCCTCGATAATGAACACACCATTCCCTGGTCAAGACAAATCTACCTCATGTGTATCTTAATTTTGTCATCCCCACAAAAGTTGTAGGGCAGACACAAATGGCTTAGGCCAATATCTGCTCCATTTGGCAGCCCCGTAAATATTGGCGTAGATCCATTCCACATTTTCTCACCTAAAAAACCATAGTTGATTACTTGGTTTAACCATACGTTCCCAAATGGTTCTTGCTTAGCAACAATCCTTGACCACATATAAAACATATTCCACTTTTTTCATGCAAATATTGCATTTATCATTATCCTGAAGTTGCAAGTGGCGCTTCCTACCATTAGTCAGCAACCGATTCTTTACAACTAGCCAGAAGAATCTGCAAAATCGGTTTGGGAGACGAAGTTTCCAAGATTTATTCAGAAATTTTCATCAAAAATTCACATATCTACAGCTAATTCATTCTTTATCAATGTTTCATATGTAGAGCGTATTGAAAAAAATACATTCAGAGGATGGGATCCAATACATGACCTCTGATCCATTGTTACTAGAGGGGAGGGGGAAATCCTTCAATCTGTTGCATATTTCTGTAAGGAGGTATCCTCAATTTTTATTATCCATTCCATGCCACTACCTTCCAAGTATTGATTAATGACTTCCCACTGCCACTGACTGAGTACTAGAGATGTCGCATGAACTTCCAAATTACCTTCTATGTCTAACCTGTTGTCCCTCCAAAAATAAGTGTTCTTATCATCTCCAATGATTATTTTGCAGTACTCTTTAATTTTACTTTCAACTCTGCAAATAGCTTGTCACAATGGAGAATCAGTAGGAGCAGCTTAAAGGGATGTTTATGCATTTTCGATCCATGTTTATCTTGCAGAAGTGCCAACCACAGCTTTAATGGTTTTTTTTTAAATTTATTATTGAAGAAAATTTTCCCACATGATTAGATTTTAAAACATATTTACTTAATAAAATGTTTTTAAAAATTTTACTCAAATAGATCCTATTTTTTAAAATAACTGGAAAAATGTCACGTGGCATTCGAGTCGACTTTGGACCTATTTCGGTTTTTAATTTTGGTCATTCTGAATGTTGGGATTGTAGATGTACTTCTGATTATGTTGAGGAAGGAAATCTTTATTATGGACGTGAACTTAAACATTGTCATTCTAACAAAAGTGAAAAATGTGAAAGGAACTAAACATTATTTAAGCTATTTCTTCTTGTTTTCTGTATTGTGGTCAGTCTTCTTCTTACTTGTGTGTTTATGCTTGGTTCCTATGTTTGGTATGTCTTTTATTTCGATGATTTTGACTTGTTGTTTGTTCTTTGCGTCTTCGGCCTGTTGATATGATCCTCGCAACTCTTCTTTTGTACTCTCCAATTTAGGTTGTAGTCTCTAATCATCGTCTGATGCTTTCGATCCCCTTGCAACTACACTTCACTTTTCCTGGGCTTTGTTTGTCGTGTTTGTAGTTGTGGAGCAGCTAGGCGTTCACTTTTGCCCTCCATTTAATGCACGAGGTTTCAGCCATCAGACGCACCCCTTCTTCAATGGTTTGAGGGGTAGGCCAATTAGTGTGCTTTTCAGTACGTCGTATGTCACATGCTGAAGTTGTAGTCTCTGAGTGATTCGAGCAATGTTTCCAAAGGTTGGTTTGTGTTGGCTTTAGTAATTTATTTCTCTCTGGATAACTTCGCTGATGTCATGTGTTCTCCACCACCATTGATACGATATGAGTTGTGGTTCTCTTCGGGTAGTTCCTCCGGAATTGTACCCTCATGATGTCATGCTTGTAATGTTGTGTATGTTTTATAATCCAAAATGTGAGACATATGTGGTTGACTTTTTATAGTCTAAGGGCTTGGGATTAGACCTGTCGTTCAATAACCAAAATCCACCTCTATATTGTATTCGTATTATGTTATGGGTGATCTAGAGAGAACCGTTGGACCAGGACGGGTTCGTCAGACTGAACCAGAGGCCCTAGACCCCATGCGAGTAATGCCCACCAGCTAGGCCTCGCACTTCTCAGATGGCGGCAGACGATGCAGGCGTGGCAAAGCTCAATGACAAGCCCTGCCGCCCAGTGGCTTTTCAGCTAGACCAGCGGCTAACGGGGGATTTAAAATATCTCCTCTCAGACGTCATCTCCCAGCATAATTTCATCAATAAATGCCCCAGGGTTCATTTAATGATTGAGACAGCCTGGAAGCTTCTCATTCGCCCTGAGACTATCTGAAGTACCGCAAGACCACTTTTTATCTCATCAACCAAGGAACGGCGTCACATCCAAGTGATACTTGAGTTGACTCTCTGATCCGCAAGAGGAACCAACAGCTGCCCTGAGAGCTGCGGCTGCCAGAGGGTAGTGTCATCATGGTGCAAAAGCCATCTCCACCGTTGAACCCTTCCCTAAGGAATCGGCCAGACATCGCAGACGACGAGGGGTCACAGGTTCGCTACAAATAGTGACGGCACTCCCAGGTAGAGACAGGCTCTCCAGCCATTACTCTACTCCTTAACTCCACCAAGAACATTCCCTCCATTACTCTCCTACCTCATCTTTGACTATTTATTCTTCACAGAATGATTCTTAACTTCTTCTTCAAGGACTGACTTAATCATTGGAGGTGGCTTCCCGTCCTCAGAGGCAGGGTCCGCTCTCACCTTTGTTCTGATCCCAGAAAACTTAGGAGACCCGGGCTCAAGGAGAACCTAAACCAGACGAGGAAGTGATCTCCCCACAACATTTGGCGCCATTTGTGGGAATCTGCTGACAAAAAGCTTGGTAGCTTTCCTTGTAGTTGAGTAATACAGAGATGGCTGGAGAAGAATCACCGAACCGAGTGTCCAAATCTCAAGACCCTTAACGACCAAAGAAAAAGGGACCCGGTCAAAAGAATGGACCTGGGACTTCGAAAGATGTGCAACCCTTTGTGGGATGTGAACAGCAAGAGATCGCTCATGATCTTCTTACTAATCTTCCCCCATTAGGGTTCACCCCCGCTCCAACTTCCAACCCTGAAACGCCTCCTAACATGTAGTAGATGATGTTCGAGATGCTCAGTTCCTTGCACTTTATGGCAGCCTAGGGAGGACAATTCAGATCCTCTCCGATCCTTGCCACAGGTCCTCATGAAACTGGTAACCCTACCCACGCTAGCATTGCTGACAAAGCCCTAAGGGATGATGGCAACACACGTCGTCCCCGACCAACTAAGCGTAAAGACAAAGGAAAGGCGAAGGCTACCAAGAAGGGAGGTAACGGCTCCGTCTTTGACAGGCTTGGGGTTCTCAATGATACATTCTCCTATTCGAAGGTTATCACCAGATGTCCCCAGGCTGCAGGCACTAAAAGGCCCCCGAGGGAGCAGGTGGTAGAGTCGAAGGGTCCACGTCCGAGTGGTGGGCCCTCTGAGACTTCCGGATCCATTCGCGACTAAAGTTTGTACCACCAAGTCCAGGACATGAACGAACGTCTCTTCCAGCTGGATAAGAAGGTCCCGGACGAGGTCCAACTTGTACTGAGTCATGATCCTTTCGTTCCAGAGATAATGGCGGCTCCCCTTCCGGTAGGGTCTTCAACCTTCACTTCATATAATGGAACCACGGATCCTATGGCCCACATAAGTCACTTCACTTCAATCATGACTATGTGCGGAGGTGGGGACCCCATAAAGTGCCGATGCTTTCCGCCACCATTAACAGGATCAGCCACTACTTGGTTCTCCAGGCTTCCCAGACACTCCATACATAACTTCACGGAGTTGGGATATGCCTTTGTGGCAAGATTCAAAAGCGGTATCAAGAAAAACAAAACTGAGGACAACTTGCTGGCCCTCAAGCAAGGCCAACAGGAATCCATCAGAGATTTCATCTCCCGCCTCAATGGCATTTCCATCATGATCAAGGACCTGGATGATAAGGTGGCATTCACAACTTTTAAAAGAGCCGTCACCAGCGAGAAGCTGATCACTTCCATTGTGGAGAAAAAGCCAAAGACCCTGGCGAAGCTCTTAAACTTGGGGTATGAAATGGCGACTGTGGAGGAAGTCCTGGAGGCCAATCGAAGCCATTATAGGGACCAAGAAGGTCCCCCTATCCGGAAAGTAGTAGAGCCCAGTGCCAGATCTCGCTTCACTAAGAGGGAGCCTAGACCTAGACAGGAATGTCACGGCAAGAAGGTGATAGGCGAAGATGAAGAAGCCTTCTCTCCTCTCAATAAGTCACGATTGGCAGTGTTGATGCAGATTCGTGACTCAGGAGACTCCGGGTTGCTGAAGACTCCCGGGACGATGCAGGTGCGCCCACAAAACTGGGTCGACATGGGGAAATACTACCAATACCACAAGGACAGGGGACATCACACTAATGATTGTCGGATGCTAAAGATTGAGATTGAGAAGTTGATCGCTAGGGGACATCTGGATCAGCACGTAAAAAGTTCTCATCGCTGAGAAACCTCGCCCTCTTCCAGAAGACGTAGCCGCACCCTTCCTGTTGAAGAAATGGGATATCGGGGGAAGGCCCCAATGGCCCCTAGAGATGAGGACCTCCCTCGAGTAAACACGATATTCAGGAGGCCCAACCCCGGGTCGGTTAACCAAATGAAGCAAAGAACACGTGTTATCAGTGCCGTGGAGCCGACAGCTATAACTCGTTTTGTTCAGAGCGAGCCTATTGTTTTTGTTGAGAAGGAGCTTGATGTCAGTACCCCGCATGAGGATGCTATCGTCATCAAGGTCAGGTTGGCAAACCATATGATATACAGAGCCTTGGTGGACACAGGATCCTTAGTGGATATCCTGTCCCTTGACGCATTCCGTAGGCTCAAGATAGACCAGGAGGCCCTCCAGCCGACGACGGCTCTACTCTATGGTTTTGCGGGATGTTCCATAATTGTGGAAGGCAACATACATCTAGATCTGACTTGTGGGGACTTTTCCCCCAACAGGTCATGTCACATCCACCTAGCTGGTACCCTACTTGGCATACCTCGGTATGTGATCCACAGTCCCAAGGATCAAGTATTGAGCAACCATGCCTCCCACATACGCGATAACACAATCATGAACAATAATAATAAAGGTCAAAGCATATAATAAAAGAAATCATGAATAAGATAAGAACAAGATAATCAGAATGCAGAATAAAACGATACCAAATATGTAATCAAAAGGGAAGAAAGTGAGTGGACATCACTTCCTCAGTCACAACAGAATGTAGATAATCAAAGTTAAGGTTACAAATCCAAAACTTAAAAAGAGTATAAAAATATAAAAGTCTAAACAAATGTCTCCTCGGTCTTATACAAGATATCCTCATAGGTATAAACATAGGAGACCAAACACGGCCTTTCCCACACTAAGGTCTGGCTAATCCTGGAAAGGAGGGTAACCACCCTCGGGATCTTCAATGTGATCTTCATAGTAGCCAAGACCTTGAGAGTATTATGAGGCATCCGGGTCCGTCTAGAGGAAGGAGCCATTAGGTTTTCAATACCTGCAGAGTAATCTAACAAAACAATTGCATAGAAAGGAATGAGTTCGAGAGAACTCAGCAAGGCAGTTATTCCGTAATACATAAGTCATATGATACAAAACATAACATGATGCAAGATGATATGAAACAGATGATGCAAATATGATTCTAACTCTACATATGCTAGTCTCTATGGTAGACATACTTTAAGTCATAGCACCATACTTATTTGCGTAAGTCTCAGTCACTCAGCTCCAGTTGGTAATGGGTCTTGCATCCATCTCGGACAATCCATGGCTTGGGTTTCAGTCACCACTCTCTCACATCACCATTTGGTCCAAGTATTAGCGCATGTCAAGGTAAAGCCTAGCCCAATGCAAGTAATCTACTCAGTCGTATCATGTCAAATCCGGATACGTCCATTCCTCCCATCTCGGGATCCTTTCCAGTATCCTTCACACTAGAGTCAACGTATCCGACTCTCTCAAATATGGACTCACCCACCCTATTGGTCATCCACAAATAGTAGACGGGAAGCTCTCACGTCCTCTCACGGATATGACTCACCGGTCTCGAGCGCCCGTGAACCCAAGCCTAGCTATTTTCAACCCTACCAATAAATGGCCCCTTTCGGGGTATCCGCAATGTGATTTATGTCCTCTCACGGATATAACTCACCTGTCTTGAGCGCCCATCAAATCGCACTACTACCATGGGTCGTTCAGTTCCAATGCCCTTCCGATTCGGTTCTGATACAACAATGACATCCTAGCCAACACCACTAGACAAGTCCTATGTATGTCATCCAATAATCCGGAAAGCGTCGATGGGCATCTTCGGAGAACATCCCATACTATTCCCTCAGATGTCCAAGGACATAAATGTTAAAAGGACATTCCCTAATCCCAAATCATACTTATCCAATCACATTCTCAATTTCACCATTTCATACATACATGATACTTCACCATATTAAAACATAAGTCATAACATCACATGATCAATCATATATGAAATTAACAAGAAATAGTAATCATGATAAGCAAGAGTATGTAAACATGATACTACTGTCATAAGGTACCTACAGTAGTCATATGATGTCTAAATACAACCAATAAGCTAAGCCTACTAAGTTGTCAACATCAATGTAATAATCGCATAGTCTATGCATTTATGGTGGTAACCGTCCTTACCTTGAGTCGCGATGATGAAAATCCAATAATCTCAAAAAAAATGATCCAAATATGGTATATAGACCCTAGACAAACATAAATGAAAGATTAGAGAAAAAGTTGGAAAAATCGGAGGTCGAACGGATCAAATCGGCGAAGCACACAGTTCAGCAATCAATTGGTTGACTGACTTGGTCGACTGACCCAATCGACCAAGTGAACAGTGCGGGGCTAAATAGTGAAATTTGATCCGAAACCTCACTTCCGAGGCTTGGATCAATCCGAAACTTGGAGGGATTGATTGTAACAGTATAAGAAAACTATCACATCCACCCAGCCGGTACCCTACCTGGCATACCCAAGTGTGTGATCCACAGCCCCGAAGACCAAGTATCGAGGTAATCAGCCTCCCACATAGACAATAACATAATCATGAACAATAATAATTAATGTGCAAAAGATAAACCAAATATCCAAATAAGGAAAGAGTAAATCATATATAATCAGAGTACGAAAGATAATTAGAATGTCAAATCAATAAAGTAAAGTGAGGCGGAATCCCACTCTACAACCAGCGGAAAAGTAGTTCGTAAATCAAAAGAAAGATTACAACTGTATCTAAAATAGGAAAGAATACTGAAGCATACTAAACTAAAGTCTATTCAATTTTATAGAGAACGTCTTCATAAACGTAGACTTCATCAACTATGCTCAAACGTTCCCATTCCACATCAAGGCTAATCCTGGTAACAAGCAAAACCACTTGAGGAATCCTCAATGTAATGTTCATGGTTGCCAACACCTTGCGTGTAGTACGCCTCTTCAGTTTGCGCTTCCTCGAATTGACTTTCATAGTCATCAGTGCCTGTAGAGTAATCTAACAACACATTGCACAAAAGGAATGAGTTTCAAAGAAACTAGGCAGTTAATCCATAACAACATAAATGACAGGATTTCAAAACAAAGTAAAAAGCTATATGATATGAAACACATGATGCAATAAGATTCTATCTCTATATATGCTGGTCTCTATTGACAGACATGCTTTAAGTCATAACACCGTACTTCTTTAAGAAGGTCTCATCACACAACACCTTTTGGTAGTGGGTCCGGCATCCCTTGGGACATTCCATGGCTAGGGGTATAAGTCACCACTCTCTCATATCACCATTGGTCAAAGTACCAGCGCATGTCAGGGTCAAAGCCTAGCCAAATGCAAGTCTCCTACTCAGTTACATCAAGTCAGATCCAGATACGTCCATTCCTCGCCCCTAGCGATCCTTTCCGGTATCCTTCACACTAGAGTCCTCATAGTCCCTGACTACGGACTCATCAACCCTATGTCTTCCACATATGGTAAACAAGAAGCTCTCACGTCCCCTCACGGGTTGGTTACCGGTCTTGAGCGCCTGTGAGCCCAAGTCTAACCATATGCAACCCTACCGATAAATGGTCCCCACAATGTGATTCCTGTCCTCTCACGGATTGGTTACCGGTCTTGAGCGCCCATGAATCCTCATTGCTACCACGGGTCGTTCGGTCTCAATACCCCTCTGATTAGGGTCTGACATAACGGGACATCCTAGCCAAACACCATTAGACAGTCCTAAATATGTCATCCAACAGTTTAGGAAGGTGTCCAAAGGGCATCTCCGAAAACATCCCATAATATTCCCATAGTAGTCCAAGGACAGAAGTGTCTAAAGGACACCTCCCCTTTCCAAACCATACTTAAGCATACACAAGCATCAATCCATAATAATCACATATATGGCAACTTCATATATGGAAAGAAATCAATAATAATATATAACATATATGGAAAGAAATCAATAATAATATATAACTCGCATATATTTGGTAAGTAAATCATACATGAATCATAAACAAATAATGCTACTGAAATCAAGATTGTACAACAGTAGTATAACATTGCAAGAATCTAATTAAAGAAATAAACTAACAATATTCAAATATAGAAACTAAGATATGCAATCTATGTAGTTAAGGAAGTAACCATCCTTACCTTTTATAACTCGCAAAGGAATCTTAAGGAATCAAATAAGATCTTGACAAAACTTGAGAAGAATGTCCTAAACAAGTGTATACAACATATTAGGAAAGATTCCTAGAAGAAAAGATATCAAAACATCCAAAACAGACCAAATATGGAGTTGATGTACTCATTGGTCGATTGACTTGGTCTACTGCCTCAGTCGACCAATGAGTCGACCAACCGAGACAGTGGCCTTCAAAAATCAGAATTTTGAGAATAAAGAACCGAATTTGGTGGTTCAAAAGGGTACTAAACAAGGGGTAAACTACAATGGCAGCATCCTAGTATATAGAGAACTTCAAAACACTAATCGAATCAAGTTTTCAAGTTACAAATTAGGAAACATAAGTTACCATAATTAGATCAATCATGGTTCTTGAAGAATTCATAGTAAAAATCATGAACAAGAACAATAAGATGATGGATAACTGATTGTGAATAAGAAATCAAGAAAAGCATGCATAGATCTTCAAGAAAATTAAGTCTAAGGCTGAAGAACAATAATCTAAATAAGGAAAGTGAATGCATACAAGTTTTCCTTCAAAAGCGAGTGATGATCTTGATGAAGATCATCCACCAAGCTTTAGATCCTTAGGAAAAGAGAGGAAATGAGTAAAGAGATAGTTGCAATAGAGATACAACATCTTCTCTACTATCCTCAATCAGAAAAGGAAAGAAAATAACAAAGAATCAAAGATGAAACACAGAAGAGGATGATCACATACCTTTTTGTGTGGAAGCACGAATTTTGACGAAGATCCGTCAAGATAATCACCAAGGAAGCAAGAGAGATGACTTGCAGAGGTCTCTGGTACGTTCCAAAGAGTTTGGAGGCAAAAAATACGAAGTAGACTCGAGATTGGACTTAAATAGAGCAAGCAAGACCTAATTAGCAAAAATAGAACCCATTGATCGATTGGATTGGTCGACTGGTCCAGTCGACCAATGAGTCGACCAATCAGAACAGCAAGACCAAAACAGGGAAATGAAGGCTCAGATCAAATCCAAACATCAAGGGGTTTTGCACACACACCAAGTGACTTACCTAGTAGGTAGAAATGCCTTCGAACCATGACAGAGAGCACTCCAAGTCCATCAACTAATCCGATCTTCATCAAGATATAGTTTCCATAAATGGAACACTGACATCAACACTCATGGATTCAAAGCCAGTCACCAAGTCTTCCACTGGGATGGCCCGTAGCTAACTTCTTGCTTTACTTCGGGTTGTCGGACCTATAAACAACAGGGTTTCCGGGTCAAGGTTAGGGCTGGGTTTCACAAAAACTATCTAACAAGTAATTAGAATAATCTAAAGGTCTAATTAGGAATCCCCAAATTGAAACCCTATGTTCTAAATACAAGAATCATAGCATTAATTGAAATCAAATGAAATTGCAGGGGAATTGATAAGCAATAAATTAGGATCATATGCTAGCATAGAAATCAGACTTAGCATGCTTCATACCTCGGTTTAGGACAAGAATACAAGATGCTAAGAAGAGAATAAATCAAATGCATATGCAAGAATCAAAATGAGAGCATAGCATGGGCAAGAATGGAATAAGATCATGCATTTGTAAACAATGAACACTTGGAGTGGTGGTTGCAAGGTTGCAGCACCAACTCCAAGGTTACAACAGCAAGAAGAAGAAGAGAAAAAAGTAGGATAGAGAGCAAGAGAGAGGAATCATACCTTGTAGATGCTAATGGAGACAAGAGACAATGATTGGCAATGATTTGAATGGAATAATCATCACCACAACCAAGGAAGTGCTTTGGGAAGCTCTCCCCTTGTTCTCAGCAAGCTAGAAGTGTAAAATAGGGTTGAAGACACGAGGCTCACTTAAGTAGAGAAGAGAATATCCAAAAAGCATCTTTTACTTGGATTTGGGAATCTTTTGGTCGACTGACCCAGTCGACCAAGCAGTGACAGCAAGCTTGATCAGGGAATTGAAGGGCTAGTAATGATCCAAATTGAGGTGGGTTTTCTCCTACAAGTCAATTAACAAGTCTAGATTAGAGAAATACCTTCGAAACAAGACCGGAAGTGCATCAAGTACTTTAACTAAGCTTCCCTTCTTCTAAGTGCAGTTTCTCACTGAACACTGACAATGTATCCAAGTAAGGGGCATCACTGTCAATGTCCATGGGCTCAGAATCTAGCGACAAATCTCCAACTGAGAAGGCCCACAAGTCTCTCCTTCTTCCACTCCGGGTCTTCGGACCTACAAACAACAAGGGTTCCGGGTCAGGGTCAGGGATAGGATAAGGCTGGGTTTCACCTATAATCGTACCCACCATGTTCATGGTCGTACAAAATCTCTCAGCATACAACATAATTTTGGGGCGCCCTACATTGACGGTGTTAGGAGCAGTGATCTCCCCCAGACACATGATGATGAAATTTCCCATTGCTAAGGGAATAGGGACTTGTAAAATAGATCAGAGGCAGTCCAAGATGTGCTAATTGAACTTCATCCGGAAACAACTGGCAACTCCTACTACAGGGGCAACTTTTGTTGTGGAGGTGCAAGATGACAGGAGGGAAAGGTGGGGGGGGGGTGGTAATACATCAAAAGTAATTCAATTCAATTAATTGATGGGGAAAAAATTCCTTACCGGATTTGCTTTCCTTACTTGAAGTATTCGCAGGAAGTCTAGATCCACGCTCGCTCCACCACCAAAGATTTACCGGCGAGATTCCTCAATCACAGGAAAGGGAATAATATCCACAACCCAAATGCCGTGAATTAATGGAATGAAGATCAAATACTAGGAAAGAAGAATTTCTAAGCCTGCGATTCTAAGAGAGAGGGAGAGAGAGATGGAGCCGTTGCTTAGAGATTCGCTCGTGCGAATGAATCACTCAGTTACTTACTCACTAATGCGGTGGTTACCAAAATATATAACCCTATTTTGTAACCGCCCTAATAGTGAGTTTCCAATATTGCCCTTGGGCATTTAATTTATTAATCAAATTAATAAATTCCAACAGCTCCCACTTGCACAAGGGCAAGTGTTAATCTTTCAATGTGTCCCATACACACTTGTATATCCCGATATACACATTCAATCTCTCCGCTATGTATCCCGGATACATAGACCTCTTGTGTCCCACACACATGCATATCCCCATGATATACATATATATTGATCTCTTCACTATGTATCCCAGATACATAGACCACCCGTGTCCCGACACTAATATCCACAAGTCATACGGCAAAATGGGTTGTGCGACCGGTGATATACCCGCACGCGTGAGCCCCAAACTAGAAACCTTCCTGCAAGGCCGTAATGGCACATCACTCATAGAAACAAATCAAATAAGCATTAGTATAACACAGTGTCCTAGGTTTATTCAAACTCACCGCACTAAAGGTATCTCGATCCCTCCGAGAGATCACCTTCTTGTCCTTAAAATGTTCACTACCGTAACACATACGGTTGGCGCCAAGAAACACTTTTTAGGGTGCAGTTGAATCAAACCTTTCCTTTCGCCCTGCACCATCACTACACTTAGGATTGACTCCTTTCCCGGTAGTGCCCCTTTAGGTCGAATCAATCATGACCATAGGTAACACCCCAAAGTAGCCACATCAACCCTTCGTTTCATGATGTCGTCGAAAGTCACTAAGAACACTAATGGACCATAAGGTCCAGGACTCACACAATGAGAGGAGCAGGGATCCATCCTCTCATTTCCAATGATCGCTAAGCACACATAGTATGATATATGTGCTATGGTGGAGCATTCTATATACAATAGAACGTATGTCCATCTCAACACCATACAGGTCTTAGTCCAGTCGCAACCTCTTGCGCCTAACCCGAGTTTCTTTATTGTCGCCACCCTAGCGCCACATAAAGTACTCGCACCTGGCTCCTATAGGCAACATGAATAGTGGGAACATTCATGTCGATTCTCTTCACAATAGAGAAACTCATCTTGATTCCAAATCAAGGCGACATCATGATTATGAATTGACCTACACAAAGTCATTCACAATCCGCCTCATCTCTCGCTCGCCTCCAAGGCGCCAGAGGCGAATGCTCGTGTGAGTGAGCCATTCTCTTGCCTATTGACATATGTTGTTTTATGCTAGAAGAAACACAATCACACGAAAGTGAATAAAAAAATGCTGGAATGAACTCATATTATTCATTAATAAGAAAGTCTCAAGACAAAAATAAGTCACAATCTACGCAAGCCCAAGGATTTTACATGAGAAATAAAAACATCCTTGGCTATAGGTTTGGTAAGAGGGTCAGCTACCATCAAACTAGTAGATATGTGCTTAAGTACAACTTTCTTTCTTGATGTAATGTCTCTAACAAAGTGATATCTCAACCGTATATGTTTGGTCTTCCCATGATACTTGGGGTCCTTGACATAGCTAAGAGCCGCCGTACTATCACAAAGAGACAAGGGCAGCCTCTTTGGATGTCATCACAATCCCAGTATGTCGAAGGAATCTCCTCAACCAAACAGCCTCTTGAACCGCAGCTGAGCATGCCACATACTCGCTTCCATGGTCGAGAGGGATATACAAGCCCGCTTCTTGCTACACCACGAAATGGCCCCGCCATTCAGAAGAAAGCATATCCAGAGGTTGATTTGCGCTCATCGATGTCTCCAGCCCAATCGGCATCACTATAGCCAACTAACCGCAAATCCGATCCTTGGTAACACAACATGTAGTTACTCGCTCCTCCGAGATATCTCAATATCCTCTTGACCGCTTCAGTGCTCTATGCCCGGGTTTGATTGGTACCGACTAACCAAACCCACCGCATAACAAATATCCGGCCTAGTACACATCATAGCGTACATAAGGCTACCCACCGCACCGGAATATGGAACTCTTTCCATCTTGGTTTTCTCCTCTGGAGTCTTAGGACCCATATCAAGGCTCAAATGCAAACCCTTCTCCACTGGAGTATCAATTGGTTTGCAGTTGTGCATCTGGTATCTCGTCAAGACATTGTCAATATAGGTCTCTTGAGATAAACCCAGTAATCTCTTTTGCCTATTTCTGACAATCTTGACACCAAGCACATAGCTTGCTTCACCCATGTCCTTCATATCAAATACGGAGGACAACCATTTCTTAATGGTTTCCAATAGCTCCTTGCTATTGCTAGCCATAAGTATGTCATCTACGTATAGTGTCAGAATGACATAATTATTATCGATCTCTTGGTGTAAACACGTGGTCTTCCTCAAGCATGGAAAAACCATTTTCCATCATAGCTTGGTGGAAGCGCACATTCCACTGCCTAGATGCTTGCTTTAAGCCATATATGGACTTCTTAAGCTTGCACACTTTGCGCTCAAGTCCATGTGCTTCAAAGCCTTGAGGTTGATCCATATAGATCTCTTCCTCAAGTTCTCCATTGAGAAAAGCAGTTTTTACATCCATCTGATAAAGCTCCAAGTCCAACTGAGCAACAATGGCTAGCATGAGGCGAATTGAGGCAAACCTAACCACAGGGGAAAAAGTTTCCTCATAATCAACGCCCTCTCGTTGGGTGTAGCCCTTAGCCACTAAACGAGCCTTGAATCTCTCAATAGATCCATCCGCCTTTCTTTTGATCTTGAGAACCCACTTGTTCCCAATCGCCTTTCGGCCCGGCGGCAAGTCAACCAAGTCCCGGACATGATTAACTTTCATCGACTCCAACTCTTCCTTTATTGCTTTTAACCATTCCTTTGAGCTTGACCCCGCAAGAGCTTCCACGCACGCTCTTTGGTTCATGCTCATCGACCGAAATCATCTCACAGCCGATCTCTTCACGAGTTACCATGTAGGCTTCATCCTCTATGTCGAAACGTCGACGAGGAACTAGCCCGCGCCCACTACGGCGCAAGTGCATGTCGATTGCTCACCGTCTAAGGTAGCTATCACATCCGCACTCCCACTCCCACTAGGATCTTCCGGATGAACCCCAGGTTCATTATCCGAATCGAATCCCCGGAGTGACAAGACCACTATCTTGTATCTCAAAGAATTCCGATGATTCTTTGTTAACTCCCGAAAGAGATGGAAAATCATTCTCCAAGAATGTTGCATCCCTAGACTCAAGTTCCGTTCTCCTCTCACTCTCATCTAGTCCAATGAAGACATGGCCCTTTGAGGGTTCGGAATATCTCACAAAGATACACTTTCTTCCTCTCGGGTCCAAGCTTTCCATATTGGTGAGAAGTAGAGTGAACATATGCTGCACATCCCCATGCGCGCAAGTAACTCAAATCTGGCTTCCTTCCGGTCCACAACTCATATGGTGTGGAAGGAACCGATTTGGTTGGAACTCGTTGAGGATATAGGCCGTAGTCAAGCAAAGCATCTCCCCAATAAGAGATGGGTAGATTTGCCCGCGCCATCATGGATCTCACCATGTCTAGCAAGGTTCTATTCCTCCTCTCAAGCAACCCCATTTTGCTGTGGAGTCCCTGGAATAGTAAGTTGTCTAGATATCCCCTTTTCATCACATAACCCTTTGAACATATCGGAGAGATACTCTCTACCTCTATCCGTTCTAAGAGTTTTAATCCTTTTATCTAACCGATTCTCAACCAAGCTCATGAATTTCTTAAAACATTCCGGAGCTCCGACTTATGAGAAATTAGATAAATGTGACCATACCTTGTATAGTCATCTATGAATGTGATGAAATATGACTGTCCTTTTCTAGTATGCACATTCATGGGTCCACACACATCCGAATGGATAAGTTCTAAAGGAAGAGAGGCTCTCAAAGCCCTTTTAAATGGTTTTCTAGTTGCTTTTCCCCGCTAGACATGACTCACAGATTGGCAAATCAGATAGTGAACCTTGGCCTAAGAGACCTTCTCTTGCCAACCTGTTCATCCTATCTAAACCAATATGTCTTAGTCTAGCATGCCACAAATTAGAAACAATACACACAGTATCTTGGCAAACAAAAGCACTACTAGAATTAAATGAATAATCAATTGTATCCAATACAATGAAACCATTACAAGAAAACCACAACCATAAACCGTATCACCCAGATACAAAACCAAAGAATTGTTTTCAAATACAACTCTAAAACCATGTCTCATAAACCACTCTTGTTTCTGTTCCCACCTCTATTACTTTGCCTAGACCACCGAGGTTGAGCTCTCTCCTTCTTGCGCTTGAAGCCCGCACCCTTACGAGTGCTTGCTTCAAAGCAGCAACTATTTCAATGTGAGGGACATCGGCCAACATCCGATCCTCCTCTAGCTCAAGGTGCTTGGCAGCTTGATCAAATGTCTTGACCTCATCAACATGAGTCAAGAAGATCTTCATATGCTCCCAAGACTTAGGCAATGACCTAATGAATGCAGAGACTTGCTCCTCATCAGTCTTTAGGCGCCCACATTCGCTCAACTCACCAATCATGTTGGACATGATGGTTATATGCTGCCTCATGGTGTGACCCTGGCGCATCTTATAACCGTCAAAGGTGAGTCCGAGCTGGCAGCCTCTTGTGGTGGAAGTCCCTCCATACCGGAACTTCACAGCCCTCCCACAAAGACTTTGCAGTCCCATGCTTCTCAAATCGAAGCATCAGGTCATCCTTCATGGAGCTCAGGATTGTAATCCTGGCTACCCGGTCTTTCCTCTTCCAGGCATTGTAAAGCTCAAGGTTCCCGCTATCCGTGCAAAGTGGTACCTTCCTCAGGTGGGGACATGGTCTAGTTTACGGTTTCCAGCATGTTCTATTCTTCTAGGAGATACTGCACCTTTCGGTGCCAAAGGTCATAATACCTCTCATTCGGTTTATCTCCTTTCGCGAAGTTAGCAACAATGCTCTTGGTAGCAGCCATTTATTCTAGAGACATTACATACTAGGATGAGTTCAATAAATCTAGCATAAAACACAACTCATGCAACAAAAAATCACACTAGCATAGTCAACCTATGGGATAAGCACTTAAACCAAAAGAGATGCTAAAAAAACATTCAATCAAATTCTCATGCAAACCCACATAGACTTATACACTAGCTTCATTCTGTGCAAGAAACATGATTGATAGACCCATAAATAAAAAAATAGTTTTATTAAAATAAAACATGCAATCATGTTAAAGCTATGAGGTGGTTCACACAGAACACTTCTACCTCATTAGCTCCCACTAGGCCCCAATAGGCCCTCAATGCCCAAACATCACACAGATTGTCGGGCCATTGGTGTCCAGTAAGTTAGAAACACATTCTGAACTGGACGGACCAATATCCAAAAAATCCATCTCCCAGACGGAATCCGTCGCGCGGAATTCCGTTCGCTTTTATGCCAGGACGGATGACCGTCCGCCACGGCGAAATTCCGACGGATCCGTGACCGCCGACGGATGACCGCCTCCCAGACGGAAATTCCGTCTGGGTCACTGTGACCACTCTGATAATAGACGGACGACCGTCTGGTCAGACGGTCGTCCGTCTGGTCCACAGTGACCAAAAAACGGCGATTTTTCAATTTTTCTTGAACGAAATTTTTCAAAAAAAACGGTAAAACACGTTTTTTCACTCAAAAAATCATCCAAAAACACATGAAAAAAAAATCCAACAATAAATTTTTAAACAAAAAATTATCATCATGGATTATCAATTCATGCAAATCTTCATTAGGAAAATTCACAAGGATCTCCCACTCGGATCCGAATCAAAATTAAAGGTTTCCAAAAACCCTATCAATTCTCCCATGGGTTTCGTATTAAACCCTTGATCCTCCCATTGGATCCATACAATAAAATTAAACAATGGGGAGGAACAATAAACGGGGAACCGCCTCCCATTGGCCAACAAAAAAGAACCAATGGGGGGGACAATAAACGTGGGAACCAATGGCTCGATGCCAATGTTGGTAATACATCAAACGTAATTCAATTCAATTAATTGATGGGGAAAAAATTCCTTACCTGGATTTGCTTTCCCTTACTTGAAGTATTCGCAGCGGAAGTCTAGATCCATGTTCTCGTTCCACCACCAAAGATTTACCGGCGAGATTCCTCAATCACAGGGAAAGGGAATAATATCCACAACCCAAATGCCGTGAATTAATGGAATGAAGATCAAATACTAGGAAAGAAGAATTTCTAAGCCTGCGATTCTAAGAGAGAGGGAGAGAGAGATGGAGCCGCCGTTTCTTAGAGATTCGCTCGTGCGAATGAATCACTCAGTTACTTACTCACTAATGCGGTGGTTACCAAAATATATAACCCTATTTTGTAACCGCCCTAATAGTGAGTTTCCAATATTGCCCTTGGGCATTTAATTTATTAATCAAATTAATAAATTCCACAACAACAAAGCGGGGGGGGGGGGGGGCCCCCCCGGGGGGGGGGGGGGGGGGGGGGGGGGGGGGGGGGGGGGGGGGGGGGGGGGGGGGGGGGAAAAAAAAGGGGGGGGGGGGGGGGGGGGGGGGGGGGGGGGGGGGGGGGGGGAGAGGGGGGGGAGAGGGGGGGGGGGGGGGGGGGGGGGGGGGGGGGGGGGGGGGGGGGGGAGGGGGGGGGGGGAGGAAGAAAAAAGAGGAGGGGGGGGAGGGGGGGGGGGGGGGGAGGGGGGGGGGAGGGGAGGGGGGGAAGAGGAGGGGAGGGGAGGGGGGGGGGGGGGGGGGGCGTCCTTCGGAAGCACAAGATGCGTTTAAATCCTGAGAAGTGCGCTTTTGGGGTGTCGTCTGGGAAGTTCCTAGGATTTATGGTTTTGCAGCGAGGCATCAAGGCAAATCCTAAAAAGATCAAAGCAATCTTGGACATGTAGCCGCCGCGAACCATGAAGGAAGTTCAGTGCCTGATGGGAAGAGTGGCAGCCTTGAGCCACTTTCTGGCTAAATCTGGTGAGCGTTGCCAACCCTTCTTTGCGGCCCTAAAAACTCTAAACACCACGGTGGAAATGATCTGGACCGATGAATGTCATAATGCCTTTGACGAACTGAAAGACAAGCTGAGCTCATCTCCCATCCTGGTGCGTCCCACTCCCAGGAAAAAAATGTTCATGTATCTTGCCTCGTCTCCCAAGGCTGTAAGCTCTGTGTTGATTCAAGAAGATGGGGGCATCCAAAAGCTTATTTATTATGTTTCTCATGTTCTCTTAGATGCGGAAACTCGATATCTAGAAATCGAAAAGCTCTCCCTAGCCGTGATAATATCTATCAAGAAGCTAAGACCTTACTTCCAGGCCCATCCAATGACGATTCTCACCAATGCCTCTTTAAAGAAGATCCTTCATCGACCGGACCTAGCAGGGAGAATGGTCGCATGGGCCGTGGAACTAAGCAAGCACCAAGTAGAATTCCAGCCGAGAATAGCAATAAAAGGCCAGGAGTCGGCAGACTTCATTGTGGAATTTGCAAGCGGATGGGACGACGGTGGAGGCCAAGAGAGACCATTGGAAATGTGGACCTTGTTCGTAGACAGCGCGAGTAATGCTGCGGGAAGCGGAGCCAGCTTAGTATTGGAAAGTCCAGGCGGCTTTATCATTAACTATGCGCTATGTTTTGCCTTCCCGGCAACCAACAATGTCGCTGAATACGAAGCATTACTGGCAGGGCTTCGCTTAGCAACTTCTCTATGTGTTCAAAAATTAAGGATACAAAGCGACTCCCAGCTGATAGTAAGCCAGATAAAGGGTAGTTACGAAGCCAGGGAGGAGAAGATGGCACACTATCTGAATATGGCAAATGGTTTGAAGGGTCAATTCAATCGATGTGAGTTTGTCCAGGTCCCCAGGGAAGAAAACTCAAAAGCCAACATCTTGGCTAAATTGGCTTCAGTTGGCATTTCAGACATAGAGGCTTTAGTTTACCAGGAAGTTCTCCACGAACCTAGCATCGATGCCTTGGAAATGATGGAGATCGAAGAAACAGAACCATCTTGGATGGACGAGTTGACGGCGTACCTGAAACAGGATCAGCTACCTGAAGACTCAATTCAGGCTAACATTGTAAAAAGACAAGCCACGAACACCTTGATGGAAGGAGCCTTGTATAAATGATCAAGCGAAGGACCGCTTCTGAGTGTGTAGGCCAAGCAGGTGCCTAGTACGCATTAGCAGAGGTGCACGAGGGTATCCGCGGAGCTCACATGGGGGCAAGAGCATTAGCTTTCAAAATCTTGAGGCAAGGACTCTACTGGCCGACCATAATTAAAGATGCATACAACTATGTTCGTCACTGCGAACCCTATCAATTGCATTATTCAGTCCAAAGAGCCCCCGCAGTCCCTCTAGTGTCAATACTCGGTCCGGTTCCCTTCGCCAGATGGGGAATGGACCTTCTGGGACCATTCTCGCCGGCGTCTGGTGGAAGAAAATTCATGATCGTAGCTATTGATTATTTCACCAAATGGGTGGAAGCAGAAGTGGTGGCTACCATTACGGAAAATCAGATGGAGAAGTTCGTCCTCAACAAAATCATATATAGGTGTGGCCTACCTAAGATATTGTGACAGACAACGGAACTCAGTTCGACAACCCTGCCTTTGAAGCTTTCTGCAAAACTTACCACATTGACTTCAGGAAACCCTCGGTGGCGTACCCCCAGTGTAACGGATAGGTGGAGGTCACCAATCGAACGTTGTTGGATGGCATTAAAAGACGATTGGAGGAAAGTCACAAGCAATGGGTTGATGGGCTTCCCCATGTTCTCTGGGCCTATAGGACTTCATCAAGAACTCCAACGGGGGAAACTCCCTTCAAATTGTCCTACGGAATGGAGACCCTGGTCCTAGTAGAAGTATTAGTAGGATCTATAAGATCGTAATGCTTTGATGAAAATCAGAATGAGGAAGGGCTCAGAGCGAACTTGGAGTTCGTTGACGAAATCCGAGAAGTGGCTTTCTATTGAAACATTGCTTACCAGAAGAAAGTAGCAAAATACTACAACTCTAGGGTAAGAAGCAAGACTTTTCAACTAGGAGATTTGGTTCTCTGACAAACTGACATCTCAGCCCCAAGACAAAGGAACAAATTGTCTACGAGATGGAAATGACCTTACTTGGTGGTCCAAGAACTACAGCCAGGAACCTACAAGCTCAAGGATATAGAGGCTGATACGGAACTTGCCCATGCGTGGAATGCCACGCACTTGAAGAAATTTTACCAATAAGGAAGGCGAATCATAGGAAATCACAACTTCAGCAAAATGAAAGAACAAGTATTCTTGTATAAAAACTTTCTTGAAGCTGAGATTACAAAGATAACGTTTTTGCTACCATCCTATATTCAAAGATCATAAATCACTTTACAACTACTTTTCAACTGCTGAGTCACTCAAGGGAGCAGGGGGAGAAGTAGTCTGCCCGGGATCGTCTTCAGGAGGCAAAAGCTGAGCATTAGCTGGGGTAGCGTTAACTTCCAGAAAAGGCATCCCAGGAGTCCGTTCCTGTAGTCAATTGAAAACCGGAATCTATAGCCTCTCGCAAGTATGAGCATCGAAAGGAGAATCCTGATAGACCCTCTGTAGGGTTTCTTTCGGCAGCTTCTTCACCATCAAATCAAAAGCTATGTCCAAGCCAAATTCAAAACCAGGAATGGCTCTACTAGAAAGCTTAGCCTTAAACTCCTATGAAGCTTTGTACTCATTGATGATCTCCTCAACATTGCGGGGGCTGCGTGCAGTCAAATCATGAACCTTCTTCTCGGAAGTTGCTAGATCAGCAACTAATTGATCCCTTTCAACGGTCAGCTTGAAATGAGAAGTGGAGACAGCTTCAACTTCCTTTCGGAGCTCGGCTATCGTGTCGTCTGCAGCCTCCTTGTCATTACAAAGTTGAGACAACTCGGAGCTCATCTCCTCCATTAATGCAGCTTTAGTTGCCAGAGCGACTTTCTCTCTCCGTCTTGCCACTTCAGCCTCCTTTCGGGCATTTTCCCTACCCCTCTGATAATATTCGCAGTTAGAGCAAACTTTGCATAGTTCTAACGTTACCTCCTCCGGACTCTTCTTAGACTTGTTTGCCTCTGCGAAAGCATCATCAGACTTAGATTGAAGGACTTTGTTCTTGTCAAGCTGATAATTCAGGTCGCGAGTAAGGCTGGAGCTTTCATGGATCGATGCTTTATACTTCCTCACGTATGACTCCATCAAGCTCAAAGAAGCGTACAGGTGCCTATAGAAAAAGATAATGTCAGCAAAGCTAATAGAACGAGAGATGAAGGAAGCACCAGGTGTTGTTTGAACCCGAGACTTACTGGGCAAACTGCGAATGAATTTCTAAAGACATCAACTCATTGTAGGCTTCTCTATCGGCAAGAGCAGTGGCATGCTTAGCCCATTTGCTCGATTTTGTGAGATTCCCCAAGATCTTATACCCCTTGAAGAGCTCCCATTGCTGGATCCACCTAGGGGGAAGGGAAGGTGGGGTATCCTCTACAGGTATCACTGCCTCACTTGTAGCCGTTGCACAAGGAGATACGACTTCAGGAGTGGGCCTCGCCTCAGCGGCAGTCACCACTGTCACGGCCATTGAAGGGGTCTCCTCAGGGACACTTGAGAGAACAGCCGCTGGGGGTTGAAAGGCCTTTTCAACTGCCTTAGCTGGGACCCCACGAATGGGTTCCACACCTATAATCACCCCTAGTATGGACTGCCCAGAGGCTGGTTGAGGGCTAGACGCTGGGGGCTTCTCAAAGCAAACCATCTTCACCTTTCCTTTGTCTTGGAAAGACGAACCTGGACGCTTGTGGCTTTCAAGAGCCATACCCTCATTGGCAGGAGCCACCTCAGGAGGACGGACTTCTTCAGGAACATTTGAAGGAGCCCCATCGATCTTCTCAGTCGCGGCGACTTCCTCCTCTACCGCCTCCCGAGTAATCTCAGATGTGGTTTTCAACTCCGAATCTGGAGGAGTCTTGGCAACCAAACTAGGGAGTTCAGACACAGACGTAGAAGAGCCAACTCCTGTCCCTTTAGCCTTCTCATGTTCCCTTCTGGCAGCTGTGCGAGAGTCCATGTAGCGCTGAAGAAGGAAGTTCTTGTTGATGGACATCTCAGGAATTGCACACAAAAAAAAAAAAAAAAAAAGAGAAGGGGTATCAGGACGACATCGATGAATGAAGGCAGCAAAAGAAAAGAGGATACAAGGACTTACCAACCATGACTTCCTCGAGAACTAGAGGGGCCTCAAACTCCATCTCTCGGCCATGGATGGGAGTCCCTTTTCCTCCATCAAAGAGGGAGTAAAGGTCCTGCTACTCCTTGCTCAAGGAGGGTTAGACGTTCATTTTTCGAACGGTACTCTGACTTGAAGACGACCAATCTAGAACGACTCTATCAGAAGGAACGCGGCATGTGATAAACCTGACTTTCCATTTCTTGTGACTGGTGGGGAGAGTTCCCTCTTCGAAGATGCGAAACTTCAAGGAGGAAGTACCTCGCTTACAGAAGCTAAACCAGCCTTCCTGCTCTAAGGCTTTGTGAGTGTTTTGATTAGTTTTCTTCGAGCTCCAGCAATAGTTCTTCAATTCGAGAAAAAATTAATCAATTTTAGTAGCCTTCCTTCTTTCCTAAGTACAGCACATCCCAAGCCCTTTCTTCTTCCCTGTGGCAATAGCAAACCCCATCCCTTTTAGGTCCCTCCCCACCCCCTAACCTCCCCTTTCCCTTCTTGTTGGATCACACCCTTCCTAGACCTTAGTCCTACTTCAAGTATCAGTATCGAGTATCGTATCGGTTAGGTGATTTTAAGAGACGTATCGTCCTGTATCGAGTATTGTATCGCTCTAGCTAATGTATTTTAGTGTAATTCAATGGAGAGACGTATTGAGAAGTATCATATCGGTTGGGTCAAATATGGATATGTATCAGCTAGTATCATATGGTATCGTGGGATACATTAAACCTCGCTTCTAGTTTCTCCAATTAAGTCATCCTCCATTAGGTTTAAGAATTTTTGGCACTTCATCATCAACCTCTAGAAACCCTAAACCCTATTTTTACTATACACCCTATAACTCTCAAAATCCTCAACTGAACTTCAATCCCTTCTAGGATTATTGTCTCCTACCCTTCACCTTCCGCTAACTCTATTTAACTTCCCTAAGAATCCTAGCCCAAGTAGGAAGCTTCAAACAAACCCAAACCTAATAGTATTAGATCTAAAATTATAGTACAAACAATAGCCCATTCCATAGTTACCTAATTTCCTAGACCCTACTTAAAAGTTCAGATCTGAAACTACATGACAGCAGCAGCCAAACCTAATACCCTTCCATCTCAGCCCCAAAACCCACTAACTAAACCCCAAACCTAAATACCAGATCTAAAATCTAAGTTCCAGCAAGGTTTGAGCTTCAAAAACCTTCTAGGCATTTATTTAAAACCTTCGTAAGTCCTAATTCCTCCAAGAGTCCTTCGATTAAAGGTACCTACAGCCCTAGAGAACTGCTGGTTCCCTAGAGAGAGTATCCCAGAGTGAGCCCAATTCTAGGGCATAATTCCAACAAACTGAACCCTAGAATTTGGTTCACATCACTTGGACCAAAGGGACCAAAGAAAGGCTAGAGTTGCAGGAGTACCAGAAAACCAGAGCGAAAATAGGGGTTTTGGATGTCTAGAAGGGGAGCGGCTGCTTGGGGTCTACAACGATAAGATTTGTATGGGGCTTAAAAGGAATGATGCTACAGGGTGGGTTGGCATGAATTTCAGCCAATTCTTATAGCTACATTTGGCTTGCTGAGTTAGCGTTAGCTAGACAAATTATGATATTTACGTCAATGGGGTTAGACGGGGCTTTAGGAGCTGTAACTTGGGACTCAATGGGTATCTCTTAGGAGGATGGTTTTCCTTTAAAAGAGAAGGAATTCTGAAGGTAAAACTTAAGTAATCAACAGTAGCAGATTTCAGGGTCATTACAACTTAAATGGAACTTCTGGATGGAAGATGGCCGTGAAAGTCAGATCCAGTCCAGATCTTGTAATGGGGAGGAGTTTCAGCCTACATTGGGATGTACTCGTGAATGGTGGTTGATCGATCATGAAAGTTACAATCCTATTAAACTCTTTTTCCAGCTTCTTGTGACCTTTGCTTCGTGAGCTATTTGAAGATTGTATTTTCTTTCAAATCTTTACATATTGACTCTACTGAGATTTTATGGATCAAGGCCTCGGGTGTGCTTCTGCACTACTCTGCTTCCAGACAAATACTACAATTCTGAGTCACATCATTTGTTGCTCTTAATTCTGACTGCATCTGTAACATGTCTTTTCTTTGATTTCTTCCTTCTTTACAGGTGCACTCTAGTTCTCCTGTAGGCATTAACAGTTAGCATGGCACAGCACCCTGAAAGGCAGAAAGGATTGATTTAGTCAAGCTGTTCAAGTAATTCAGGTGAATATAAAAAACTGAATTCAATCAAGAGAGCACCCCGCACTCCACACCCTTGACACATGATATAGGACTGGTCCCAAACATGAGAAGCCAGCCTAATGGTTATGTAGGGGGTGCCTGGCACATGGGGGCATGACTTGAGGGCATTAGGCCTCCCAAATTGCCTTAGTAATAATCTTGAAGGATTGTATCTAGCATGAAAACACTAAATCAAGCCTCCTAAACCTGCACAAGTGGCAGTTGGAACTCTTGACAACTTAAAATCTTAATAACTTCTAACTGGTGATTTACATATGTTGAAATAGGGGTCTTGTTTTAACATAACCATCTTTTGAAAAAAAGGAGTACTACTTCAACAATCTAATCATGTCAAGATTTAATACCACTGATACACTATTACAGGCCCTACCAGGCATCATATCTCCAGTCCAAAGCCACTTGCTTACACTGCTGAAACAGTTTTGTTCTATTTATCGATTTTTGTAATTAAAGAAACCTACCAATCTTCCATCCATTCCCTAAAATCCTAAAAGACTTGGTCAAATTGTTGTTTTTCTTTGTAGACTTATTTTGGTTAAACTCGTTGGATAAATGGGAGTTAAATACACAGGAAAAAAATTCACATCATTTCAGCCCTTTCAACTCACAAAAAGATTGCTGACCCCTCCAGCTATAATGTACATAACCACGTATGTTATTTCAATCAAGTTTGTCGGTTCTATTTGTTCTATTCCTTAAAAGGGGGGGGGGGGTTTGAAGTAGATTAGGGGCTTTTACAATACTCTTTCATTTGCCACACCCATTTTCTCAAAAAGTATGGACTAAAATAGAAGATCAAGGATTTATTTGGGTGAAAAATATTGGGCTATTTTTTAAGAAGTATATTGGAGAAAGGGTTTCCAAAATAATTAAAATAGGGTGCAAGAAGTGGAGAGGTGCATCCGGGGTCTTGTGTGATCGGCGATTTCCATTAAAGCTTAAAGGAAAATTTTATAGGACCGTTGTTCGACCAGCTATGATGTACAAGACAGAGTGTTGGGTTTGTTAAAAAGAATCATATAGATAAACTCAGTGTAGTAGAAATGAAGATGTTAAGATGGATGAGTGGCAAAACTAGGAAGGATAAGATAAAAAATGATCATATTAGAGTTGGTTTGGGAGTTGCTCTCATAAGTGATAAGCTTCAAGAAAGTCGTTTGAGGTGGCACGGCCACGTTCAACGGGGACCTATAAATGCCCATGTACGAAGAAGTGATATAATCCAGATTGAAGAGACTACAAGAGCTAGAGGTAGACTTAAGATAACCTTAAGAGAAGTGGTGAGAAAGGATATGCATAGCTTACGCCTTGTATTTAGCATGGCCTCAAACATAACCGATTGAAAGGTAAGAATCCATGTAGACAACCCCATTTAGTTGGGACAAGGTTTATTGTTGTTATTGTATATTGGAGTAAGGGTCAAGAATATACGCTCGATTTCCAACTTCTTGGATTTCTTGATGCTCAGATTTTGTTGATGTTGGCTTAGTAAGGTCCAAGAAAAAGCTATCATTATCCTATATTGTATTATATTACCACAATATTTCAACTTTCAAGCTATAGAAACATTTCAAGCAAAATATATCATTATGGGTCTTTGGGTCAAACTTGCAGAGCAAGTCTCCTCTTAGACCATGTCTTAGGCATGTTCTAAGAGGATGGTGGTTCGATCCACCAAGACCTTTTGACATAACTACTCATGGTCAATTCAGATGAGGTGATCTTGTAGAAGTGAATTAGTGTCATGTAAACATCCCTTCACGGTCATAAGAGAATGGTTTGAAGTTAAATCTAACCCTATCTTCAGCAGTTTGGCAATTCTTGGTCTTCAAGTTTCTCCAAGGTGATTTTGAGGATTGTTATACAATGAAAGCAAGTTGGGCACAGATTAGAAGAATGTCTATCGAAAATGTTGGATTTGTCATTTCTTTCTTATGAACCATATGTAACTAGTTACTTAACTTGCCCAGTACCAATGCGGGGTAATATCTCCAGCAGTGCAGTTATCTCTCCTCTTTCAACAGTTCAGATATTGTTCTACTTGCATCATTGGATCTATAATTGATTGAATACCTAGCAATTCCAGGAGAAATATAGATACCACTTGGCTGTGAAACTGACAGTCAGTATAGTGGTCACATTAAAGATTATTCTAAGGTAGTTGAACGCAATGAACGAAGTTTCGTTCGTATCGCTCGGTTCGCTGCCCAGCGAACCGGGCGAAAGGGCGAAATATCGCCGAAATCTAGGCGATATTTCGCCCCCAAATTACTATAAAATTTCCTGCAAAATGTCAAATCATCAGTCATGTGTTTAAAATATATATAAAATAATATTTCAAAAAGTCATATTTACGTTCAAGTTTTTCGTTTTTTGTGTTTTTATATAAAATAATATATGAAAAAGTCAACTAGTCAAATCATTCTCATATTTAAATTTAAGTTTTTTGCTTTTTGTGTTTTTTATAAACAATTTTATGGTTATTTATGAGCCACGTGTGTGGACATTAACTGAAATGCCATAACTTAGGTTCAAATACCAAAAACGGAACTCAAAAATTATCAAAACAAATTTAAACTATTCATCTTCTTCTCCATTTCTTCTGTTCGTCATTTCAGTCTGAAATCAAAAGTTAATTTTTTGCCATCACCGGAAGGGCGGAAACAAACTCAAGACGGTGATATTCCGGCGATAAATCATTACAAATCGTTATTTCGGCGAAAAACAAGTGAAATATAGCCGAGATAGCCGATTTTTCGGCGATATAATGTTAATCTCGTTTCGCCCCCTGGTTTCGTTTCGCCGGGGGGCGAAACTGGCGAAATTCGCCGAAATAACTTTCCATGGTTGAACGCAGATCTATCTTAGGTTATATTGAGGAAATGATATATTTAAACATTCAATTGGGTTGATTTTGATGATCTTGACATTTCAGTAACTATTGGTAATGGTTGAATGAAACAATTCCAAAACAGGTCTTGTATCGACTCAGTTCAGTTGACTCATCTTGTATCTTGAGTCAATCTGGCATTTGTTTCTTTCTTATGACTGGTCCAAGCTTGTTTGGGTCCAAGAAGCCGAAGGTTCAGTAAACTACAAATGCCTCTGCCCCATCTTCTCTCAGCCAAAAACCCTCTTCTCTCTCACTACTCTGCGTCTCGTCATTTCTGGTTTGCTCGTCTCTAGTGCGCTTTTTCTCTTCCCTCGTCTCTAGCGTATATCATAACCTACATAGCTGACGACAATTTGCATTCTTTGAATCTGCATAAATGGTGAACCCATTTTCTATCTTGGTCGATGGTGTAATGCTATAAAGGGGTTTGGATGTGGTTGCAAGGTTGGTAGAAGATGAGTGAAGGAGAATTCCTTTCATTCACATCTATTAGTTAAGGGCATTTTAGGTAGTTGATTGGAAATTGATGAATAAAAGGACTAATGGTATAAGTAATAGGGGGGTCTAAGTGTCTAACTAATAAATTGGGTAACTCATGGTGTGGCATTAATTTTAGGGGGAAACTCGGGGTGGCACTGAAAATTCTATTCATAATATCTATAGATGGATTTCAAAGCCACAGTTATACCCCATTTTATGACTATGATATGTAACGATTTTTATGACCACTATGTTATATCGCCTTTGCCTGATGATGATAGGAATTTAATGCTAAATGATGTTTCTCCCAATACTGAATTACTGATGTGTGTAGGATCACAAAGCCCCTTTTGAAAAGATCAAGGAGGATCTATAGTATTCTTTTTTCTTTTCTTTTTTTTGGGGGGATGGCTTTTTAGGCTTTGTTCTTCTGTCATCGATGTAGGTTGGAAGATGACCGACTATTACACAGAGCCAGAGGTTATCAGTATGGTTAAAGGATTAGATCAAGTATATTTTCACCGTCAAATCTCCAAGATTTGGTGTAGTTATCAGGCTTGGATCCCCTATTCTCAACCATCTTCCGTATTCGCAGGACCATGTATCTTCTAGTAATGCTCCTTTACGTGGCATCCTAGCACACTCTAGCAAATAATTTTTCCCAATTTTATAGTTTTTTTATTAATTAATAAAGGTATGATAATATGGTGGGTTGACCCCTCAATGGGTTATACCCAACCCGATCCATGACTCGACTAGATGGTCTGATGGGGTGACCCGGTTGCGTCAACCTAGATTAACCAGTCAATGGTTCAGTCGGTTCTGGTTTATTGCTATTAATGGTTCATTTGGCTGATTAAGGTTTGATTTCTATTAAACTTGTTTTAGTTGATTTGGTTTGCTAAAAATTGCATGGTGACGTTTAGTAAATATAAACTTATTTGATTACATGTCACCTCGATTGTGATATCTAGTTTTGTCACAACAAGAATCATAGTTGTCACGGCGACGAGGCGGTGCGAGGCGGTTTTAGCTAGTTGGGGTGATGAGTTGACGAGGCGCCCTCCGAGGTGCTTTTGAGGCAGCCGAGGCATTTTAAGTCAAATTTTTACTTTTTAGTGTACATCTCATACACTAATTCATTATAAACATATCTTATATATGATAAAAAAAAATTTTAAAAAAAAAAAAAAAAAAAAAAAAAAAAACTAGTTTTAGCCATTTAGCCTACCACAAGTCATCCAACATACTACAAACCACACATAGTAAGTCCTAAATAAATTTCAAGTATCATACTATCATTAACAAGAATCAAGATACGATAAAATGTAACTAAATAGTAAACACATAGATGTATGAGCAAAACAAATAAACACTAGACAACATACCTTCATTAAATGTCACCAATACTAGCACCATCAAATGCAAGGGATAAATAAATAAAAGCAAATAATATCAAAAGAATTGCAGTTCAAAGGAATCTCATGTACACAGTGCATACACCAAGCAGTATATCTCAAAAATGCAAACCAAACCAGAAGAAGAAAAAAACAGCAACTTATAACATTGTTACAATGCAGAAAAAAAAATTCCGGCGACATACCGTCACCTGAGAAAGTGACCGAAGCCGCTGCAATTACGGTGGCTTTCGTATGAGCCTATGAGGGAAAGAAAAAAAAAAGCAGAAGAGAGTAGCAGGCTAGTAGCATTAGTCGACCAATTTTTTACCTTCGAAACTGAAAAAGACAGTACAGTGTGTCGCCGGTGATATTTCTGGTTGTCGCCGGATGTCGCCGGATGCCGCTTGTCATCGATCGAGAGGAACTGAAGAGAGTAGCAAAGGAAGATAGTACTAGGCGTGAATCGTGATAGAAGAAATCAAGAAATGAAAAGCTGAAGAGAGTTCTGGGCCTTCTGGCTATCGCCGATGATACTTTTAGCTGTCGCCGGAGTTGATGACCTTCGTCGTCGATGAAGAGAGTAGCAGAGGGAGAGGGCCGAGAGACAAAGACGACTAGAGCAGAGAGTTAGGGCTCGCAAACAATTGGGATCGAGTGATTCTCGGGTTTTCTTCTTTTTTTTCTTTTTTGGTTAATGATTTGATGTTAGAATGATCCCATGTATCTCATGTAAAACTTATATATGCACTCAACAATTAGATGATTCCCAATTGGAATTTAATTTTTAATTCATATTTTACCTTTGATTCGAAATAAAAAATATGATGGTTTTTAAAATCCACAAAGGTGGTCGCCTATGGGTCTGAGGTGTCCGAGGCGTCTGAGGCGACGCCACAAAGCATGAGGCGACCGCTTTATGGCCTTTATATGAGGCGCTTGTCGCCTCATCTCCACAAAGACCGCCAAGACGCCAAAGCGACACCTTGACAACTATGACTAGAATGCTATACGGTTAGGACGCACTTGATAACCCACCAAAAAATAGTTTATGATGTTTCTTGTTTCGAGAAACAAAAAGAAATGGGTAAAAACCACTTGATAAAGCTGTTTTGTTTCAGGTTTTTTTTTTTTAACTTAAAATTGAAATTTATGAAAATTTTTACTTTAAGAAATTGTTTTGTCTACTTCTTGAAGCAAAAAATTGGATGTGTGCTAAAGATGAAAGAGTCTAGAGAAGGGTATTCATGGAATTTGATAGTCTAAACATAACAACTTTGCTAATACCTTGCTAATAATGTCTTCGTTTTCACAAGCAAGTTTATCAAACGCCTACAAAGTGTTTTTACTTCCAAAAACAACCAAAGCTATTTTCCTTGTGTCTCTTTTAGAACCATTTTCAAGACCTAATTCCACTCCTATATAGGTGAACCAATGATATGATATATTTATGGCTTTTGTACTTTAGCTGTTGAGCATATTTTTGGGCACGATATCTGCATTTTGCTAATGGTTTTGTATTTTGAGCATGTTTCATATGATTGTTATGCAATTATGATGTGTATAGCATGTATGTTCTATATAGTTTGATTGCATTTTGGGAACCTTGAGCCTTTTCTAAACAATGTATTGCCTTTTTGAAACCTTGAACCTTTTCCAAACGATGTATTAACATGTGTTGTGATTTTATGAGCAATCCAACCCCCTTACCATTCAATTTAAAATTACAACTAATATTGTTATTTGTTATGGATAACATAAAACATATCGCAATATGAGAGAGTTTCATAAACTTGATTGTGGGCGATTGCCAAAGTGGCACTCATAGTTAGGTTTGTGGAATATCAATCACATATGGCAATGGGATGTCTCTTAGTGTTAAAGCACTTTCATACACCCAAAGGTGGTAATTGTGTATTGGCACTAAAAGGGTGACACATACACCAAATGGTTAGGAGTTCAATGATCCAAGCAGTTTATACACCCCAAGATGCTACATTTTCGAAGGTTGGAACGCTCCCATGGCTACTGATACGTAAGGGAGTATCACAATTCTATGTCATTAATACTACCCAAAGGTGTTTACATGGTAAAATGTGTGATCTCTAGTGACGTAATTATAACTTTTTAAGTTATCTATTACCTACATTGTGTTAATAAAGTATGAATTGTTTGATTGTTATTCATCTTTTCTGTTAACAATAATAAGGTTGTTATTGAACAATCCTATCCGTTCTAATCTTTAAGGAGCAAAAACACAAGAAAGAGTTTGCACGGATTGTTCAAAGGCTCTTGCTGCATTCTTCTAGGGTCAAATTCTAGGTAATGGATAAAGGATATATTGTTTGTTATGGAAATGGCCGATGTCCACACATTCTTGGTTACTAAGAAACCAACGGATCTGACTAATAAGAGTACAAAAGATGAAAAATTGGTTCATATTGCCTGGGTGAAAAGTAATATATCTACTTACTGTCCATTAAGAGGTCCATCAGAAACACTTAAAGAGTGGTTTACCTATTGAGTACACTGCAAATAAATTGTTGGATGCAATGGCACACTGGTAAGGAGTCTCATCCAGTGTTGTTCAAGTACGTTTCTGTAGGGTTCTTTAATATAAGGTATGATGGTTTGGAGGAGGTGAGTAGGACGGTTGATTTTCAAACTCAAGACCCTTAACATTTCTCTTCCTCACCCTTGTATTATCCATCAAACCCTTAACACCTTTCCCCCTAAGTTTGGAATTGTAAAGACCAATTAAAATTCCTAATATGCCTGGTTCATAAATGACCTGATCTCTAGGGTTATAGCTAAGAAAGACAAAGCTCATGTAGCCTTGTTTGCACCCTTCACTTCTAAGAAAATTTTTTAAAAAATAAAAAAATAAAAAATATTCTAGAACCATACTTATTAAGGATGCTCAGGGTAAAGATTAAAATTCTGGTTACACAAATGACTTGGCACCCAAGAAAGCTTCCTTAGAGAAGGGAGGTGACCATTACTTAAAAAGGGTCACATGAAGGCTGATTGCACTAAGTACATGGCTTGGTTGCCAATGCAAGAATAAAGGTATTGATTTTTCGGCCATTGTTTGTGAATCTAATTTTTCTATAGTCCCATCCTTCCTTTTAACTAGATAGTGATACTTCCACAATACATGGGTTCATAAACAACAGGAAGCCAATTAAGAGGGAATCAAATCTCACTTGGGACATACGTAGAAGAAGGCATGGAGTTAGTTAAAGGCATCATTTTAATATAACTGGCTTAATCAATGTTAAAGGACACATTTTATGTACCTACATTTGGAAGAAATGTAGTTTCTCTTTTAGCTTTAGACTTGTGAGGGTATTCTTTTGAAGTAAAAGACAATAAAATACTTATGTTTTTTTAATTCAAATAAGGTTAATTGCTACACAATTTCATATGGATTATATAGATTGTGTTCGACCCCCAATAAGGATATCTATGTCTCATATGAAGTTGAAAAAATTGCCCCCAATGACCCTCGCCTAAGGAATAGTCTTACACATTGTGGCACAAGAGGCCTAGCCACATCTCTGAGGAAAGAGTACGAAGGTTGATAAAGTCTCAACATCCTCCCTACCTTTGAAGATGACCTAGAGACTTGTGTAGAGTCTATAGACTGTCGTAAGGGTAAGTTGACTAAAACCAAAAAGAAATTGGCAGTTCGTAGTTCTAACCTGTTAGAGGTCATTCATACTTACATCAGTGGTCCTCATTCAGCCACCTTGTGTAAAAATTATTATTTCATCACATTTATACTACTCTCGATAAAATTAATGTACTCAATTAAGGGATAATTTGAATCTCTTGAGAAATTCAAGATCTTTAAGGGAGAAATAGTTAGGGGAAGTCATAAAAATTGTTAGATTTGAACAAAAATGAGAGTATTATGGCAGAGAGGGGATTCATTCACCAAGCACTTGGAGGATTTTGGTATTGCTGGTCAATTTACTATGCCTAGCAGTCTTTAGTAGAATGGTGTTGCTGAAAGGCATAATCGCACCCTAATAGATGGTGAGGAATACGGTTGGTAGGACTAATTTACCTGACTTTTTATGGGTGAAGCCTTGAAGACAACTCTTTATATTCTTAACTGTGTCCCTTCCAAATCTGTTCATTTGACTCCTTTGGAGCTGAGGTAATGTAACCATGGATCTAGGGTTAGGGATTAGGTTGTAACCTCCCTAGAATGTGGCTGCCTAGGAGTATTCCAGCTAATAGGATGAAGAATTCGATGGTTTCAGAAGGTATTTCTCACTCTTTAAGTTCAGTCACAGTGTGAAAAGGGTTCAGAATATTTGGAGGTTCAGTTTTTAGGGTTTTAGAGGGTTTGGTTAGGGCTAGGAGTGAGCTAATTCCTTGCTGTTTCTGCTGTCCAAAATAAGCTTCTGTTGCTTTCCTTTCAATTAGGCTGAGCTCCAATTTATCAGACTTATGGGAATTAAATTTTTCTGCAGAATTATAAGGTTGAAGATGAAATGCAGGTTTTGTAGAGTTAGGAATGAAGGGTTGGATAGGGGAAAAGGGCAGTGTGGTGTCATTCCTATGGATCCTGCGATCCTAATAGGGCTGAAAGGGGGTTAAAAGGGGCTGGGATTATGGAATTCCAAATAGGGTTAGGAACTGATGTCGTGGGGAAGAATAAGAAAGGGGGAGGGTTTCTAGGGCTTGAGGAAGGGGCTGGGTTTGCAGGAGAATGAAGGGGAAGGGGTCAGGGACTAGTTGCGATGGGAAGAGGGAGGGTTTTCTAAGTCTAAACCAGAGGGGAAGGGGGTAGGGAGGCTGTGGCAGTGAAGGGAGGGGTGGAGAAGGACTGTGGACAGAGTAAGGAAGCATTCTAGGGCTTGAATGCTTGCTCGGAACTGGAAGTAGCTTGCTGGACTTGATGATTTAACCTTCTAAGCTCAAGTATAAGCTGCTTGAGTGCTGGAAATCAACTTAAGAACACTCGCAAAGACAACCATAGGGTCCCCCTCTTAGGATCCTGGCACACTCAGGTAATTAATCACTCAAAAGCTTTAATTCATCAAATTTGAAAATAACTTACATGAAAAAGGCTATTAACAGCCTGAAAAATAAATACTGTGACTCAGTCTGGGATCTCCTTAATTAATGAGATCCAATTACAACTCAAATTGGACTCTTATCTAAACTTAAAAGGGAATTCATCTAAAGACGACCATAAGGTCCCCCTCTTAGGATCTTGGCACACTTAGGCAATTAATCACTCAAAAGCTTTAATTCAACAAATCTGAAAACAACTTACATGAAAAAGGCTATTAATGACCTGAAAATAAATACCCCGACTCAGATTGGAATCTCCTTAACTAATGTGATCCAATTACAACTCAAACTATACTCTTATCTAAACTTAAAAAGGGAATCAAATTACTAGGAGATCTCAACCCTTGGATTGGGATCTCACACTTTAAGTTATCTTTAATAGTACATGCTTAATTGGATAACTAAAGACCCAAGTGACCAACTTAACATCAAACTGGACATCTTCAAAACACACTTCAACTCATAATAGAAGACTCAAAACAAATCCTAAACAAACTCAAACTGACTTGAAAAATTCTGAAATAAATTCTAAATTAAATTCAAGAGTAAATTAAGGGCTAAAATTCCCAAAATACCCCTCCTTTAGGGTTTGGCCATTTCATGGAGGGCTTCTTAGATCCTTCCTGGGGGGCCCACTTAGAGTTTCGGCCAGGGAGCCTTTGTGTTCACATCATGTTCCCCCTCTTGAAAACATTCATCATCAATGAACAGTTGCCTTTGGTTGGGGCTCTAAATGCTTCTATCATCTCACTAGGCCTTGAAAGAGTCTTGCTCGGCTAGTTCATCCAGATCCGCTGGCTCTAAGCAAGACTCTGTTGGTTAGTGTGCATGGCTTGCCTCTTCTTGATATCTTCAGCTAGATTGAGTGGGAGTAGTATTATCTTTTGCCTTCGTGCTCAAAGATGCACTTATTTTCTTTGCAAGGAATGGTGACTATCAAACAGCCATGGCCTTCCTAGTATGATATCAGTGGACCTCATTGGAAGAACACTGCACCAAATGGCATCAGATTAGTGCAAGCTGACTGGGATGAGGCATCTAGTGGTTGCATCCAATTTTGAGTCATTCTGATGTGCTAGCTTGTAGGGCTTTGGATGCTTCTCTACCGTCAGTCCTATCTTCTGTAGGAAGTCCTCTGCTACTGCCAATGCCAATAGGAAGTCTTCTGCTACTGCATTAATGCTACTGCAACTGTCAATAGAAAGTCCTCTGCTAAACTGCATTAATGCTACTGCCACTGTCAATAGGAAGTCCTCTACTACTGCATTAATGCACCTGTCAATAGCAAGTCCTCTGCTACTGTCACTGTCCACTATGGCTAAGGCTTTGAGTCCTCCTGCCTTAGGTCTGGTATGGAATAGTATTTCTCTTCCAGTCTTCTTCTTCAGCAGTAGATGTGATCATCAAAACTCTGGAGACTAAGTTGAGGTGGACTGCTTCAATCTTATCTTCACTGTACTCCTCATCTTCGAACTCTAGAGGTGGACACTCATGGGTTTCTTCAGTGGATGGGGTCTGGTGGAGGTACATCTAAGACTACTAATCCCCTTCCTTTAGGACACTCTCTAGCAAAGTGCCCTCTCTCATTACAGAAGAAACATATCCTAGGGTTATTATTAAATACAGGCCCATAGTTTTTTGCTTTGACTGGGGTTACAGTAGTAGTGGGGTTGGGGGGTTTGGGGAGGGGTGGATCTCTCCTATAGTCCTGGCTGGACTACTTCTTTTGGCCTAACAGTGTTTCAACCCTTAATATTTTGTCAAAAATAGACCCCTTAGATCAACAATGTCAGTTACCCAGATGTCTAGCTTTAGACCAAGTCTGAACCTAGTCATAGTCTGGAGCTTGCTCTCCCTTGTACCAGTTCTAGAGGCCAAAGAATCGAACTGCAACTGCAATCAGCCACTGAGGAATTACCTTGTTTCAGTGTATGGAACTGCTCCTGGAGTCTGGTTTTGTAGTGTTCTGGGAGGCACCTTTCTGTAAGCTCTCTTCTCGTCTGGTCCCATGTAGTGGGTTCTCTTCCTTCATAGTAGAGCTCTCTGGACATAGTGTTCCACCACTCTCTGGCTCTGCCCCAATCAGTTTACTCTTGGCTAATTACATCTTTCTCTCCTCTCATAGGTCATTCCAGTCAAAGTAATCATCTAGGGCTGCCCTCCAGTCATAGAAAACTTGAGGATCAAGGGATCCATTAAACTCTTTTAGTTCCAATTTTACCTTGTGGTGGTATGTACCTTTTCTTTGTTTTTGACCTCCAGTAAAGTAGGCTCTCAAGTACTCCTCGAATAACTGTTGTGTTGCTGACTGCCTTCTCTGTTGCCCACCATTTGGCTCATACCTTTCTTGTGCTATATTCTCATACCTGACTTCCTGGTGTAGCCGTTTCTGTCTCTAGAATTTCTAGGGTGGTATGATTTTGGTTCATCTTCTCTGTGGCTCCTTGCGCCACTTGTTCCTTCACCATGTGGTACATAGATTTGAGATCTATGTTTTGGGAGGGGGGGTGATGGTTTTGGAGTCTGCACCCGATCTGCATTACTTGTTTGATCTAAGTTGGTACCCTTGTGTTCATCTTTGTCAATTGGGCTAGCATGTCTTGCCATATTTTCAGAAGTTGCTCCAACTGTTGCCTTGAATCTGGCTCATCCATGGTGTTTTAAACTTCTAGAAGCTTGCTGGAACCTACTGCTCTGATACCAATTAATCTAACCACGGATCTAGGGTTAGGGTTTAGGTTGTAACCTCCCTAGAATGTAGCTACCCAAGAGTATTCGAGCTGATAAGATGAAGAATTCTACAGTTTCAGAAGGTATTTCTCACTCTCGAGTTCAGTCACATTGTGAAACGGGTTCAGAATATTTGAAGGATCAGGTTTTTGGGTTTTAGAGGGTTTGGTCAGGGCTAGGAGTGAGCTAATTCCTTGCTGTTTCTGCTGCCCAGAGTAAGCTTATGTTGCTGTCCTTTAAATTAGGTTGAGTTCCAATTTATCAGACTTTAACAAAATCAGATTTTTGAGAATTAAATTTTTCTGCAGAATTCTAAGGTTGAAGATGAAGTACAGGTATTGTAGAGTTAGGGTTGAAGGGTTGGACTGGGGGAAGGGCAGTGGGGTGTTGTACCTATGGATCCTGCGATCCCAATAGGGCTGAAAGAGGGTTGAAAGGGGCTGGGAATATGGAATTCCAAATAGGGTTAGGAATTGATGCCGTGGGGAAGGGGGAGGAAGGGGGAGGGTTTCTAGGGCTTGAGGAAGGGGCTGAGTTTGCAGGAGAATAAGGGGAAGGGTCAGGGACTAGTTGTGATGGGGAGGGGAGGGTTTTCTAAGTCTGAACCAGAGGGGAAGAGGGTAGGGAGGCTGCGGCAGTGAAGGGAGGGGTGGAGAAGCACTGCGGACAGAGTAAGGAAGCTGGGAATGGGGAGGGGACTCACTTGAATGCTTGCTCGGAACTGGAAGTAGCCTGCTGGACTTGATGATTTAACCTTCTGAGCTCGAGTATAAGCTGCTTGAATGCTGGAAATCAATTTAAGAACACTCACAAAAACAACTGCAGGGTCCCCCCCCCCCCATAGGATCCTAGCACACTCGTGCAATTAATCACTCAAAAGCTTTAATTCATCAAATCTGAAATAACTTGCATGAAAAAGGCTATCAATAGCCTGAAAAATAAATACTCTGACTCAGACTAGGATCTCCTTAACTAATGAAGTCCAATTACAACTCGAATTGGACTCTTATCTAAACTTAAAAGGGAATCACATTACTACAAACCCTTGGATTGAGATCTCACACTTTATCTTTAATAGCACATGCTTAACTGGATAACTTCAGACTCAAGTTACCTAAAATCAAACTGGACTTCTTCAAAACACACTTCAACTCATAACAGAAGACTCAAAACAAATCCTAAACAAACTCAAACTGACTTGACAAAATTCTGAAATAAATTTTAAATTAAATTTAGGAGTAAATTAAGGGCTAAAATGCCCAAAATACCCCTCCTGTAGGGTTCAGCCACTTCAAGACTTCTTAGATCCTTCCTCAAGGCACACTTAGGGTTTCAGCCAGGGGGTCTTTATGTTCGCATCATGTGGCTGGTCCTAAACCTAGCTTGAACCACCTGAGCGATTGGGGTTAACCTACAAAGATAAGGTTGTATAATACAACATTAGGAAAGTTGGAATCTAAAACTACTCGTTGCTATTTCATTTCCTACTCAGATCATTCTAGGGATATTGTTTTTACAACCCTGTGGATGAACCAGAATTGTGAATCCTTAGCCAACTAAGTTTCTAGAGTTTGACGTAGCCAAGAAGGGTAGGTTGCATTCACAGACTATAGACAATAGTAGTGAACTAGGAATATCGGGTATCTCTGTCTCTCTCTCTAGCTATTTAGATGGATGTACAGCATACCGCATTAGATGTTGCACCTGCTGAGGTCCAGGAGCCACTGTTGCTGATGGTCCCATTTAGGACCCTTGGGTTCCAGATGTGGTTGTGGAAGCTCTACTCAAAAGATTCATTAAGGAGAGAATGTCAGCTGTATCACCAAACTACATGGTCTATTCAGGTGAGCATGACTACAACATTGGCATGTGGTTGATCCAATTACCCATTAGGGAGCTATCTGTAGTCCTCAGTCAGATACTGTGATTGGATGCAATAAGAGATGAGATGTATATGTGCAAAAAAAGTAGTGAGGAAGAAATCTTAACTGTGAAGGCATTCTTGGGGACAAAGTTTGAGATAAAAGACATGGCCAAACTTAGGTACTTTCTTGGACTAGAACTGGTATATTCATCTAATGGTGTTTCTCTATCTCAAAGAAAATACACATTGGACCTACTAGAAGAGATGAAGATGCTAGGGTGTGGGCCTGCTGAGACCCCAGTGGAACCAAGTCAGCATTTGAAGTCAACGGAAGGATAACCTGTTGATAAGACCAGCTATCAAAAACTGGTTTGATTTATCTATGACATATCAGACCCGATATCACCGTCATAGTTAGCCTTGTTAGTCAATACATGCATGATCTTTACTCTTCACATATAGGTGCAGTATATTGTATCTTGAGGTATTTAAAGGCTTCTCCTAGTAAGGGCATCTGGATTTCTTATCATGGACATCTTAGAGTGGAAGCATATACATATGCAGATTGGGCAAGATGTCCTGAAGATAAAAAGTCTACATCTTGTTACTGTGCTTATGTAGGGGATAACTTTGTGTCATGGAGGAGCAAGAAACAAGCAATAATTGCTCAATCCAGTGCTGAAGCGAAGTTTAGATCTCTAGCTTAAGGCATTTGCGAAGCATTATAGTTGAAGGACCTTCTCCAGGAATTGGGGCAGATCTAGAAAGGACCTAAAAGGCTGTTTTCTGACAGCAAATCAGCTATAAGTATAACACATAACCCAGTTCAGCATGACAAGACCAAACATGTATAGATTGACAAGCATTTTATCAAAGAGAAGGTCGAGTGTGGGCTGATTCAGATTTCATTTGTCACATCTGATAATCAACAAGCTAACATCTTCACCAAGAGCTTGAGTGTCAAGTTATTCAATAGCATTCTTAGCAAGTTGGGCTTGATAAACATCTATGCACCAACTTGAGGGGGAATGTCGTAAGTCAAAGAAGGGTGGTTTTCTCCTATTAGGAGTTCTATTATTTTTAGTCCCACATCAGGTATTCTTGTATTTTTCACTTCATTCTATTATTATAAATAAAGGCCTGTAGTGTCACAATGACACAAGTAAGGATTCATTCAATATTACAACAGGTGTGCTACGTCCACGAGTGAAGAGAAAGAACTTTTTCACTATATGGAAGAAGTAAAGAAGAAGTTCTCACAACCAATCACCAAGAAACGGCATTCCAAGAACTCTCACCCAAAACCTTAACTGAAAATCCCAAGTCTCTCAATAATATGTGGTAGACAAACATAAGATACATATATATATAGAGACTCCAATTGGGTAAATGGGTCGACCAATCGGGTCGTGTTTTACCATACCACTAGGCTACGCCCTAGCACCCCCTCCATAGACCAAGATAAGTGGTGGGCTCCAGGCTTGGGCCCTTCCACCATATATCTCCAAAAACGGATAATTCAGGATGCCAACCAAAATATGTTAGTGCGGATCCATCTTCAAAATTGGGTACAAGAATTCAAGTCACAACATAACCTGGTGTAATATTATATGTTACAATTGCTTGGTCTTTTGATCCATTGACGATTACAAAAGTAGAATCGATCTGGAAAAATGAAAATCTACCTTGTTATGGCTTGTTCATAGTTAAATCTATCCATATGGAGTTGGTATTAACTTCTTCATTGTTTTACTGTTGATTTCTATCAGTACCACTCAATACTCCTTTCACTCAAGTTATTATTCCTCTCCTCCTACCTTTGGCCTTTTTATGCAAGAAGTCTAAAGTGAACACAGGGACCACCCCCCCCCGGGTCCGAAACCCTAAGTAGGGCCCTTAGGATGGATCCAAGAAGCCTCCATAGGCTGGCTAAACCCAACAGGAGGGGTATTTTGGGCATTTTAGCCCTCAAATTATTCCTGAATTTACTCCATAACCTAGTCCTAACCTTAGCTTCCCCTAATCAGCCTATTTCTGGACTTTCAAAGAAAACCTGCAATTCATCTTCTTCATGGAGAAGAATTTGCAGAATTTTGGAAATTGCAGAAATTTCTCAAAGCAACCCTACTTCAATGCTACACCTCTAGACACTTTGTGGACCATAGAATAACAATAGCCCTAAAATCCCCTCTTTACTTTGCTGGGAACTCCTGGGCAGTCACATTCTAGGGAAATTACATTTTTACCCTTAACCCTAGATCTGTGGTTTCATCGATTAATATCAGAGCTCAGTTTTCCAGCAGCCTTGGAACCACCATTGAGGAATTCCTAACAGTCAGAATCATTTAGGAGATAGCAAAAAGCCTTCCTATGCAACAAAACCACGGACCAACGATGAATTCCCTCTCCAAATTTCTTGTTACTGAATCTGAAGATGAAGACTGGAGAAGGCATAGTTTGTTCCACACTTGACTGAAGACAGGAAAAGTCACATCCAGACTGCCATTGACAATGGGTGCAGTGCTAATGTAGTGTCTGAACTTGTTATGCAGAGGTCTCAACTTCCAGTAGAAGAACAACCCAAACCATATCAGGTGTAGCTTCCTAACGGCGAGATTCTTGAGGTAAATTTCAGATGTTTGGTGCCTATTAGTCTTCACTATTATTCTGGAGAGGTGTGGTGTGAAATGTAGTTTCTATGGATGTCACTAATATCATCTTAGGTAGACCTTGGTTATTGACACAGATGTAACCCTATATGGTAGGGATAATAAGTATACCTTTAGGCACCAGGGGAAAAACCTTGTACTCCTTCCCCTGAATATTCATGAGGAAGAAAGAAAGAGGGTAGAAAAGAATCTGATTGTAAAAGAGTTTGTCCCCCAACCCCAATCCATAGTGAGTCTCACCAAGAAGCTTGAAGACCTTGAAGAAGAAACGGGTGTAAGCCTAGCACTTGCCACAAAATCAGAGACTGCTCAGCCAGAAGGAGAACTACTATTGCAGATTTGAGAGCTCCTCACTGAGTTTTCAGATCTTGTCCCAAAGAAGCCAAACCAGAAGTTCTACAGATAGAGGATAGCACCCTGAATGATTGCACAGTACAGGCCAAATCAGAGAGAAGACTAGCCCCACCCAGTCAGAAGCTCCCACTAGAAGAAGTGCCAGAGAACATTGATAAGACTAACCTTGGAATTGAAGAGCACTTAGCCAGGGAGTCTCTGCAAAGAAGGGGAGTTGCTGTCCCCAACATACACTAATTCTGACAAAAAGACACCACAGCAACCACCAGAGGAAGCCCTAGAAGTCTACAGTTATAAGGTAACCTACTTGGACCAATATCAAGGGCCCAGAGAGATTACAAAAGAGATACATTTGTTGTCCATGACTACTACAGCCACATCAGAAGAGTTTGACAGTGACACTAAAGCTAGGGCAATAGACATTAAGGAGGAGACTCAAGTTTGCTATAACAAGGACTCAGTAAGTGACAAGGGTGCCCCAACAGACTACAGAAGCATGTCAAACCAACTTCACTGGTCAAAGCCAAAGAGGTACCTACACCACTGAGGACCCCATATGTTTCTAGCACCATGGAGAAGATGCTGCCCCCATCCATCAGGGTCGTACCAGCCCCAACTCCTTGTGAGATAGGCCCTCCCTTGGGCAGTTGGGCCTCACACTACCTCCCCAGGGGGGTATACTACAAGAACTACCCAAGCCCTACTCATAGAATTGGTGACAGAGAAGGATTCCAAAAGCTACACCAGCCACTACCGTATGTCCTCCTAGTTCATTAAAAGACAGACTCCTAGACTTGAAGACCAAATCCCTCTAGCAATCACTCTTCAAGATTTCTATCTAGGAGCAGTAATGGCAGCCCTCCACCTACTACTTCCTCCCCACTACAAGATGAGAGGAAGAGTCTACACCAAGGACTACCAAGGCGTAGATCCAAGAGCACTAGAGCAACACATTCATCAGGAGATTAAAGTTTTCAACAAGGGGAATATTTATGCGAAATGGGGGACCCCCTGTTCGAAACCCTAAGTGGGCTCCCAGGATGGATACAAGATGCCTCCATAGGCTGGCTGAACACTGTTGGAGGGAATTTTGGGCATTTTAACCGTCAATTTACTCCTAAATTTAATTTAAGATTTATTTTCAGAATTTCATTAAGTCAATTTGAGTCAAAGTTGGGTTTGTTTTGTGTCCTTTATTGTGAGTCAAAGTTAGGCTTTGAGGAAGTCCAATTTGATGTTAAGTTGGTTGCTTGAGTCTTAAGTTATCTAATTAGCATGTGCTATTAAAGATAACTTAAAATATCACATCTCAAATCCAAGGATTAAGATCGCATAGTAATTTGAATCCATTTGATAAGTATTTAAGAATCCAGTTTGAGTTGTAATTGGATCTCATCAATTAGGAAATCCTAGTTGGGGTTAGAGTCTATTATTTTATGCTATAAATAGCCTCTTCGTTGTAAGTTACTTTCAGTTTTGGATAAGTTGATGAATTGAGTGGTTGAATGTAAGGTCTCCTATGAGGGTAGGCCCTGACAGGTGTCAAAAACTTTCTAGTTATTCCTGTTTCTTCAATTCAGAGATCTTCAAGCATTCAAGCATTCAAGCATTCAAGTTCTAGTTCAGTTCTGCAGATTCAGCCATCACCTTCAACCTTCAAGCATTCAATCCAGCATTCCCAAGTATGTAGAAGACCCCCACCCAGCCCTACCCCTTCCCCTCTCTGTCGCAGCCCTCCCCCAAACTTTCCCCTTGTCCTCAAGCTTTTCCCTCCCCTCCCTGCGCTACCATAGCCTTCCCTTCCCCCCATCCACCTCTATTAGACCTTGAAAAGAAATCAGAAAAGAAATCTCAAAGAGGCGATGCACAGCAGATTTTTATCTGAAAAAAAGGAAAGAAGAAATCGACGGAACTCCAAAAAGGGAAGGTTCAGACAATTGCTACTCATAGTCGATGCTAATAGCAGATTTCTCTCCGAAAAAAGGAATCTATCCTACTCAGTATACTTGAATCTCCAAAAAGGGCTGTCTAATCTTTACCTCAACGCATCTGTGCAGCAATTCTCCAACCAAACTAGGCTTTAAGAGCTTCTTTTACTCCATTGATTCTTCCACAAACAGAAAAGTACTGCGTTAGGTGTTGTTGCCCCTGGAGTCATGACCTAAAATCCTCTCAATTTTCAGTGATGGATCACCAAGATGTGCAGGTATGTGTATGAACCTCAATAGCCTTGAATCAATAGTCTTCTAGATCACCTAGTGCTCTAACACCATGTAAATTACGGAATAAAAGTAGAGAAAAGCAGATTGAGATGATAAATAAATAAAAGAGTTGTAGAAAATAGAGGAAAGAAGAAGGAGATTGAGACTGAGAGGAGCCTCAATTGATGGAGAAACTCCACACAATAACTTCTGTATTTAGAGAATGGTTTTCTAATTACAATCAACTTCAAAAATATGGAAAGAAAAGTCCAACGTGGACTCATATACTAGCAGCTTCCTGCTCGCTTGCGCTAAATCCCGAACTTTCTTTTGGTTTCCAAAAATACCCTCCAACAAACACCTTTCTACTTAGGGTCAAATCTCAAAGGACGGCAGTAGTTTTAGGCTTGTAACCTTGCTGTCTAGGTCTGGAACTAGTGGACAACAACTATTCTTTCAAGTATCTTTCAAAATAGGTCACTTAGGGTTGGGTCCTTGCTCTCCAACTCAGAATACTAATAGAAAGCAGCAAAACTTTACTCAAAACACTCTGGAAGTCCTGCGGCTATGTTTGGGTTGAATTCCAATCCTTGGGTGTTGAGAGGGGAGGTTTAGTGTTATGATTAGGATGAGATTAGGTCTGAAAATTGGAAGAAACTATTCTGTTTTAATAAACTGTAATTGTAGGAAGTCAGAAGTTAGGGTTTGTAAGTTTAGGTCTCCTCATGTGTACAGGACTCTTGGTTAGGCAATGGTTTGGATCAAAGGTAAAGGGGTGGGGATGCTAGTCCTAGAAAGGTTTAGGCTTTGGATTAGGAGTTGAGGAGTTTCCTAATGGAATTAGGGTTTACGGGTTTCAATGAAGAAGATGATATGCAGGAAAATTCTGCAACTTCAAAGGAGGGGCTGTAGTTGAGTTTAGAAGTAGCAACAGGGGGAGAGAAAAGGGTTACAATCCTAGGAGAGGGTTAATAGGGGAAAGGAGGTAGGGAATATAGGACTTATGAGAGGGGTATGGTGTTGCTGCCACAAGGGGGAGAAGAGGGGGAAGAAGCTTGCGATGAGGTAGGGAGGGGAATTGGGGTGGGAATGGGGTTGGGGATTGTACTTGCTTGTTTAGGAGGGGTCCATTGGATGAAGACTGAGCTGAAGAGGACTCCAGGGCGGCCGCAGGCTTGAAGAAGATGAAGAAGAAAGCTGTAACTGCAGAATCTCTCTCAATTCCCTCAAAACCAGGTCGTGGGCTAGCTTCCTACAACTCCAAGTCTCTGAAATTTTATTAATCTATAACTGAATTGCATACAATGAAGTGGGGGTTCATATAGCCTAGTCTTGAGGGAAACAGACTTAGACTCAATCTAGGAAACTTAATTAGACTCAAACTTGGGAATCCACTTTAGATTGGGTTCACATTACAACTCAACAACTTAATAGCAAACTAGAAAGGAGACTTCTAAAGATCTCTTAAATCAAAAATAACTTGCAAAAATAAATAACTAACTTCCAAAAGGAACCCTACTTGAAAATTGGATTCCAACTAGGACTCCAACTCAAACAAGGAGTCTAACCAGTAGTCCAATCAAAAAACAAAAGGTAGATATAGGGTCCTAAAAATCTCTTGGAATTTTCTGGACCGTTCAGTGTTTAAAGGGGGCGGGAAAATACCATAACGCCCTTTTGAGGGTTCAGCGAGCCCTTCGGTGCACCCATGAAGCCTGGTTTACGGTCCAAATTTCAATAGGATTTACGTGAGCTTGGCCTGATTACACCAGTAGATCGGGGAAAGCTGTTCTACATACATTAATCCACATAAAGACACAGAAACACCTAATGTAGACCACAGGTGTTTGAAAAAAAAATGAAATTTGGGAAGAACACTCTCGTTGCTTGAAGATTGGCTTCAAAATTACTAGATCCTTATTTATTAGTTGTTTTAGATGAGCTAAATGGAGTTTTGATGCAACCTATGGGGAGATCCGAGCACTTTTCCAATGAAATATCTGGCCATAAAATGAAAACCAGCAAGGTGGGCAGATGTCGACTTAAAAGAAGGTGATTAGCGAAACAATCGGTCGAGATATCTCATCTGGACTCGACAAGATCCTCCATTCAAATGAGCTAATTGAACTGAAATCTCGGTCGAGACTGAGATCTCGACTGACAGAGATCTCGGCCGAGATTTAGTATTCTCCAGAATCTAGATTTCACTTCTAGTCTCATCACTAGGTCTCATGGAACCGAGATCTTGCGAGACCTTGAACCATGTAACCTACCTTATTCTCTTTTCTCTTTCCCCTGCAATTTGCATTCAAACCCTAATTGTGTTGTGTTAATAAAGCTGCTGCAACCACTGTGAATGAACACCATAAGCTGCAGTTTCTTTCACCCATCAGTAGAGTTGCTACACCATTGGAGTGATCCTGCTGCTGTTCCTGCAAGTTGTTTTCTTCTGCAAACATTGAAGTTTGACAACTTTACAACCCTTTCTCCAGAAGTTGCAGGGTTCACCTCATCCACCACCCTACTCAACCCCAGTCTTGGTGCCATGCCATTGGCTAGATGACTCCATGGCCATCACTTGCTACTTCTGGGCCTACTAGAGCTGAACTTGGGGTTTCCTTACAGATATACTTGAAGCTTGAACAACATATTTTGGACTGTTACCCTTGAGTCTACAATCCTACATTATAATATAAACCATCACACACGCACACAAAGGGGTGGAAAGAGAACGAATTCACTAACATGCAAGAAACTGCATAGCTTAAGGTAAGGGCTAAATAAAGCTACTCTGGTATTACCACAAGCTGGGGAGACATCTAAAAAATACCAATATAAGGAAAACCAACTACTTAACACATAGAAATGTTGTGACAGAGAAATGTTGTAAAGATTTGATAAAGGAATATAGAGATATTACAGCATAGATTCACAAACAATAAAAGAACTCTAGGTATCCCAACCTTAACTTGGGGACGGCTGAATAGCTGCATGACCATCCTTGTATTGGTATCAAGGCCACTAGCCAAAGTAGCCTCGGCAGTTTGAAGATCCACATAAACATCTTTTCCTCCTGTTGTAAGCCCCACTCATCCCATAATCATATACCAATTCTGTCAATGGACGAATGTGTTTGATAGCGTAAAATGCAATATGCAGATACGATCCATTGCTGTGTTCATGTAAAACCGGAAGCCAAAAAATATTCGGAGAACAGCTATGGTTCATAAAGCGGGCTACATTCCCCACATTCTTTGCATTTATCATGAGAGGTAAAGGTGTTTTATATTCCCTGTTCATATCAAAATCTTTTTCCTCACCTAGTAACTCAGGATTGTAACTAAAATCAGCAGGCTCCCGATAAATGCAGGTTGCATCAAAGGTATAATCATTATCTTCAACTACATCATTACCTTCCTCTACTTCAATACCATCTATAACTTCTCCAGCATATTCACAAACAAAACTGCCTGCACGGATTGGATCCAAGGACCGAAGACCCCAGCCTCTATCTTTAGTCTTGAAAACTTCTAGTCGCACTTTCAAGCCGGTCTGGGATGCTCGGTTTGAACAATGAGGCTGACATGGACATGAAGGACCACATTCGTGAATCACAGATTTCCAACTTACAAGAACCCTATTGGCGATATATGGGAGATCACCTCCATTTTTCTTAATGCAAGAACAATTAGGATTACCTGGTGAGCATACACCCTTGCATTTGCAGCCAAAAGAGGATTCATGTGAGCTGACTGGCCTTGCATGCTTGAGACCAGAGAAATATAAGAAATAAGCAGGTCCCTTCTCATCATCAACATCATTTACAAGAGAAATAGGTAGATTTTCTGCCCCCGATGTTAAGTCAGGTAGAATAAGCCCACGTCTGGGAGTGATACCTTCCTTCCGTACCTGTATTGATCTCCAAATGGTGAATCCAGCAGGCTGCCCAGGTTGTCTTACCAACTTGTACTTGAAAACATTGCAACCTGACTTTCCTTTTTCGGTCCAGGACTCTTGAATTTTATATAAACCATCATAGATATAGACCTTTCCCGTTGGATTTCCGACATCCTTCATACCACGAATGACTCTTACCTCATTACCCCGGTGCAAGCTTTTCTCTAGAGCAAGGTTACCCCTTTCAAGCTTCTGATCAACTACTTGTCTATCTTTCCTATTTAGACTTCCACCCTGGCCACTGTAAATCAATACGTCCCCATCCTCCACATCATCCTCATATGCTCCAGAAGAAACAATGCTTATAGCCACAGGCTCTTCTTCCTCATTAAACCTGAGACTAGTATAGTCAATTCCAGCCATACTCGGAGCATGCAATCCCACCAAGCACATTTCCATTCTGAAAAAAAATATATCTCCAATTTCAACACCAGGAACAGCTCCTACTCTCTTCCTCAGATTTGTTCGAAGACCATTATTCATCATAATAGTGCCTGCCTTTAGATCGGCACGTCTGGTCACTCCAGACACTGGATCTTTTGTATCTTCAATTTGGCATATTCTTCGCCTGAGTGCATCAAATTTCATAACGATACTGTCAACTGATTCAGTATAAACGCTAGCTGCTGAGGACAATCTGACCTCTGAGATGCTCTTTACTCTTTTGTTGGATGACATACCCTTCTGTCTATCCCCGCTGCTAGTGGCTTCAGCGTCAGTACTATGAACATTACAGTGAAAAGACCGCTGTGTAGATTGCCTCAAGTTGTCACCACATCTACTTTCTGTCACTAATCTGATAGAATCACCCATGTTTTCACTCTCTTCTTGCAGCTCCACACCCACATGTTTGGAGCTCTTCCTAGATGACCCTATATCGCCATTAGTAGACCCTGAACCGACGGACGACAATGTGGGAGGAGCTGTTCTATAGGAAGGCATTGGTGCAGGTGGAGTTTGCACAGGGTAGCAGGAAACAAAGGGCCCAGTGTGATTTGTGGCTCCACTTGGTGTTTGATGGTGTTGGTCAGGTGGCCTTCGATATTCTGGAGGGGGATAGAATGGGTAAAATGCAGTAAAGCCCGGGGGGTATGGGCCAAATGCGGGAGCATATACAAAGGGGGGAACTTGGGGAGGGTAAAATGCTGCAAAACCTTGTGGAGATGGGAACGCTGGAGCTAAACAACGCAAAGGCCTCACATCTAAGACTTTAGATTTATCAAATGAACCGGCTGGAGAAACAGAGTCTGAACCCAATCCTCGTTCCATGGAGAGCTGAGGCCCGCCCCTTCAGGATAACAGTAGTACTCAAAGCGTCGCTATCCGACTAACAAAGACGATTAATTACATTCTCCCCTATTTCAGATTCTAAAATTGCTACATGATCGAATCTGACACCCAAAAATAAAATAACAACATGGTTATAGTTCAGAATTGCAAGGTAGAACAGATCTGCATCCAGAAAACGACGAGGGAGGGGGGGGAGACGAGGAAATAAGACATAGAAAGAGCAGCTAAGACCGAGAAAAGAAAGAGAGAAAAAAATGAAAATAGCCCCAAACAAGAAATAAGGAAAAACATGAAGTTGAATAAGCCATTCGAACTGGAAGTCTAAAACTACAGAAGAATCACACGGAAAAGCCCCAAAAACAATTAATTTACTCTTCGAGATGTACAAGGAAAAAAACACAGTAAGTTACATTGAAACCGAAACACTAAAGCACCTTACCTTCAGAAGGCAATTCAAAGCATCAAACTGATCATAAATCCAACAACCCCACAAGACAACGAAGCTTGCACGGCACCTTCTTCATCAATTTATAGTGGACACAAAACAAACCAGCGACAAACAAATTTCAGCTTCTACAGGAAGTAGAAACAATTGAACCCAGCTGTATTATTTGCTTTCTTCTTCGACCTTTAGGGCTCGATATCGTTCAAAACTGAAGTTTCCTCCGAGTTTTGTCAATATTGCGGGTTGTTCTTGACATCGATCCATTTCACTTTCCAAATGGTTCTTCTGAGTCAATAATACGAATAACTCTGCTCAAATAAGAATTGAAAAATAAAGGAAAATTTTTCGGTTGGTTCAAGGGTGTAAATACATCGGATAGTAATAATATCCGCATCCTATTTTATTCGGATGGATTCGAAAAATATCATATCGGTTATAAACGGATTCAGATATTAGTCGATAGTCATTTTCAACTAGTGTTCACATCTTTAGCACTTTATCTATGAGGACTAGGTTCCAAATTTAAGAATTTAACAACTCTAATAGTTATTCTGAATGAAAAAAATACTAATATATCTCAAACTAAAAGTTTATAAAAATTTATAAAAATAAGAATAAATTCAGGTAAATAACTTAATCGGATAATTTTATCAAACAAGATAATAATCAGCAGAAAGCGGTATATCATATACACATTCTATTAGTAATTAGAAGAATTTGGAGGTAGATTTGGATTATCTATTTACACCCCTGACTAGTTTAGATTTAAGAAAATATTTACTTAATAATATTCTTCTTGTTTTTTATCTAAAGAAATTATATTTTTAAAAATAATTAACAAATTTATTTTTAAAAAGATAATTTTTTTCATTCAACTAATATTCTGAATTATCCAAAAATTATTCTCAAATCTTTTATATCAGTAGGGGGAGAATTTATTACAAAATTAGGATAGTTCATAATAAAATATTAATTGAGTGAGAAAAATATTACAAATTTCAAAATTTAATAGTTGATTTTTAGAAATATAATTTATTTGAGGATATATATATATATATATAACTCCACGCTCCCGCAAATTTGGTATTAGAGCATTGTTCCTCTATGGATAGAATTTTCTTAATCTTAGGAAGTATGTCAAAAGTCTCAAGGAACTAAGCGTAAAATTCTGTAAAATCTTGTTTGTTGTGTGCTTTAAAAATGTCAAGGTGGCCAAAGTAGAATAACTTAGATAAAGGAGATAAAGGATAAGAGACTAAGAAAAAGCTAGAAATAAATGAACTATTGTTATTTTCTCAAAAAAATTAAATATTACATCATGTAGGAGTGCATATGCACCAGGTCTTGATCTCATCTCACCAAACTTGATAGTAATGAGTATGACAGTTAAATCTATTGTAATCTTCGTTTAAGCTTTCTTTTAAAATATTGCTATCTCTTTTGAAATTTTACTGAATTTGAGACAGTCTATTATGAAAATTATTTATGCCTTTGAATATTTTCTTTTTATTTAATATTTTTTTATGTCTTGTTATAATGAATATTATACTTTAGAATCATATTTCCAGTATTATATTTATATCAATAAAAATATTGAAGTTCTAAAAGAAAATAAATATTTACTAGAAAACAAAAAAATATAAAATTATAGAAAAATAACATGACCAATTTTCTGAATTTCTATTAGAAATGTATAATTTTAGAGCATATCTAATAATTCACTCATAATGAAATTCGAAAAAGATTTTCTAACAACAAATGATTAACGAAAGTAACCAAGAATATTGAAAATAGATTTTATAAAAAACTACAACAAACAAAAAAAACCACAGATTAACAAGAGATTATAGTAACCAAGTCATAGAAAATTTAGGATTATATAAAAAATTGAAACAAATTATAGATCATGTTAAGAGAATGGAACAAAAAGAACTATAAGAAATTATGAACCAATTTGAGAAAGTGGAACAAAAAATAATTGGAATTATAATGAAGGACACTATAGAAGCTTTTACTATTTACATATTTTCATGTCACCGGGAATCGACTGCTTTTAGCCTAAGCGATGTATTTTGTTCAATGATGGAATATTACTAAATAATAATTAATCATATTAAATTACCACAATAGCTTATGGCACAAGAAAAAAGCTTACCACAATAAATAAAAAATATTAAAATTTTAAAATTTATATAATTCTGCATGTCCCAAAACATTTAAATAAATAAAAATAAAAAATGATGAATTAAGTCTAGAATCTCGAAATCTAAGACAAAAATTATCTTTATGTTGGGTACAAAAATATTTTGTTAAATTACATTGGTTTGAAAATTTTAAGAAAACACAATAAACACAATCACAATAAAATCCCTGAGAGGATGGGTCGAAACTTTAGACACCATAATTGTTGAAATCAGAGCACGAGAACTCATAATAGAGAGAATATCAGGATAATATTAAAAATGAAATATCATAATCATAAAGAAATTTAATGAAAATAATAAAATAATGAGAAAATTATATGAGAAAATGAAAGTAAGAGAAATCTTAGGCTTTAGGCCACAAATGATCATGTATGATTTAATAAATATATAAGGAAAGTCTATATATAAAAATAGAAAAACTAAATACAAAATTAATAAATAATGCATGCACATCTACTTAAAATATTCAAAAATAGATTAAAAAATGCTAGAAAAAGTGATGAACACATTTATGTGTAAAATCTTAGGTCATAAAGCATGTATTTTATACACTTTGAGTGGAACTACCTTGGGTTTTATGTTGTTTTTGCAGATTTTATGAATTTTCAAGACTTGAGCGAATATTTGGAGTTTTGGGTATTAAACATGCGATTTTACACGTCAAGAAGTCCGTTCAAATTATCAAATGCAAAAATGGGCCTGACCTGGAGCATGATGGGCCAAAAATGTGATTATGGGCCAACTCCAAAGTATTTTATAAATAATAAGCAAATTTTGATCTATGGCTGAGATTATAAATTATTAATTAAATCTACATAGACATTATTGAGAGAGTTCTAATGGAGAAAAAGAGTCCTTGCACACCTCGATATCTTATTTCCTATTTGGGACTTGGTCAAAGAAAGAAAAAGAGGAAAAATCTCGTTTTTGAATGTCTTTGTCCAGTTTCGATCAAGCCCTTCACCGAACAATCATCCGATGTTCGATTGAGTTGATTTTTGGAGGAGAGCTTTACGACTTCTTAACCCTAAATCCAACGGTGGAATTATGTATTTGATATCTCTAAGACCGTCCGATTGGTACGCCAAAACCCTAATTGGTTGAGTGAGATAAGAACTTTGAGTTTTATTCAAATTCAGACGTGCCTCATATCTCATGTAAACTCTATAAAAGGAGAGCATACTCCATCAATGGAGCGTGTTCTAGCGCTTAGGAGAAGTACATTTTCTTTTCTCTTTGGTTTATTTAGGCTTTCTTTAGTTTTCTTTGCTTGCATTTGTGAGATTTTAATTTATAGATTGAATGTTTAGGTTTAATTTTTTTTATGTAATGCAATTCAAGTTCAAGTTTCAAGTTTTTAGATTTGTTTTTCTCTGGGTCTAGCAATTGCAGATTTAGATCATTCTAGATCTAGATATGGTTGTTAGGGTTGGTTGAGATTCGAAACGTTTGTTCAATTCGCAAGTAAGTAACCTTCTTTATTAATCTTCTCTCCTCCCTCCATTCCCGCTTCTATCTACCCCTCCATATTCTTAATTTATGATTTACTTTCAGCATTTATTTATTGTTCTCCCTTCCTCTGGATCCTTGACCAGAGATGCCTACAGTCGTGCCTCTTTTTGGTTAAGGTTTCCATTTTACTTTCTGCAATTTATTTTATGTTATTTACTTTCTACAATTTACTTTTAGCATTTATTTATTGTTCTCCCTTTCCTGGATCATTGATCAGAGATACCTCCGGTCGTGCCTCTCTTTGGTTAGGGCTTCATTTTTCTTTTATTGTTTTGTTTATTGCTTTGTTATTTACTTTCTGGACTTTTTTTTCTTCTTTTTTATATCCGTTCCCCCGATCGGTGGATTGTAAGCTACGGCAAAGGGTCCACGGTCAAAGTCATTATTATTATACTCCCCTTCCCTCTATCTAGAGCTGACATTCGAATCACTTCACTTTTTCTTTTTATTTTTATTGTTCGCATTTTTTTCTTGTCTTTTATTTATGCATTGATTATGTTTAATTTATTTTTTGTTTCAATTCGATTGCATTAGATGTATGGATTAAGATTTTTTAGTTTAGTTTAGCTAATTAGTTAACAAAAATTGAATCATTCCACTCTCACATTACTATTAAGAAGTTGAATTCTAAGTGGCTTATCTCTTTGAGATTGATCCGTTAGCTACACAATACCGTGCACTTGTGGTTACTTTTAAATTTCACAAACAAAAAGAATAATAAATAATATACATAACCAAAAGAATTTATAACCAAATGATTCATCATACCTTTAAAAAATTAAAACAATTAGTAAAATCATTTTATGAAATGACAACAAAAAGTTATGAAGACATGAGAATAATCACAGTAGAACACCCTGAACCACTAAAATGGACTTCTTACCAAGCTATGATATATAAAGATTTAGTAAATACTTACATACATTATGGCAACCAACATAAGATCAACCATCAATACTTAGCAGAATTTGTTGTTTAAATGCTAAAACATCATAATCTAATTAAATTATAATATTTAGATAATTTCATAAAAAGAAAAATAATAACTAAGTAAACATTGTATAAAATGACTCATCATAGTTTAAAGAATTAAAAGAACTAATAAAATTAGCTTATAAACTAAAAATAGATACCTATAAAGCTATGAAATATTTTTTAAAGGAACATCTTGATCCATTAAATTGGACTTCACTCCAAGCTAGTATATATTGAAATCTAGTAAATTATTACACAGGTTATGATAACCAATATAAGCTACATCGGTAATACTTAGCACAATTCACTGTATAAATGCCAACGCATCAAGATCTAATTAAATTAGAATATTTAGATTTATAAATTAAATCACAACAAATACATATAATAACCTTAGACATGTATAAATTATGATGTAGGTTTGATAAATAAAATAATAAACATATTTTGCATAGTAATAACCAACATCTCAATAGTACAATAGATGTTACACCCCACCCGCCGGTCTCAGTTACCCGCCCGACAACCCATGGGAGTGATCCATCATAGGATCCACGGTTTTAGTCTATCAATAATAATAAATGCAAATAAAGACAATCATGAGCAAGAATAAGTTCAATAATTAAATAAAAGATTACAAGAGTCCAAATACTCCAATAAAATAATCAAGGAAATAATAAATGATAAAAAATAATACGAGTTCAGCGGAAGCAATAAAAAATAATTAAATGATTTTCTTTTCAGTTTCTTTCTCTAAAGCTAGATAATGTTTCTCATGAATTTCTAGAAAAGGGGTCCTCCAGTTCTTCTCCATTCGATGAGCAAACTGCCTAGCAACCTGTCTCCTCCGCCCATCAATGGGTGCTATAAGCGCATTCCATGCACTCGCAGGAGCTCCCGCATAGGCTATCTCCATTTCCCATTGTCGGTGCCACATCTTCTTCATACGAGAAGGTTCCTTCATAGGAAACCAATCCATTTTCCAACGTATTTCCTCCATCTGTACAGGCTAATAAAACATAGACAAATAAATGAATGAGTTATGGAGAACTCAATAAGAACAACAATAATTTCCATCCATATGTTAAACCAATCAAAAATGCATATATGATATGTATGAGTGCAAAGTATGAATACCGCTAAAATCTAACTATGCAAGTCTCTAACAGTTGACATGCTTTAAGATATAACACCAGCCCTCCTCTGGGTAGGTATATCGATCCGGCAATGACTGGTTACCTCTGTAGGGATCATGGGTAAAATGGGAAGTCCACACCTGGCTCTCAAACCATGGCTGGGGTTAAGTCAACACTCTCTCACCACGACCATTGGCATGAGTACTGGTGCATGTCGGGGTTTCTAATCCAATGCAGTTCATAATGGTAACATACTACATGAAGTCCAGATACATCCCCTATGGCACCAACCAACTTGGTTCAGTATCCTTCGCAACTTAGGAATGAGAACCCTCACGGACTGGCTACCGCTATTGGACTCCATTCCATAACCCTATGGTCATCCACATATTGTTGGGGCGGAATGCTCTCATGACTCCTCAAGACACCCAGTCCGTTCCTTGGGCATCCATGAGCCAACGATAACATATGCAACCCTACCATTTATATGACCAACAGTGGACCAAGGTCACATCACTACCGTCACGGGTCATCCGGCTTCAATTCCCCAACCGAAAGGGTAGTAGCATGTGGGGTACCTAGCCATGCAACTCTAGACTCTACCTAGGTATGTCATCCAATAGTTATGATAGTGCTAGAGAAATCAACGAGCATGTGTCCCATACCACAACCCTCTGATATCTTAAGCCAAGATATCCCAATGGAATACCCTTTCCATCAGAACCACAAACCACAAACCATCAACCATCATCATATCACATTCATAATTGACAAAGTATATGTAAAGACAGTACAAACAACAAGCATATAATAAGATTAGCATTGTTAAACAAGGTTACAGCAGTATATGAAATGAAAGAACAGTAATGACAAACACTGGACTAGCATGTTCAAGTCATTACCTAAAGATAGGATTGTATGTCCTTTCCTGTAAATAAGTAGAATTCCTTTGGATTGCAAACGAGAAACAATTATAAGACTTTTATTTGAAACAAAGAACACCTATATACAGGGTTACAATAAGGTATAAGTCGAATGAATCAAATCAGTCGAAATCCAAAAGTCATTTGGTCACTGGAAACCAGCCGGTCGCTTGGGCCGGACGCTTAGGTTGAGCGACCGCTACTAGTGACCGCCCCAAAAACAGAGAGTTTCAAATCCAAAACTCAGGCTTCTGATCATCCGATTCCAATCTGAATTTTGAATGTTCATATTACGAATTTCAAATCTATCACTCCCACAACCAAGGGTGATACTAAACCTAACAACTGACACCAAATTGGTTATCTAGAAACCTTCCTCTTGATTAGATCAACCCTTTTAACGAAAGCAGGGTTCATTTTCGGATCTGATCTCACCAAGATCATCAAAATGGTAGAATTGCAATAGAAAGATCATGAACAACCAAAGAGGAACACTAATCTACTTTAATCATAGCAGATGGTGGAATTTGAGTGAACAGGGAATCACTTACCTCAACCAGATCAGCTATGAAGGACAGTAGAACCTTCTGGAACACTAACAGGACTTCAGATTTCCTTCCAGCACGTCTCCACATCCGTCTAACCTCAAAAAACAGCAATCCCGAATATAATATTTGTAAAATAGGCAAGGGTTGCTATTTATAGAAGTCTGGGGGCAAATTAGGGCAAAACCCCGCAATCAGGACCAGGCGGCCGCTTGGTCTAATCAATCGCCACTAGCAACCGCCCCCTAGTATATTGCTATACAAAGGTGCTTTGCTCAGGGGGTTTATGTCCAAGTACAACCTAACCCTAATGAACACATGGGGGAGGTCTGACCTTCATTCCGGACATCTCTAGACATCACTTGCCTTCTAGAAGTCCAACTACCAAGCAAGGCAGGCTCTTCATCAAGAGAATCCAGATCCATGGGTTCAGGGTATGGATCATGGACTTCTATCCGGACACTCCACAACTTTACCCAACTAGACCTTCGGGTTCTCGGACCTGCAATACGGATCCCGGGTTAGAAATACGGGGGTTGTTACATCCCTCCCTCCTTAAAAGAAATTCCGTCCCCGAAATTACAATGTACTTGTAAGTTCGAAAAGATGAGGATACTTGGACCGCATCTCATCTTCTTTTTCCCAAGATGCTTCCTCAAATGAATGATTCTTCCATTTGATCTTCACCAAAGGTATAGTCCGGTTTCTCAACTGCTTATCCTTCCGATCCAAAATTTCAGCCGGTTCTTCAACATATGTCAAATCCGCACTCAAACCTTCAGGTTCATGCTGGAGCAACTGCTTTGCGAGCTTGCCAAGCACTGCCTTAGCATAGATACATGGAAAACATCATGCACACCAGCAAGAGACAGAGGTAGAGCCAACCGATGAGGGTGATGAGGATGATGATTCTGAGGATGACGATGAGGTTCCAGCAGATGAGGGTGATGCTGATTCAGATTTTGATGATCAGGCAGGGATGACACTGAGATGCATGAGGCTGATCCAGAGCATCATGAGATTCCCAGATCATCACATTTTGAGACTGGAGGTCCTTCACACTCAGTTCCAGAGACTTCAATCTGGGTGCACAGATGAGATCGATGGCTTCCATGCTAGAGAGGAGATGAGGTCAGATAGGAGCAGATGTACAGTGCTATGGAGTTACGGTAGGAGTGGGAGGAATTCCTCAGGACGTATTACGGTTTTTCACCGAGGGGGTGGATCGAAGCGATTACAGCGAAGAATTGATCTGAAGTGAAGCACTTCGTCTATGGGCATTGTAGAAAGGAGGGTCGTTAGAGAAGAGCTCGTTCTTCCATTTTGAGATCTTTAGATTCGTAAGATCATGATAGAGTCTCCGCGTGCTAGCGCGCTACAACTAGCAGCTAGCTGAAAAATGGATGCGCGCGTACTCTTCTGGATAGGGAAAAGTATAGAATTTTTTTTAATAAAATGGATTATTATATTAGTCATAAATCATAACGGAATAATTCTTTCATATTCATAGAGATAAGGGACATAATTTACATGGATATAGTAAGCCTCCCTTGGGCTGCTTTAATGATTACCGTAACTTATGGAGTCTCAGCTTACTCAGATTGCAAAGGACTTCAGAGAATTTAGAAATCAGAGTTGATCACCTAGATAGATTATAATTAGGATTTCCCTTTATGCTTTATCAGATGTAATCGTTGTAAACTTTTCTTAAAATTAATGAAGTTCATTTTGTTTCTCTTTATTATTGTGTATTATGCACTTTCCTTTTATTGCATTTATATGACGTTTGTTAAATCATAATTATTGTGTATTATTCAAATCACCAATTATGCTTCATTAATCAAGTTTATAGTCCAAGTGTTCTATTATTCACTTCTAAGAATGATTGAGTCATTTTTGGATCTATGACTCAGGAATGTTCCGTTATTGTTTTCTTTGGTTAGGATTTCCTTGAACTTTGGGCTTTGATACCACTCTGTCACATCCACCCAGCCGGTACCCTATTTGGCATATCCGAGTGTGTGATCCACAGCCCCGAAGATCAGGTATCGAGTAAATCATCTTCCCACATATGTAATAACATAATCATGAACATAATATAATCAATGTATAACATGATTGCAGATCATAACATGATGAAGTATGATATGAAACAGACAATGTATGTATGCATCTAACTTTATGTATGCTGGTCTCTATAGGCAGACATGCTTTAAGTCATAGCACCATACTTCTTTAGGAAAAGTCTCATCTCACTCATCATCGGTTGGCAAAGGGTCCTTCATCCCTCATGTCACATCCACCCAGCCGGTACCCTACCTGGCATACCCGAGTGTGTGATCCATAGCCCCGAAGATCAAGTATCGAGGTAATCAACCTTCCACATAGACAATAACATAATCATGAACATAAATAATCAATGTACAGAGTATAATCAAAAGGTCCAAATAAGAGAAGAATAAATCATATGTCATCAGAGTATGAAAGACAATCAAAATGTCTAAATCAATAAGTAAAGTGAGGCGGAATCTCACTCTACAAACAACGGAAAGTAGATCGCAAGTCAAAAGAAAGATTATAACTGGTTCTAAAGACAAGAAAGAAAGATATAATCAAACTAAGCTAGAGTCTATTCTACTTTATGAGGAACGTCTTCATAAACATAGACTTCATCAATCACGCTCAGACGCTCCCACTCCAAAGTAGGGCTAATCCTGGTAACAAGTAAGACCACTCGAGGAATCCTCAACGTAATCTTCATAGTTGCCAACACCTGGCGCGAAGTACACTTCTTCAGTTTGCGCTTCCTCATATTGACCTTCATAGTCATCAATACCTGTAGAGTAATCTAACAAAAGATATTGTACAAAAAAAGGAGTGAGTTTCAAAGAAACCCAGTAAGGCAGTTAATCCATAATAACATAAATAGCAGGATTTCAAAGCAAAGTAAAATGCTATATGATATGAAACACATGATGCAATATGATTCTAACTCCATGTATGCTAGTCTCTATTGGCAGACATGCTTTAAGTCATACCACCGTACTTCTTTAGGAAGGTCTCATCACACAATGCCTTTTGGTAGTGGGTCCGGCATCCCTCGGGACATTCCATGGCTGGTGGTTAAGTCACCGCTCTCTCACGTCACCATTGGTCTAAGTACTGGCGCATGTCAGGGTCAAAGCCTAGCCAAATGCAAGTCTCCTACTTAGTTACATCAAGTCAGATCCAGATACGTCCATTCCTCGTCCTTGACGATCCTTTCCGGTATCCTTCCCACTAGAGTCCTAATAGTCCCTGACTACGGACTCATCAACCCTATTGGTTATCCACATATGGTAAACGGGAAGCTCTCACGTCCCCTCATGGGTTGGTTACCGGTCTTGTGCGCCCGTGAGCCCAAGTCTATCCGTATGCAACCCTACCAACAAATGGCCCCCATAATGTGATTCCTGTCCTCTCACGGGTTGGTTACCGGTCTTGAGCGCCCATGAATCCCCATTACTACCATGGGTCGTTCGGTCTCAAACCCCCTCCGATTAGGGTCTGACATAATAGGACATCCTAGCCAAACACTACTAGACAGCCCTAAATATGTCATCCAACAGTTTAGGAAGGTGTCCAAAGGGCATCTCCGGAAACATCCCATAATATTCCAGTAGTTGTCCAAGGACAGAAGTGTCAAAAGGACACCTCCCCTTTCCAAACCATACTTAATCATTCACACACATAAATCCATCATATCACATATATGGTAACTTCTTGTATGGAAAGAAATCAATAACAACATGCAACTTGCATATAATTAGTAAGTAAATCATACATGAATCAATTAGCATAAACAAGTAATGCTACTGTAATCAAGGTAGTTGCATCAGTAGTATATTAGTATAAGAATCTAATTAAGGAAATAAATCAAAGAGATTCAAATATAGAAACTAGAACATCCAATCTATGTAATTAAGGAAATAACCATCCTTACCTTATATAACTCGCAAAGGATCTTGGGGAATCAAGTAAGATCTTGTCTAAACTTGGAAAGAAAGTCCTAAACAAGTGTATATAACATATTAGGAAAGATACCTAAAAGGAAAGAAATCAAATCATCCAAAATAGACCAATTATGAGGTTGTTGTCTTCATTGGTCGATTGATTGGTCTACTGCCTCAGTTGACCAATGAGTCGACCAATAGAGACAGTGGCCTACAAAATCAGAGATTTTTGAATACAAAATTGAATTTGGTGGTTCAAAAGGGTACCAAACAAGAGGGAAACTACAAGGATAGTATGCTAGTATATAGAGGACTTCAAAACTCTAATGATATCAAGTCTTCAAGTTACAAATTAGGAAACAAAAACTTACCATAATTAGATCAATCATGGTTCTTGAAGAATTCATAGCAAAAATCATGGACAAGAAACTATAGGATGATGGATCACTAATCCGATAAAGAAATCATGAAAAACATGCATAGATCCTCTAGAAAAATAGAACTAAGACTGAAGAACATCAATCTAAATAAGGAAAGAGAAATAGATACATGTTTTCCTTCAAAAGTGGGTGATGATCTTGATGAAGATCATCCACCAAGCTTTAGATATTTAGGAAAAGAGAGGGAATGAGTAAAGTGATAGTTGCAACAGAGATGCAACATCATCTCTATTATCCTCAATCAGAAAAGGAAAGAAAAGTAATGGAGAATCAAAGATGAAACATAGAAGAGGATGATCACATACCTTTTTGTGTGAATGCAAGAGATTTGACGAAGATCCATCAAGAGGATCACCAAGGATGCAGAGGAGTGACTTGCAGAGGGCTCTAGTTCGTTCCAAAGAGTTTGGAGGCAGAAAATACGAGGTAGACTCGAGATTGGACTTAAATAGAGCAAGCAAAGACCTAATCAGCAAATCAAATCTCATTGGTTGATTGATTTGTCGATTGGCCCAGTCGACCAATGAGTCGACCAATCAGGACAGCAAGTCCAAAACAGGGAAATGAAGGCTCGGATCAAATCCAAACACCAAGGGGTTTTGCACACACACCAAGTGACTTACCTAGTAGGTAGAAATGCCCTCGAACCAAGTCAGAGAGTACTCCAAGTCCATCAACTAATTCTTTCTTCATCAGGGTGCAGTTTCCATAAATGGAACACTGTCATCAACACTCATGGATTCTAAGCAAAACACCAAGTCTTCCACTGGGATTGTCACATCCACCCAGCCGGTATCCTATTTGGCATACCCGGGATGTGATCCACAACCCGAAGATCCAGATCGAGTGGCCTTGCCTCCCACATACACGATAACATAATCATGAACAATATAATCAATGTATAAAGTAAACAATAAATAGATCAAATGAATGAGAAAAGGGTAATTAATCAGAGTGCGGAAACATTAAGTATCAACTTCTAAGTGACAAAATCTCAAAGAGAAAGAGTGATCAGAAGTCACTCCTTCACAACAGAGGAACAGTGGTAAATCAAGTTAAGTTACAACTAGTGTTATGAACAAATCCATAGGAACTAGAGAGAGAATATCCAAATGATTACAGTCATCCAGGGAAATGGGGCCAACACATGGGTTTCCTCTATCCTAATGATATCTTCTTCATATGTGTGGATGAAGTAAACCCAATGTGGCCGCTCCCTCACTAATGTGGGGCTAACCCTAGTACGCACTATAATCCTCCTCGGTATAGCAATCCTGACTCTCCGCGTAGCCATCACCTGAAGTGTAGTATGTGGGATCATAGCTCGGGTCATAGGACGTGGCGACGTGCCATCAAGGTCTTCTGTACCTGCAGTATAATCTAACAAATTGCACAAAAGGAATGAGTTCAAAGAACTCAGCAAGGCAAGTCGTTTCATAATCCAAAACTCATCCAACACAAGTCAAAATATGATGCAATATGATATGAGACAATGATGAAATATGATTCTAATCTTAAGTATGCTAGTCTCTAAGGTAGACATGCTTTAAGCCATAGCACCATACTTCTTTGGGTCGTCAGTCACTCCCCCTCAATCATAAGATATCTTGGGTCTGCCGTGGTAATTGGGTAAGGTCCTCATTAAGCCATGGTTGGGGATTTAGTCACCACTCTCTCACATCACCATTGGTATAAGTATTGGCGCATGTCGCGGCGAAGCCTAGCCCAGTGCAAGTCATCTACTCAATCGTATCATGTCAGATCTGGATACTTTCCCTATGGCACCGACCAACTCGGTTCCGTATCCTTCACACTAGACTCAGCGTATCTTATGGCACGCACCAACTCGGACTACGGACTCATCAACCCTATTGGTCATCCACAAATGGTAAACGGGAAGCTCTCACGTCCTCTCACGGGTTGGTTACCGGTCTTGAGTGCCCGTGAGCCCAGGTCTATCCATTTGCAACCCTACCAACAAATGGCCCCTTTCGGGTATCCGCAGTATAGTTCAAGTCCTCTCACGAAGTGGATACCGGTCTTGAGCACCCTTCAACCATACTCTACCACGGGTCGTTCGGTCTCAATACCCTTTCGATTCGGGTCTGATACGACAAGGGAAAATATCCTAACCATACACCTAGACAATCCTATATATGTCATCCAACAACCCAGGAAAGCGTCGATGGACACCTTCAGGGAATATCCCATACTACTCCCTCCGATGTCCAAGGACAGAAGAGTCGGAAGGACACTTCCCAATCCCAAGTCATACGTAGTCAATCACAAACTAAATCTCATCATATTATACTAAATCAATGATTCATCATATAAACAAATACATATCATAACATGATTGATCATATATAAAATCATAAAGTAAAACCGAACATGATATTCTAAATAATATATACATTCTATTGCTGATAAGAAAACACATAATAGTCATGTATAGTAAAGGAATATTCATATGAACATAACCATTAAACTCCCATAATGTAAGCATGTTGATATAATTAACATACTTGAGTTAACGACTGTCCTTACCTTAATAAGTTGTAAATAGATTCAATGATTACCAAGTATGGTCCCAAAATCAGTGTTGATACCCTTGAGTTGATGATTAGTGTATACAATAATGATTGGAGTCAAAGATCTTCCCAAACATCAAGGAATAGCCCAAGAGAGTGTCCAACCTCGAGCTCTGGAGTGCCAATGATTAGTTTATGTCCTCATTCACGAGTTCCAAAAAGGTAGGGGCAAAATGGGAAGATATTTAGTGCAAATTCGAATTCCATTAATCTTGGTCGACTGGCTGGTCGACTGTCAGTCGACCAAGCACTCGACCAAGCTATGACAACAACTTTAGGAGTGGATTCGGAAGGCTATACAGGGTCAAATCGAGCGGGGTTTTCTCCTATAAGTCAATCAACAAGTCTAGTTTCAGAAAATACCTTCGGATTGATCACGGGGTTCCGGGAAGTGCTTCAACTAATTCAATCTTCAACGATGTGCAGATTTTCACCCAACACTGACAATGTGCTCAAGTGAGGGGCATCATTGTCAATGTCCATAGGCTCAGCATCAAGCATTGAATCATCCACTAAGAGGGCCCACAGGTCTCTTCTACCACCACTTCGGGTCTTCGGACCTGCAATAGTATAAAGTTCGGGTCAAGTCAGGGTTAGGATAAGGCTGGATTTTACAGGGATGGCCCATAGTTGACTTCTTGCTTTACTTCGGGTTGTTGGACCTACAAATAACAGGGTTTCCGGGTCAAGGTTAGGGCTGAGTTTCACACCTCAAGACAATCCATGGTTGGGGTATAGGTCACCGCTCTCTCACACCACCGTTTGGTCTAAGTATTGGCGCATGTAAAGGTAAAACCTAGCCCAATGCAAGTCATATACTTAGTCATATCAACTCAGATCCAGATACGTCCATTCCTTGCCCCTAGCGATCCTTTCCAGTATCCTTCACACTAGAGTCAGCATAGTCCCTGACTACGGCTCATCAACCCTATTGGTCATTCACAAATAATAGACAGAAAGCTCTCATGTCCCCTCACGGATTGGTTACCGGTCTTGAGCGCCCATGGCCCAAGTCAACTATTTGCAACCCTACCAATAAATGGCCTCTCACGAGTATCCACAATGTGATTCGTGTCCTCTCACGGATTGGTTACCGGTCTTGAGCGCCTATGAATCCCCATTGCTACCACGGGTCGTTCGGTCTCAATACCCTTTCGAATCGGGTCTGATATAACAGGGACATCCGAGCCAAACATTGCTAGACAACCCTAGGTATGACAATCAATAATTCGGGAAAGTGTCAAAAGGCATAATTGGAAACATCCCATACTATTCCCACTGATGTCCAAGGACATAAATGTCGAAAGGACACTTCCCAATCCTAAATCATACCTAATCAATCACATCATACATAACCGACATTAAAAGAATATGTAGAAGCATGATCATTCATTAAACAACATACATGAGTAAGCATGCTTATATACTTGAATAATGAAAAAGAAAACATAAGTAAGGTGCTAATGTTCTTACAGTAGTATATCATAATTAGAAAGTACAATATTAGTAGTGAATCTAAGAGTTTTCGAAATTAGAAACTAAAATACACGCAACCAAAGATGAGCGGTCTCTATGAGACCAATCCTACCATTGAGATGAGCACTAAGGTTGACTTGCTATCAAAGAAATTGGACAATCTCTTGTCATTAGGACAACAAACCCCATCTCCACTTCTTACAAGTTTCTTTATGTTCTAGCATATCCCATCATGTCAATGATTGTTGTTTGGCTACACAATACCTTGAGTTTGTTAAGGAGCATGCACATTTGGCCCAAGGAGTCTCTAAATTGGGGAATGATCCATATTCCAATACCTACAACCTAAGATGGCGAAACCACCCCAATTTTTCATGGCAAAACTCAATGCCCAATCCCTCTAATCAAATACCTTATATGCCACCTCCATTTAATATGCGTCAAAATGCCTATAGGAATGAGCAACCATCATCAACACAACCCTCACATAATTCATCATTTGAGGATAAGGTACTAAAAGCACTTAGTGGATGAGCAAAACACTCAATTGTTGCATTCTCATTCTCAGTCCATTAACAAATTGGAAACCCAACTTGGTCAACTAACTGATGCCATCAGTAGGAGGGAGGTTGGTCAGTGATGCGTCCAAAATCTGCTCAGCCCTTGGATCTCCAGGTAGTGTCCTGCAAAACAAAAGCGGGATGTGGCCCGACCGCGGGGTCGGGAGTCCACCTCCGAAGGCTAAGTCGTTGATGAACTAATCACAAACGCCGCAGAAGCACGAGCTAATGAATGAAGAAACGGAAAGGTGATCTAGATAGCAGGACGCTGATAGTTGAGGTCTATCAGTATGTATCTGAACCTGAGTCTCAGATAATATTCTCCTTGATCAATTGATCCGTCCCTCACCTTGTATAGTAGTGAGGTTTATATAGAGTGTACCTTCGAATCTCCTTCGTTGGATGCACTCGAGCCTTCTTCGGGTAGTCGTTGGATCTTATCAATAAGATCCGTTGAGCGATAGACTTCTACTAGTTTGGGCTAGTAGAGGACTCTGAGATAACCGTTAGGTTATGCGATAGTTATCCCTTTGATGATGATTATCGCGCCGTCTGTTTGAGTCTCTTGTCATCGGGGTGATTACCCTAATCCATAAGTAAGATTAGGGCACGCTTGCGCAGAATAAACTTTCTTCTTGAGAGCCATCTTCGGATCCGGTCGCTGGGAGCGTCGGTTTTCTCCGTCTCGCCGGGTGAGGGTCGGACAGTGTAAACCCGGTCGATCATAAACTTCCGCTGTCCAAGATTTTGACCTTCCTTCCTCATATGAGTTAGGGCTCCCCACCCGTGAGAGGGTTGATTCATCCCTTTCGGGTGAATTTTCCGTATATAGATACACCGGAGCGGGGTTCGCTTTCACTTTTTAATCCTTTATTTTCCGGCTTGAATCCTGGAACATTTGTCTCGGAATGCCCTCCCCAATGTGGCGCTCATCGTCGGCTTCTTGGGTTTGTGTTTTGAGCTTGGCATCACGCCATCTCTTCCCTTTTGTACATTTTCATGTTCTTTCATCTCCCATCCTCCGGATGGGTCTTTCTTTCCAAACGCAATAGGGCTGAACTTGTTGGGGGGTAGCATCTGCCAAAGGACTTGCCCTTCTAACCACAAAGATGGGACGATACTTTTGCCGAGCGCTCCATCGGTCTTAACTTGACCACGGAGGAGGTTTACTTCTTTGTCCGAAGTAACGGGGCCTTCCTTATCCGAGAAGATGAGGCGGCCATCGGGAAGATCAAATCCATTCCGTGGTATCAAGAGATACATGGATATGAAATGGAGTAAACTCCATCCTTGATCGGGGCTTGGCTCATTGTGAGCTTCTAACCATCATCTTTGATTTGTGAAGTGATATGTCTTGAATTCTGATTCTTGTCCTTCTTCTTTGCGGGCCTGAACGAACGAAGTGCGGGTGAAGGCCGCTAGGGCGGGACGCCGAGCACGATGCCTGGGGTCTTGACCGTAGTCAAGAGGCTTCTCTTCCCTCTCCCGACCCCTCTTACGGGGGTATCGGGGAATATCGGGCCCGTAGCTGATGCTTCGAGTAAAGGGAAGAAACCAATGGGGGAGAGGGCTAATGTCTCTTCCTCCGCCCGAACCAAGAGGAGGCATGACACAATTGATTCTCCCTCAAATAAAAATCCAAAGCTTCGACGGATGGTGAGGAGGTCTTCATCCCCCAATGGAACTCGAAGATTACCGACAGGGGTTACTCGGGATCCCGAGAAAGCTGCAGAGTGGAGCTCTCTCGGCCTTGCTCCTTCGATCGCCGGGAGTTTGAAGCCCCGGATGACACCTCCCTTGTGAGTCAATCTACAAGGTAACGGTCTTCTTGCTTATTTATGTTTTCATAATTTCTTATGACTTCTTCCGATATCTTCTGTCTTCCCGGGAATGTTGTGTTGAGCTTTTATCAACACATGGAAGCTTTGAGCCGTGTTGGTGCACTGACTCCTTGCTGCAAACTTGTGAAGAGAAATTGGCCAAGGCCAATTCTGAAATAGACCGACCGTAGCACCGTAGAGCTGCAGAAAAGCATGAGGAAGAAGTGACCTCCCTCAAGGAAGCCCTTGAAGCTTCAAGAATTGGTGTCTCCGCGCCGAGCGCGAGGCCGGAAGCAAAGGCAGCGCCACGTTGTTTGGTGACAGCCTTGAAAATAAGAGTAGGGATCTCGAAGAACATCCGAAGTTGGCAATCCCTAGCAAGCCCGAACATATCAAGCCAAACCTTCGGAAGGAGTGCATCCGGAAATACCCGGGACAGCGACCTTTCTCCGAATTGCTAGGTTTCTACAACATTCGGGCTTATCGCATGGGGCGAACGACGTTTGGGAGCGGATCCTTGAACGATCCCGACTCGACATGCTCCTTTTCGTGAGGTATGCCACCCGAGGTCTTCGGGAAAGTTGGTATGGATCTCCGGACCGGGCCGGGGAGTAGATGATCCTTTTTCAGCTGACCCTCAATATGAGGCATATCTAGAGGACGAGCCGGCACTTCCGGAGGAGAAATCACAAGCCGAGTCTCAAGTTGTTGCTGAGAGGATTCAGCCGATGACATTCTTGAGGAAGGCTCTTCTCGGGATCTTGAGAAAAGTCATCCCGACCAGGGTCCCCGGGCAACAATGAAGAAAAGGCCTAGGGTGTTGTTCTTTTGTAAAGATGTACCCTCATTTTAATGAATAGACATTTCTTTACTCATGTTGGTCTCAAAATTTCCCCATCTCTTGCCGAAGTATTGCCTTGAATATCAAAGTATTAATGATAAACTTATCACTTAACTCTTCATTCCTCGCTGAATAATGATCTTGTAGAAATATTGTGAAGATGCGTTTCGGGAAGATGCGTTAATCTTCCCCACTACTTCATTTATTGCAAAGTCCGCACGTTTCCCTTCTCGCGAAGTTCAAACGTTTTCCGCTTTTGTGTACCATTCACCGTTTCCAATGAATCGGAAATACCTCCATTATTTTAATGGCGGTGCGACGATTGGAGGTTTCTCTCGCACAGGTGCTCGCTTCCACATGTTCCCATGTGGCATCCCTTCGACCGTTGATCTTGCTTTTTGCGGATTTCGAAGCGTCGTTTCGATCGGGTCGTCGGTTGTCCTTAGCCTTCAACCGTCGTCTTATACCGAGGCTATTTAAAGCCTTCTGTACCCTCCATCTATGACTTGAAGTTAGATTTGCTAAAGTGCCAAAGCAACTTTGTCCTGGCTCCGTATTCGAGAACTCATCCATAAACAAGTGAGTTTTAGATTTCTCATCTCCTTCCTTCCCAATGTACGACGTAGTTATACTTGGGGTTTAGTTTTTGGTCCGTGATGCTTTAGAAAACTAGGGTTTCCCCAGCGCGTTTTATCGATACGGCTGTTTGTTTTTGTATAGTGGCTCCCAAGATCAACAGACTTATCGAGCAAAATCTGAAGAATATCGTTCGTGGTGGTGATTGGGGCGTCGGTGGTTTCAGCTAGTGAATCCTCAAGCGTAAGGCTGGGCGGTGAATCTTCAAGTGATTCGCAGCTGTGATGGCTCGGCTCCTTTGAGTGACCGCTGTTTTCCCAGAAGATCTTGATCACCTGATGGTGGCAATCGGTGAGCGTTGGTGAACTGTCGGTGCACAAGGAGACTCTTGGCATCAGGCAACTATGTTGGCGTCGATGAGGGTGTGGAGAGTGTGCTCCATTTCTAACCTTTTGGCATCCCCCCGAGTTGGAGGATTTCTAGAGAGACAAGTGATGAAGCTCATCCTTCTCTTGGTGTAGTTGTCTTCTTTGATGTAGCTCATCCTTTATGAATTAGTGTCAAACGAGTTTGACAAAGTTAATGGTGTAGGAATGACTCGAGAGCCAGTTTTTCAAACTTCGGATAAAGTCTTTACAAAGTCACTGGTGATGTAAGTCTTTTTATTTTCCGATTTTGAAAAATTACTTTCGCTCCTCCTAACTCGAGAGTTGTTTGCAGGAGTCTTTTTGGTAACTCCACAACAAGTGGGTACTAGACTGAGGTTGAGCAATGAAGTTTCTAGGCTTGGGAATCTCGAGCTAAAGATTTGAGATTGGAATCTAGCTTAGGTGAGAAAGAATGATGATTGGTGCTTGTCGATTTGGATGATTGGAGAAGATGAAAAGTTGGAAAGTGGAGCTAAAGGATGAAACATTAGAAAGGAAGGTGTTCTTGCCCGAATCCCTTCCAACGATGTTCGCAGAGCTGTGTCTTCAAGCATTTACACAGTAAGCCTTTGTTGATATGTTGAATGGTTACAACTGAGGGAGGGATGGTGAGAACGGTATGGGAATCAATACTAAGGAAAGATCCTCATTTGATAGACTAGGTCGTTTGCCATCCGAAGTATTTACCAACCTGAGTATTCCTCCTCATTGGACCAAGGATAAGATTGATCCTCCACCTTCCGATCCATATATTATGCAATATCTGGAAGATTCTCTGTTTATTCTCCGCTGGAAGAAGTCAATTATGCGAGCTTGTGCGAATGCAAGTTTGGTCGAGGACCATTCTTCTCTGGACAAGCTGGGCAAAGAGTATGCAATTGCAGAGGATTTTCTGAATATTGGAATATTTTTGTAATCCTCCTTTCTTTCTTCTTTTCTTTGACTCCTCTCAATGGTTGACTCATATGTTTGTTCTAGCAAAGTCGCATCGATCTTGTATAACTTGTTAACATCTGTAATGACCTTCTTCTTTGATCGGAGATTGTATCCAGCTCTTGTAATTGTTTTGATACTGGCCTCTTTGGATCTTTCAAGAAATAAGAAATTACTTTATCTTGAACTTTGCTAGCCACTTGAATCGTCGTTGTATTAGGTCTTAGTTGTCTGAAACAATGCCTATACTTAAGGATTTGGAGAAATACAATAAGTAGAAGGAACTCACTGGGTTTTAAACCGATGCCTTATATTAAATTTCCGGAGAAAAAGGAACTCACTCGGGTTTTAAACCGATGCCTTATACTTAAGGATTTCCGGAGAAATAAAATAAGTCTGAGAAGGAACTCACTCGGGTTTTAAACCGATGCCTTATACTTAAGGATAATTCAAAAATTCAATAAGTCTCGAAGGAACTTACTCGGGTATCAAACCGACGCCTTGCAAAAGGAACTCACTCGGATTTTCATCTGATGCCCAGACTTAAGAAAGTTCGAAAGATTTTCCATAAGTGTTGAAGTGTTGAAGGACCCACACAATTTTCATCCGATGCCTTATAGTTGGATCTTGTTCTTGAATGTGGTGTATGATGCCCCCCAATCAAAAGATAGTTTGTTGAAAACCAAAAATTGCATTGATTGAGTTGAAAATGATTACATCGCGAACAAAATTGAAATCATCTTCAAGGATAAAACTTTTTGAGATGCCTAGCATTCCACGAACGATCCAATTCTTTTCGGGAATCAATGTTCTTCAGCTTGTAAGCTCTGAACCGACCGGTTTCACAACCATATAAGGTCCTTCCCGGAAGGGTCCAACTTTCTTTGGTGACGGGTCGGAAGCTAGGGTGTTTCTCAACACCAAATCTCCGGCTAAGTACCGACGATTCTTCACTCAAGTATTATAATGAGACGCTATCCTTCTTTGATAATGTTGAGTTCGTGCTATTGCCTTTGCCCGAACTTCATCCAACAAATCAAGACTATCAAGCGTCCTTGTTGTTCATTTGCTTTTTCCTCGAACTCACGATCCCTTAACGTCCCTGCCATTATCTCCATGGTGCCAATGCTTCGGATCCATATGCCAACCTGAATGGAGTTTCTCCTGTAGGTGTTCGAACCGTAGTTCTATAAGCCCACAAGACGTTATATAGTTCTTCGACCCAAGAAGCTTTGTCGCCTTGAGTCTTCTCTTTATTCCTTCCAAAGAGCGTTCGGTTAGTAACCTCTACCTGGCCATTGCTTTGGGGTATGCCACCGAGGACATACGATGCTCGATCATATATGTTCCAGGAATTGCTCAAATTGTGGACAATGAACCGAGTACCATGGTCGATGACAATTATCTTTGGAATCCCAAAGCGATATATGATTGATTCAAGCAGAATTTCTCCACTTTTTCTCGAATTGTGCGGTAATCGGCTTCTACCCATTTTGTGAAGTAATCAATTGCTACTATCGATATTTCGTCGCGATGCCTTGGTGAATTTGCCCATGATATCAATTCCCCACATTGCAAAGGGAATGGGATTTAGAATTGAAGTCATAATCTCCGCTGGGCGCTTCGACATCTGTAGCATGAATTTGACAGTTACTACATCGACGAACGTAGTCCATAGCAGCTTCTTGGATCTTAGGCCAATATAACCCCAATCTTAGAATTTTGTGGGCAGGGCTCGCCACCCATGTGAGCGCCACAAATTCCTTCAGAACCTCACCAAAGTGAGTTTGCTCCTTCGGGGCCTATACATCTCATAAGGGGTCCAAGCATAAGATCTTTTATATAGTCTTCCATTTTGAATGACAAATCTAGCTGATCGAATCTTGATCAACCTTGCTTCTACCGGATCCTCGTGTAACTTGTCATCCCTTAGATATTCAATTATTGGATCCATCCAAGAACGTTCCCTTCAATATAAGAAATTTCTTTCTCATGGTAACTTGGAAAAGTTACCTCTTCAATATAGACCGAAGGGTCTAGATTCTTTTCCTTGGCATTGGCTAGTCGGGATAGCTCATCTGCCATGAATTTTCATTCCTCGAAATCGAGATATCTTCAAATTCGAAATTGGTTCTGAAATGCCCGCACTATCTTCCGATATTTTTGCAAGCGTGGTTCTTTAATGCCATACTCCCCCGGACTTGGTTGACTATAAGTCGAGAGTCACAATAAATAGTAACATCTACAATAGCTAATGCCTTTGACAACTGAAGTCTGCTATTAGGGCCTCGTACTCCGCTTCGTTATTACTCGCATCAAATGCGAATCTCAAAGCATATCGAATAATGAATCGCCGGACTTTTTAATAGAATTCAACTACTGCTCCATCTTTATTACTCGAACCATCGACATATACCTCCCAAGTGGTTGGTATAATGGGATCTTCAATGGTGGGTTCCATTGGTGCAGTAGTTTCTACTACAAAGTCGGCTAATGCTTGAGCCTTGATTGCGTCCTGGGCTTAAAGCTCACTTGGAACTCACTTAGCTCAACCACCAGGATACCATCCTTCCGGACAAATCAGGTTTGTTAAGAACTTTACTAAGAGGAAAAGATGTAAATACCTCAATTGGATGAGCTCGAAAATATGGCCTTAGCTTCCGGCGGCCGTCATGAGAGCCGAGCCTGTTTCTCAATCTGCGAATATCTCATCTCCGCATCCAGAACACGTGGCTTACATAGTAAATCGGCCACTGTTTCTTATCTTTCTCCCGAACAAGTATTGCAACCGATGGAAAGGGATGTCGCTAGATATAGCTGTAATATTTTCCCCTTCTCCGTCCGGACGGATCGGTGGTTGTCCAAGTGCTTCTTTTAATTCCTCGAAAGCTTTTCGGCACTCTTCATCCACTTTGCTTCCTTACCGCCCTTCAGGTCTTTAAGTGCCTTGAAGAAAGGCAAACATTTTTCTCGACTTGGAGATAAATCGATTTAAGGCAAGAACTCTCCCCTCGTCAAACATTGTACATCCCGAACGGTTTTGGGAGCCTCCATATCAATCGAGCCTGTATTTTGGCAGGATTTGCCTCAATTCCCTCTCGTGATACCATGAAACCCAAGAATTTGCCCGAGGAGACTCCAAAGGCACATTTTTCGGGGTTCAACTTCATTTGATGTTTCCTTAGTACCGAGAAAACCTCACCAAATCTGCAATGTGATTTGCTTTTGTAAAGCTTTTCACCAGATGTCGTCAACATATGCTTCAACGTTCTTTCCTATCAGCTCTTTGAAAATCTTGTTGACGGCCCTCGATATGTTGCTCCCGCATTTTTCAGGCCAAAAGGCATGACCTTGTAATAATAGCTTTCACGATCATCATAAAAGCCGTATATTTCTCATCTTCCTTATTCATAAGGATCCGATTATACCCCGAGTAGGCATCCATGAAACTTAAAGTTTCATACCCGCAGTAGCATCTATCAAGAGGTCAATCCGAGGCAACGGTAACAATCTTTTGGGCAAGCTTTGTTTAGATCCGTGTAGTCCGTACACATCCTCCACTTCCCATTCGCCTTTTTCACCATCACCACGTTGGCCAACCAAGTTGGGCACTCGATTGGTTCTATGAAACCAGAATTCTTAAGTTTTTCAACTTCATTCCGAACGGCTTCATACTTTTCAATAGAGAAATTTCTTCTTTCTCGTATCACCGGTTTCGCCTTAGGGTCTATCCAGAGTTTGTGCTCTGCAATGGCCCGATCGATCCTGCATGTCCTCACAGACCACGCGAATACATCTTTATTCCGTTGAAGAAATAACTTCAATTCATCTTTAAACTCTTCCACTGCTCGGACCCGACATAAGTAATCTTTTTCTCATCCTCGGTACACACTGGATTTGCTCCAGTTTCTCCACGGTTCGGGCCTTTGCATCTCTCGTCTCTTCCCGATCATCTCGAACTTCTATGGGGAGGGCGAGAACCTTCTTCGGACCCTCCTTGTCTTTTAAATAGGCAACATAACACCGCCGAGAGATCTTCTGGTCGAGAGGAGACTTGACCGATTCCCATATCGTCGGGAATTTTATCTTCAGGTGCTTTGTCGAAACAATAGCACCTATCTTGGATAAAGATGGTCGCCCAAGAATCATATTATAGGCTGGTAGTTCTCGAACCACCAGAAAGTTGATTCGGACAGTTGTTTCTTTGGGAAAACTTCCAATGGAAAGATCCAACCGAACCGATCCTTCCGCCACCGCAGATGACCCCGCAAAGCCATATAGGTGTGTTGATGAAGGTTTCATCAAATCTTGATCCACCTTCAATTTTTGATACACTTCGTAAGAAATATTAGGTGCAGAGACTCGTATCGATCAATACTCTATGCACTTCCCGCCGTGCAATCTCTACCTTGATGACTATAGCATCATCGTGAGGTAAACAAACATCTCTCTCGTCTTCTTCGCTAAAGGTGATAGAATCTTCACCATTCAGCTTCTTCCGCTTCGCGCCTCTCCGGCTCCAACAAATTTGGATTTGGTTTTTAAACTCCGGAATGATTCGGGCTCTGGACCCCGAAGATGGTAAGGATCGGTGACCGAGTAGCAGCTTCAATCACCTCCTTGCCTTTTTTGGACTTCGGGGCCTCCTTGATCGTTCGAACCGACCGAACGATTCCTTTTAGGGGCAGCCGCACGTGGTCCGCGTGGCTCCTCCCCTTCTTCGCTAACAAACCGGACAGATGTCCCCGAGATATCAATCTCTCAATATCCGCTTCGGATGACGACAGTCATTAGTGTAATGACCATAGTCCTTGTGGAATCGGCAATACTTTTCCCGATCCCGCCGCTCTCCGGTTTCAAAAGAATTTTAGGCGGCCACTTCAAAATATTTTTTCTTTTGAGGATATTCGAATATCGGCCCGAGGAGCATTCAATGGAGTGTACTCACTCGCCGGGGATCTTTGGCGCCAAGGTTGGGATCTTCCAACCCGATACGAACATTCTTCCTTGGCTTCGCTCGTCAGAGCCTTTTGTTCCTTATTGGAGACTTTATTATCTCCTTGGCGCGCATCTAGAATCTCCATGACTTCAGCCCTTCTTCGGCATCTCCGTACCAACTCAGATAAGTCGTGGGTATATCATGTAGCAATAACTCCAGGAGTTTCCGATTTGTGAGTCCTGTGAATAGAGCGGTTCGGCTACTGTTCATCCAAGTTTTCTATCTCCATCGTCACCTTGTTGAATCTTTTCGAAACTCTCCGATTGATTCGTTCTTTCCCGTCCGACAAGAACAAGGTTTCTTCCGTTTTCTTGACTCGTATCCCACTGGAATCGCCCTATGAATTGGCGTGCCAATTCGTCAAAGTTTACGATCCTTCCAGAGGGGAGGTTAGAAAACCACTTTTGTGCCGCTCCAGTTAGAGATGATCCGAAAACCCCGCATAAAATTTCATCGAATTACTCGAAATCGCCATGGTCTCGTTGGTAATAGCCAATGTGAGCTATTGGATCTCCGGAGCCATCGAATGTTGAGAAGGTAGGCAAACGGAAGTTATGGGGAAACCGATATCCCGCGATTGGCTCAAGAAAAGGAGTCTTCCGAATGACCGAGTATATATCCTCGTTATTCTTCCCTTAGCCAATTGCCCTAACTTCTCATTGATGTTGGCCAATTCTTGACCAACTGGGTCCGGTGATCTTCAGCAATACGATCACGACCTCGATTAACACGATCATCACGTGCTACTCGATCATCACGAACAGCCCGTCCTTCACGAACGTTTCTCTCGTCACGAATCGCTCAATCATCACGAACGGTTCTTCCGGCGGAGGGTGAGTGAGTTCTTACCCAGAATCCAACCTTGTATTTGAATCGGTTGTACTCTCTTGCGGTCTATCGAACCGATCGCCTCGCCTTAGTTGATCATCAATCCTCCGAAGTCCTCGATCTCCTTCACGAAAATTCTGATCAACATTCCGGTCTTCACCATTCTTTGGTCACGTGGCAATGCACGTCTCCCGAATCGTGTTGATCGGGTTCTTGTGGTAAAACCACTCGTCCGGTGAGCAAGCGGAGTGCTTGGCTCACCTCCAAGAGTTGAATCTTTACCTGATCCAATTGATCTTGGATTGTATCGGAGGATTGCGTCCTCCCCGGCCCTTATCCACTTCGATAGGATTTTGGCTTTCCTGGGAATATCCGGATTATTCACCCCTGTATCCGAACACCGGAATTGCGTTGTGCAGCGGCTGCTGCGGCTGCTGATCTAGTCACCATGGCTTTTTCAAGTCTTTCCCACGGACGGCGCCAAATGATGCGTCCAAAATCTGCTCAGCCCTTGGATCTCCACGTAGTGTCTCGCAAAACAAAAGCGTCGGATGTGGCCCGACCGCTGGGGTCGGGAGTCCACCTCCGAAGGCTAAGTCGGTTGATGAACTTAATCACAAACGGCTCGCTAGAAGCACGGGGCTAATGAATGAAGAAACGAGAAAGGTGATCTAGATAGCAGGACGCCGATAGTTGAGGTCTATCGCATGTATCCGAACCCGAGTCTCGGATAATATTCTCCTTGATCAATTGATCCGTCCCTCACCTTGTATAGTAGTGAGGTTTATATAGAGTGTACCTTCGAATCTCCTTCGTTGGATGCACTCGAGCCTTCTTCGGGTAGTCGTTGGATCTTATCAATAAGATCCGTTGAGCGATAGACTTCTACTAGTTTGGGCTAGTAGAGGACTCCTGAGATAACCGTTAGGTTATGCGATAGTTATCCCTTTGATGATGATTATCCGCAGCCGTCTGTTTGAGTCTGCTGTCATCAGGGTGATTACCCTAATCCATAAGTAAGATTAGGGCACGCTTGCAGCAGAATAAACTTTCTTCTTCAGCAAGCCATCTTCTGGATCCGGTTCGCTCGGGAGCGATTCGGTTTTCTCCGTCTCGACCGGGGTCGAGGGTCGGACCAGGTGTAAACCCGGTCTGATCATAAACTCTCCATATCAGTCAGTTACCTAGTCAACCAATAGGTAACCCTAATCATCAAATTGGGTCTAGGAAATAACAAGTCCAAGCAGTCTCTATTGTGAAACGTAGTGGGAAGGAATATTATGCACCTTTGCCTACTTTCAAGCCATTGCCCATTGATCTTGAGAGTCGAGACGAGGTTGATTTGACCCATGAGACTGGCGATGATGCACACAAGCCTAGTAAAGAAACACCACCTGTGAGTATTCCCCATCAATTTCCTTGTAAGGGGTTGCACATTCCGATTGTAGAGGGTCCTACTTCTAAATCTTACACTCCCAAAGCCCCCTTCCCTGAAGCTCTTGAGTCCTCAATTCCAGATTCAAGAAAGACTGCTAAGATGCAAGAGATGATTGATTTATTCCAATGAGTTCGTTTCAATCTCCCACTATTAGATGCTATCAAGCAAGTCCTAGCTTATGCTAAGTTTCTAAAAGATTTGTGCCCCCAAAAGCGTAAGTCAAAGACTCAAACACCTAAAATTGTGCACCTAACTGAACCAGTCAGCTCGGTAATTTCCAACCAACAGCCCCCTAAACTTAAAGATCTAGGTACACCTTTAATTTCAAGTGTCATTGGAGATTTATCCATAAGTAAAGCATTGCTTGATTTGGGAGCCAGAGTGAATATTTTACCCGGTTCACTTTATGATAGGTTTGGTCTAGGAGATTTGAAATCCACTGATATGATTCTACAATTGGCAGACCGTTCAATCAAACGACCCCGTGGGCTACTTGAAAACGTTTTGGTAAAGGTTGAGGATCTATATTTTCCTGTTGATTTTTTGATCCTAGATATGGACAATACAACTACCAATAAGTTACCACCAGTCATTCTTGGACGGCCCTTTTTAGCCACATCGAATGCTTGCATCAATTGTAGATTGGGTGTCATGGACATATCATTTGGCAATAAGAAACTTAGAGTCAACATCTTCAATGCATCCTTAAGCTCAAATAGGGATGAAGAGTGCTTTGCGATTAACCTTATTGATGAGGTAGTGGTTGATTATATTCCAAACATGCTTATTGATGATCCCCTACAACATTACTTGCCATTTGGGGAATCTAACCTAAATATTGAGGAATTCAACACATTGTTGGACTCTTCCACTTCTTTGGAGAAGTTTCCATTCACATTTAGATTTGAGCCTCCACCTCCATTGGCTGCATCTCACTGAGTCTGGCTGAAGACTCTAAACTTAGCGCTTTATGGGAGGCAACCCATTTGTTTAGATGTTATTTCTTGTTATTTTTCTTCTCTTTTCTTTGTTTGTTGTTAGGTTTTACTGTTGCGTGCTCTACCATGATTTCAAACATCGGGTAAACTCTTTCCTCTATTTGCTTCTATCATTTTTTTTATATATCTTGCATGCACTGAGGTCATTGCATAATTTAAGTGTGGGGGGGGGGTGTCAACTCAAGTAAGACTTGTTGATAGTTGGTAGAGCATTGTCACAAAGATAAAAAGTGCCCAATTTTTTCTAGCTTTGGTAAGATAAGTGTTTTAATTCCTTGCTTAGATACAAAATGAGAATTTAAGTGTTTTAGAAATCCCATATTATGTAATGAGCACCTTCTTGAGAGAATAGTAATGGGTTACATTTTGAGACTGAGGTTGAATTGGAAAATGGGAACTCCAGGTAGTCCAAAAGGTTTGACCATCTAGTTGTCTTGTATTGCCTTGTGCTTATGGTGACAAGTTGAGACCGATTTTAGACTATTTAAATATGAAGTGAATTGAAGTATAATGTGAAAAAAATAAAAAAGAAAAAAAATATGTTGAAGTTTAAAGGTTAGACCTCCTTCTTAGTAACCGGGTCTCGGTGTCACCAACATCGTGCCTCGCGTCAAACAGTTGGGGTGTCTTTGGTCCAATCTTGGCCTGTAGCCTAGTTGGCTTGAGTAAGTAAGTTCGAGGGGTATTCTACACCTAGTCCCTTAAGGCCATATGGCTTGAGAGCGGCTCACCCAACACTCGTTACATAGGCCATCTAGAAAGCTTAAGAGGCAAGACATTGCACGGACTAGAACTGTGACCATTAAAGAAAGAAGTGAATTAATGTGCTTATAAAAGTGAAATGTCTAAGAAGGTCAATATTGCTTAGATCTTGAGTTCTTGGTATTATTTGGTACCTAGTTTAGTCTTATCTGAGGGTGAATTGGTAGACTGAAGATAAGAGGAGACTTCTCGATTGAATTGTTTGCCTAGAGCTAGACTCAAGAGAGGGTGTAAAGAGCTTAAGTGTGGGGGTGCCTATATTCCCTTCAATCTTTAGTGGAGTGTCTTTGTCTTGGAATCTATCTTTTTACTCTTACTACTGCCAGAATAATTAGAAGAGCACTTAAGAATTTTGTGTGTATATTCTCTGCAAACACTCACGAGACACAACTTGCCCACTAGGGTAACCTAGGGGTTTAAAGGCTTGTTGCACATGCTAAGTGCAACCGTGATTCCTACGAAAGTGAGTTAGGTTTTTCTTTTATTATTTCCCGTATTGCATTTATTGTTTCGTTTTGCTCGAGGACTAGCAAACACTCAAGTGTGGGGGTATTTGATAAGGATGCATTTACCATTATTTATTTGATTTAATTCCCAATACTTATTTAATTGAAGAGAGCTAATTGAGTATTTTTGTGTATTTTTTAGGAATAAGATGATTTTGGATATTAGAGATAATATGGAGTAAAGTTGGCAAATATATTAGTTATTGGTGGATTTTAAATCATGGCATTCAATCTTGCTGCCCAAGAAATCATGAAAAGTGAGATCTTAGTCAAATTAGAAACAGGTGGAGGTCTAAGGAACAAAATTGGTAATAAATCTGAAAATCTGGTAAACATACATACCTTCAGTATTTTGGGCATAACTCTCTCGTATGAGCTTGGATTTCGGTGATTCAAGATTCTATGAAACGATACTAAAAATATCCACAACTTTTCAGTTTTTAGTTTTTCCAAAATCCGAAAGAATAAAGGTCAAATCGACGGGTAAAGAGAGTGGATTCACTGTGTGTGAGATACATAAAAGAGAAGCCAGCCACAGAGAAAAAGGAAGACGGCAAACGCGGCTCTCATCTCTCTCATTGCTGAAGAAGAAGACCACATCTCTTTCTCTCTCCCTATGTTTCATCTTTATTTTTCTTATGAACTTTGTGATAATGAGTAGCTAGTTCCTTTTCTTTGGGATGTAGATGAACCATGCTTATTTCATTAATTTGATTGTTCTATCTCTTCTAGTTGATTGTGTTTGAGTTTGGCCAAAGATGTTTTATAGCTCAGCGAACTAAGCGTGCCAAGCTTTGGCGAAGGACGATAGTCTTGCAAAGATAGGGCATATCTAGGAAGACCATCCTTAATTTACTTTGAAGTGTAGAGTTATATCAGTCAAGGAAAAGCATTGGGGATTCGAAACCCCAAAGATCTTCACATATTCATAGTTAATGTTTTTGCATTAATTGGTAGATTTAGTTTAAATTTAGTTTTGTTGAATTCAATCTTAGTGACTTAGCCTTTTAGTTCCCCATAGTTTGACCCCGTACTTTCTGCTTGCTAGATTAGTATAGGATTATTTTTTTGATTGGTTAGCGACACGATCATATGTCAGATCCCAAGAAAGGAAAATACAATGGCAGATGAGCTATCAAGATTTGCCAATGCCAAAGAAAAGAATTTAGACCCTTCGGTCTACATAGAAGAAATAACATTCCCAAGTTATCGGGAAACGGAGATATCCTATATTGAAGCAGAGCGATGCTAGATGGATCCGATCGTTGAATATCTGAGAGATGATAAATTACAAGAGGATCCGAAGGAAGCAAGATTAATCAAGGTGTGATCAGCACGATTCATTATGCATAATGGAAGGCTATACAGAAGATCTTACTCCGGACCCCTTTTGAGATGCTTGGGTCCCGAAGGATTGGAATTAGCTCTATCCTAAGTACATGAAGGAATTTGTGGTGCTCACATGGGCGGTCGATCCCTGGCACACAAAATTTTGAGGCTCGGTCTATATTGGCCTAAGCTTCAGCAAGCTGCTATGGAATATGTTCATCGATGTAGCAATTGCCAAATCCATGCTATGGTATCTAAACGCCCAGCTGAAACCTTGACTTCGATTCTAGACCCCATCCCTTTCGCAATGTGGGGAATCGATTTCATGGGAAAATTCACCAAGGCGTCAGGCGGAAGAGAATATCTCATAGTGGCGATTGACTACTTCACCAAGTGGGTCGAGGTAGCGCCCCGGCAACCATCACTGAGCAAAAGGTGTAGAAGTTCATGCTCGAGTCAATCATATATCGGTTCGGGATGCCAAAAATAATCGTGACCGATCATGGCACTCAATTCGATAACCCACAATTTGAACAATTTTACGGAACTTATTTGATCGAGCATCGTAGGTCGTCAGTGGCATACCCCCAAAGCAATGGCCAAGTAGAGGTTACAAACCGAACATTACTTGAGGGGATAAAGACAAAACTCGAAGCTGATAAAGCCTTATGGGTCAAAGAATTGAACAATGTACTGTGGGCTTATCGGACTACGGTTCAAACACCCACAGGAGAAACTCCTTTTAAATTGGCTTATGGACAAGCGGCACGGAGAAGGGGAGCACACGGGAAGAGAGCAAGAAAAGCGAACAAACAAGGAGCTAGAAGCAATGATTGAGAGAAGCGGCAAACAAAGCGGAACCAACAACACGAGGAAGCGCACAAAATCCAAGGAAGAACGCGAACAAGCAGAGACGGAGAGAAAACCGCCGGACCACGCCATCAAAGGAAATGGACCCTCAGGGAAGGTCCAATATGGTTATAACGGCGGTTCGGGAGCTATAAGCAAGAACAGACAACCTGAAAGAGTGGACATCGGGATGCCGGCACTGAAGAAATATTATCCTTGAGGAGATTATCATTTTCATTCATGTGTAACAAATTCAACCATCAATACAATTCTCGTCAACATGTTTGATTGGGGGCATTACACAACACTCAAGATTAGATCTAGCGACAAAATCAAAAGGCATCGATTTAAAACCCTTGTGGGACCTTCAACAAGGCATCGGATTAAAACTCGAGTGAGTTCCTTCTCAAATTTATTGAATTTCTCCGGAAATTCTTAAGTAAAGGCATCGGTTTAAAACCCGTGTGGGACCTTCTACAAGGCATCGGTTTAAAACCCGAGTGAGTTCCTTCTCAAACTTATTGAATTTCTACGGAAATCTCTAAGTAAAGGCATTGTTTTGGAACAACTAAGACCTACTGCAACAAAGACTCAAGTGACTGACAAAGTTCAAAGATGAAGTTAATTATTTATTCCTTTAAACGACCAGAAGGGGCCAACCTTTACATCAAATATACATATGAGATAACAAGTGTTGAGATACAATCTTCATTCGGTCAAAAAGGAAAGTCATCGTTGGTGATTGTCAAGAATTTAAACAAGATCGAAGCAACTTTGTCAAAAGCAACACAAAGTCAAGAAGCAACACAGATTCAAGAAGAAGAAGAAGAACTGAGTTGGGAAAACATATGTTATCATTTGTTTATCTCCCTCGGGGATTGTGAAGCATTCTGTAAATACAAAATCCTCCGCAATTCCATACTCTTTATCCAACTTTTCCAGAAGAAGCCTGATCTTTGATCAAACCTGTATTCAAGGCAAGCTCTTCATAGCTGAATCCTTTCAGAGGAGACAAAGGAGGAGAGTCGTCAAGATGATGCATTATATCCGGATCTGGAGGTGGAAGGTCCGTTGCATCCTTGGCCTAAGCAGGAAGAGGAAGTCCCAGCTTTGTAAACACTTCAGGATGACAATTGGCGCTGTGGGGAGTCGTGTTGAAATAAGGATTTCTCCTTAGTATCGATTTTCATACCTCGTTCTCACCATCCCGGTATGCCTGGAAGTTATAAGCATTCAGCATGTCAACAAAAGGCTTACTCTGCAAATATTTGAAGATGCAAGCCCTGCGAACATTAGTTGAAAGGGACTCAGGCAAAAGGGTAACAGCTTGCCTTTGGGACGTTAACACAGCTCCAGACCCTTTCGCCCCTGCTAAAAGCTTTCCTACTTCCTGCTCCAGCTGCCGGATCTTCTCCCTGGCATCATCCAAATCCAAACGAAGACGCTCGTTCTCAGAATTCTTCTCTCGGGCAATCTGCCAAGCTTGGTTTCCAAGACGAGTATTCTCAGCATCTTTGGCTTTGGATTCTTCCCGAAGCCTGGAAACTTCATCACTCAGTCTACTGAGTCTAAAGGCTGCTTCCACTTGGTTGTGGAAGTTACTAGTGAGACTCCTGCAACAACTTAAGAGTTAGTCAAGAGCAAAAGAAAAAATCTTCAGAACGAAAGGTAATGAAGAAAAACTTACATCACCAGTGATTTCATAAGTTCTCTATCTGGGACCGTAGAGAGGGCTCTGCTCTCGGCAGGCATTTGAACAGTAGTGCACCATTCTAGTGCCTTGTCAAAATCGCTTGTCACCAAGTCGACCTTTTCAACGACCAAGAAGGATGGAACACGTCATCGGCCAACCGAGGGCGCTTCCTAGTGGCAAAATCCTCGGCCTCATGGAAAACCTCCTTGGAAGGAGTGGAGGAGGATGCCAAACAAGCACTAGAGTTGGAAACCCGAACGACAGTTGCGGGGACCACATCTTCCTCAGAGGCCCGAAGGGTCTTCATCATGGAAGAAGACTCCAGCGTAGTGCCGGAAGGGGTTTCAGCAGTGCGAGCAATGATGTAGGGAGCCACATCCCCCTTAGGAGACCGAAACGGTCTCTCTAGGCAAAGGAGGTGTGGGAGAAGCACCAGCAGAAGCTGTGGGAATCTGATCTGAAGATTCACCAACAGCAATCTACCCACGTTTAGAAGATTCGCCAACGGCAATCACTTCAGAGGGAACAACCTTCGTCAAGACCTTGAGCAGTCTTCTTGCAAGATTTTGCCCTAAGATTATCCAAGTTAATTATTGGAGGCACTACAAATAAAAAGCAAGCATCGTCAATACGAGAAATCCAACAAAATATAGCAGAAAAGGGAAAACCCTAGATTTCTGTCGAACAGATGAAGTAACAAATACCCAACAGGGAACTTCTGTAATGAGTAAACCTCAAGTACAAATACTGTGGAGATTACTCACGAAGAAGGGAGAAGTTCATGATAAACTGAATAACAGAGGAGAAAACTTACTTGTTCAGGTTCTGATCGAAGATATTGTTGGAGGACAAGAGTACGGAGACGGCAAAGGAAGACAAAATACTACTTTGCAAATATGGCAGACAAGACTAACTTGCAGATAGCGAGATAAGGATGAAGCACCCTTGAGGAACTTAAATAGCCTCAAGGAGTGATGCGACGGTTGAAAGCCCAAGTTAATCAAGGGACAGGATGGAAGAGACGCTTCGAATTCCAAAAAATGCAGGATCAATGGTCAGGAGATAACGGCGCTTCAAATTTGAAACTTGAAGGCTGGCCTAGGTTTCCGCATGGAACAAGTGTGCACTGATACGAGGATACTGCCAAATACCAACTGTCACACCAATATTAAATAAGAGAGTATTTCCAATTCCTTGGGAAGAGCAACTTGTACGCGAATACAAGGAAACGTTTGGGCTTCGTCATAAAGAAGGAGCAGTGGGGAGATAAAGTTCAAGTGTCACAAAAGGTTCGGAAGAATCAAATTTACCGAACGCATCTCTCCCGAACGCAATCATTGGAAGAGTTCGAGAAAAAGAAGGCAAATTTCTATTTCATTATAGAAGACCATGGGGGGCCAACCCTTACAAATAAAAAATAAAAAAAAGATGGTTTCCTATTGTTCTTTCTCATTTTCGGCCGAAGGATCATTGTCTAAGGAAGGCTTTTGAGTCTCTTCGGAAAGAGGCAGTGAATCAGCAAGATACTTCTCGATGTCTAGATCTGCTTTGGATAAGGATCCTCTTATTCCAAAACCCAATCAGGGAAAGGCAGCTTAAGCTTCTCGAAGATTTCCTTGTGACACACCTCCTGAAAGGGAGTTGTGTCGAAAGAAGGATTAGATTCAAGAATCTTTCTCCAAACATCATTATGCCCCTCTCGATAAGCTTGAAGGTTGAAGGAACCCAACAAGTCATTGAAAGGAACGCTGTTCAAATACTTTCGAATGCGGTCCCTCCGAAGATCTTGTGGAAGATGTTTGGGCTTACTAGGAACTACCATTTTCGACAAGCGTTCGTTCTCCAAGGCCTTAAACTCGAGCCTCTCACCGAACGCGGTAGCAGCATTTTTTTGTTTCTTGGCCTCGCGTTCGGCAACAACAACACGACTGACTGACAAGTCAAGTTCTTTTCTCAAAGAACTCATGGCCTCCTCATTCTTCTCCTGTGACTCTTCGGCTGCTTTCTTCAGCCGGTCCACCTCATAATTGGCCTTCGCCAAATTCTCTTCGCAGGTCTGCAACAAGGAGCCGCTACGACCAACTCGGCTCAATGCCTCCATGTGTTGATAGAAGCTCAACACAACATTCCTAGAAAGGCAGGAGGATTATTAGAAATCCCAAGAAAGATTACAAAGCAAGTAGTAAAAGCTCAAGAAAAGTAATACCTTGTGGAAAGACGAATGAGAACGTCGTCTTGCAGGATTTCAAAGGCCTGACGGTTGACAGGCATAAGGCCGAGAGAGCTCCACTCAGCAGCCTTCTCGGGATCCTGTGTGACTCGGTCTGTCCGTGTCAATGACCATTGGGGGACGAAGATCTCCTTAGAATCTTTATTCTTTTTGGATTTCTTTGAGGCAGAAGCATCGACCGAGTCGTGCTTCCTTTTGGTTCGGACAAGAGAGGGAATTTCGACCTCTTCCACCATTGGTTTCTTCCCTCTCCCCGAAGCCTCAACCACTGGCTTCAAGTTTCTAATACCCTTGAAAGAAGGGTCTGGGGGCGGCACTGAGGCCACCTGTTCTGCAGTCAATGTCCGAGGAGATCGTTGCTCTGCAGTCACAATGGCCTTGGCAGCCTTCACCCGAAGGCTATCTAGATTCATTCTTGGAGGCACTACAAAGAAAGACGAAAGTCAGAAAGTTGAAAAAAATTCGCAGTACATTCAAGAAAGCAAAACGTGGCAGCTAGAAAGCTCACGTTGAGCCAACCCCCAGTATTGGAGAATGGAGTTGTATTCCATCTCATGTCCATGTATCTCTTGATACCATGGAATTGACTTGATCTTTCTGACAACAGCTCTGTCTTCTTTGGATAGTTGAGGGACCCGATTGCCCTCAGAGTATAAAGTATACAGTTTCCAGGTGGTCGGGAAGTTAATATCTGATTGAGGCGCTTGGCAGAAAAAATACCGCTTGCGCCACCCTTTGTGATTGGAAGGGCAGGTTTCTCTAGCAAGAATGCTGCCCAACCAGTCAAGCTCAACTTTGTTGCGCTTGGAAAGCACAACCCAACCAGGAGGATGGGAAAGAGAAAGAACATGAAAATGTACAAAAAGAGGAAGAGAAGGTATGATACCAAGCTCAAAACATAAACCCAAGAAGCCAATGATAAGAAGCCAGCTATTGGGAAGAAGCATTCCGAGACAAATGTCCCAATGATTCAGAATAGCAGAAAACAAAGTATTGAAGAAGGGAAAGCGAACTCCGCTCTCCAGAGTATCTATGTACATGGAAAATTCGCTAGGAAGGATCGAATCAACCCTCTCATTAGAAGTAGGGGCCCTAAGTTGGTACGAAGAAGGAAAGTCGAAGCGTTGGACAGCTAAAGGAAGGTTTTCCTTAGTAAAGGAGGAGGCAACAGAGCCAGGTCCATCAGTGGACTTGATAGGTTGTTTGGACTGCCCAGAGGATTCGGTAGTCGCCTTTGGAGTTCTGGATGGTCCAGACTCAGGAAGGGCAGAAGAAGCCCTAGCATTTTCTTCTACTTTTCTTAGTTGGCTAACTTCTGCGAAGTCACGCCAGAGAGCAGTTAGGGTTTTCTTGTCGCTATCCGACTGGCCCAGAGGGGACAGAGGCAAAGGCCTCATCACCAGTATCGCCCTTACCAGCGTTAAGTTCAGGAGGAATTTATGAAGAAACCCTACCGCCCTCCATTACTAAAAAGTCTGATGGTGGTTTCTAAAGAAAAAAGAAACCTAGAGACGAAAGTAAACTTTGCAAAGGAGACAGTAGACTTACTGAATCATTGAGGTAGAAAGCTCGAGAGCTAGAAGATCGTGAGGGCGCGAAGAAGAGGACGAGGTTTCAAAATTCCAGACAAAGAGAATGAAACCTACGAAGACAACGAACCGCTTTTAAGCGCTTGCACGAGTGCTCGAGGATGTGTAAGATCGAGATGGACTCAACATCAACGATCGAGATTTGGAGACGGTTCGAAAGTTTGAACTCAAGAATAAAAAACAGGCGTTCAGAAACCGTCAAACCGTCGTTTCGATTTCGTGAGCAACCATAGTTTCGGCTACAAAGGACGCGTGGCGTCACCCCCACAAAAAGTGAGAATACTCACAATGCTCGAGGAAAAAGCGATACAGCTGCATTAAATGTGACATGACATTTAATGGGTTGGGGATTATGCAAAACTATTGTTCGACGAAGAACCCAGTTAAAAACCAAGCCCTCGGGATCGACCGAACGCTTGGTCTGGGGGGCTCGTGATATGGAGAAAATATAATCGAACCTGGTTCAAACTTGATTCTATCCTCGACTCTGGTCAGGAAGAAATGAATCGACTCGCTTCCGAGTGAGCCGGGTCCGGGAGATAGGTTGCTAAAGAAGAAAACTAATTTAGTCACAAGCACGCCCTAATCCGATACGATCGGAATAGGCTAATCAACCTAAAGACGGGCTAGTATTTGACGGTTGTCACTCATCGGTATTATATGGATAACTACCATATAACGATCGTATTATCAAAGGAGTCATCTACTAGTCCAACCTAATAGAGATCTATTACTCAATGGATTTATCTGTTAAGATCCAACGACTATCCGAAGAAGGCTCAAATACATCAAACGATGGAGATTCGAAGGTACACTCTATATAAGACATCACCTACTCACAAGGTAGGGAGGAGGATATACAATCTGAATCGTATTCTCGTTATTCATTCATTAGCTCTGTGCTCTAGCAGAGCCGTTTGTAATTAAGTTCATCAACTGACTTATCCTTCGGAGGTGGACTCCCGATCCCAGCGGTCGGCCCACATTTGACGTTTGTTTTTGTAGGTCATTCTCAGGAGATCTAAGGGCTGAGCAGATTTTGGACACATCAGTAGTAATATAGAGAGTACTACAAGTTCATTTATTAGACTCCACCGAATGGTTCGTCAAAAACAAATCTTCAAACCAAAAACCCTTTTAAATTTCATCTTGTGCTATGATTGATTGTTTTTAAATTGGGTTCTTATTCAGTGAAGTGAGAATGTAAAGTTTTTTTTTTTTTTTTTTCTTTTTATAAAATTCATCTCTTTTTTTGGTTGGTATTTAGTTTGACAGGTAAAAGAAATACATTTAGATTGGATAAAATATTTACTCAATTTAGATAAACTTTATGCGTTGGACATCCATACTTAATCCTTCTGATTGTCCCTTATAATTAGTAGAATGATTATTTAATCTTTGAATTTATGCTCAATATTCCTGATTGTACGCCAACTACCTTGTGGTAAAATGGTATTTAGTGTAACATTATTAAACGGGTTATAAAGGGTTACGGTTCGGTTTCGTGCTAGTGCGGAAGTTTCGGTTTGTGCCGGTTTGGGCTTTAGCAGGCCGGTGCGTTCGGTGTTAATGGTTTGTGCTGCAAATTGACAGCCCTGGACTCTCATCTTCGTTCTGTGTTCTAACTTCTTCCTCAAGGATTCTAGTGTACATTCACGCCCGGCACCCAGAATTAGGGTTCTGGCGGTTTCTTTACTGCCAAGAATTCCAGAGGGTCTCAGCACTAGAATCAGGTTCATTTCTCCCTTTGATTCTCTTTAATTACTCTTCAGGCTAGCTTTTCATCGTTCAGTGACTTGTTTGTGTATCTGAATATATAGGTATAGCCGTATGGGTATTAATTAATTGGGATTAACTAAGCGGTCGTAACTGTAAAATCTTCTGATTTTGTTCTTTTGTATTCTCTCCAGCTTCAATGGCGGGTTCAGATGGGAGTGCCTGTTCACCTTCTCTGAGCAGTGTCCGTGTCGTCGTGGTTGGAGACCGTGGAACTGGAAAGTCGAGTCTGATTGTTACAGCTGCCTCTGAAGCGTTTCCTAGCAACGTTGCGCCTCTGTTGACTCCTAAACGGCTGCCAGCGGACTATTATCCCGACCGGGTACCGCTTGTGATCATTGATACTTCATCCAGGTTTCAAATTTATATTCATCTCTGTTTGTTGAGTTGGGCTCATTCCCTGTTTGTTGCAGTAATTTTATCGGTTTTTAATTTGACGTTGATCTGTATTTCATTCTTGTTAGCCCATTAGCTTAGAGAATGGATTTCTAAATTTATTCAATCTCTGTTGGTTGAGTTGGGCTCTTTCCCTGTTTGTTGCAATTAATTTTTTTCTGTATTTAGTTTGACGTTTATTTGGATTTCGTTTTTCTTATTCTATTAGCCCAGAGAATCGAAATAAGCTTGCTGAAGAATTGAAGAAGGCTGATGCTGTGGTATTAACTTATGCATGTGATGTTTCTGTGACGCTTGAGCGACTTAGTACCTTTTGGTTGCCAGAGCTTCGTCGACTAGGGGTTCGGCCTTTTATGGTTTCTTCTTCTGGTTCTATATTGATTGGTAGTATTGCATTTTCTGTGTGCATATCTTGATTGCGTCCCCTTTCTCCTTTCCTTATCGGGAAAAATACAGGTGAAGGTGCCGGTGATTGTGGTTGGCTGCAAGCTGGATCTACGTGATGATCAACAGACTGTGAGCTTGGAACAGGTGATGTCACCCATCATGCAGCAGTTTAGAGAGATAGAGACTTGTATAGAATGTTCTGCGCTCAACTTAATTCAGGTATGGTGTAATTTATTTTTCCTTAGTTTCAGCTGTTCAGTAGGAATTAGTTTGGCGTCAGTATTCTTTTAGTAGCACTAATCCATTCAGTTTTGGCAAAACTGAAATAGGCTTCAAACATTACCACCTGCAGTAGTTTATCGGTAAATACTTAATTTGATGCCACATGAAAAAGACAAGAGTTGAGCAACAAAATTTATGCAGCTTCTATAGAATTTATCAAAATTGTAAATTTATCTTTCTTTTTGGTTGGCAACTTTACTATTACAATGGGTGTCGAGTTTTATTGTGGAATCAAGTGTTTCTAGCCTAGTTAATCTGAATTGGGCTTCTAGAATCAATCTTCCTAGTGACAGGTTGTCAAGAGGTGTAGCCTTTGGTTTGTGGCCCCTACACTTGTGCCCTGAGGTTGGGCACTTGCTTTAGTGACCCCCTTTAAAGCTAGATTGAAATACTGTCTTTCATCTAATGCGTTTCTTTTGTTTCTTGCCATCTTTATGTGTGTGTGTGCGCTTTGTTTGCTATTGATGTTTAGCTTTGGCCAACTTGTGGCCATCATGTGATACCGAGTGCCACACCCTGTTTCGGTTGGTACTAAGTTTATTCATCTGCTTGCAGGTCCCTGAGGTTTTCTATTATGCTCAAAAGGCAGTTCTCCATCCGACAAGCCCACTGTTTGATCAAGAAACTCAGACCTTGAAGCCCCGATGTGTGAGGGCATTGAAACGGATATTTATTCTATGTGACTATGACCGGGATGGAGCTCTCAATGACGCAGAATTAAATGATTTCCAGGTTTTCTTCTTCTCTATTATCAATTAAATAGTTGTATATACATAAAAGTTTTTTTCCCCTTACATGTGTTTTAGTAGTTGGGGATATGCAAGGCAACTTTTTATGGTTCTCAATTTTGAGTATGCTTTTTCTTATTTTCCTGTGAACAGGTTAAATGCTTTAATGCTCCACTGCAGCCATCTGAAATAGTTGGTGTTAAGAGGGTTGTACAGGAGAAACTGTCTGAAGGGGTCAATAGTCGTGGTCTTACCTTGACAGGATTCCTTTTCCTTCATGCACTATTTATAGAAAAAGGTCGCCTTGAGACAACATGGACAGTCTTGAGGAAATTTGGATACAATAATGATCTTAATCTCAGGGATGATCTACTTCCAGTCCCAATTAAACGAAATCCTGATCAGGTATTTTTCTTAGTGTGATTTTTTTTCATAATGAAAAAACTTGCTGAAATGTTGTTTGGCTGTATAAGCTTGATGATACATTAGACTTTAAGTTTTAGTTTTAGTTTTTTAGATTTAATTTATAACTTTGATTTCCCCTAGAAAAATGGGTTGGGTTTTTTTATATCTTGACTGGGGCAGTTGACCTAACCTTTCCCTTGGAAATATTTTCTTTTGAGCCGTTATCCATACCCCCCAAATAAACCCAAATGTCAAGATGCTAGAAACCCACAATCAACCCATACCCCTCATCCAAGGGTAGTCTAAAACCCTTACTGCGGTCTTAAAGAGGATCCTGGAGTAAACCACATATCTGGTCAACATCCCTACAAGGTAAACCTAGAATTTGGTGTACGTAACCAGACCACTCTCCGACAGGTAAGTGAAATCCGCCCTGGCATCTTACCCTAAAACCCAGCCAAACGTAATGCTAGAAACCCACAATCAACCCATTCCCCTCATCCATAGGGTAGTCTAAAACCCTAATATACTGCTGGTTCTATTAAAGAGGATCCTGGAGTAAACCTACATATCTAGGTCAACATCCCTACAAGGTAAACCTAGAATTTGGTGTACGTAACCAGACCACTCTCCGACAGGTAAGTGAAATCCAGCCCCTTGCTTACCCAATTACCTTCCCTAACCATTGCACAAATCACCCCCCACCCCTCTGTCCCTTGTGACAGCACCAGTCCCTCTCCTTCCCCTTCTTGCGGCAGCTTTGGAAGCCAAGAGAAAAAAAAAGAAAGAGAGAAATGGGGTAAGTGAAATCCAGCCCCTTGCTTACCCAATTTCCCGTATTCATCCCTAACCCCCCCCCCCCCAGGCCCACCGCAGGTGTCCCATCTTTTCTCCCCCTAACCGCAGGTTTCCCTAACCCTTCCCTTCCTTTCCCATACCTTCTACCCAATCCTCACTCCAGTTTCAAGTGAGAATTCTCCTCCATAGTTGAATTACTATTTTCTCAAATTGTTAAGACCCTAATCCTTCCAAAATCTATTCCATCTTAGTTGATTGAAACCTTAATTTCCCAATCCATCCCACTTTGGGTTTCTTTGGGTAGTTAAAACCCTATCTTTCCCCAATCCTATCCCATCTTGTTAAGACCCTAAACTACCCAGTTGCCCCCATAACCTATTCTACTAAATTTCCTTCCCCTGGGTTCCCATAGCCAAGTGAATTTCCGATGAATGTCTGTTTGATAGCTGGTTCACAAAGAGGTGGTGAACACAAATTTTAGGGTCTGATATCAACTCTCAACACCCTAGAACTTGGGTTACATCATCTTGGTTTTGAAGATACCTAGACATATTTTGGTGATGACTGAATGTACATTCTTTGAGAAGTGATCATAGCAAAATTAAGGCTTTGTGAGAAGCTGAGATATTTCAATGGTTTCAACAGGTTTTGACCGAGAATATTAGATCACTACTCGTACCTCTATAATTATTGGTTGAAAGGCACCACAGGTCCACAAATCTCAAACACGGCTCTCCACCTCCCACCCTCCCTCACCCTCAAAGTAAAAGAAAAAGAAAACTTGGTCTCTGTGTTTGTGTGTGTATATAGGCTGATTCCAAGTTTATTGGATATTGGGTTCTTGTTTTATTTGTTTATTGGGTCCATGCAGCCAAGGACATTTTTTTTTCTTGACTTCCCTTCTAGGAGTTTAATGGGGTTATTGATGAATCATCTTTTAGGGTAGTTGGAGATTTGTTATTTTTGTTATAGAAGGGACTGTTCAATAGATCCTACCTCTTCCATGTTCTTAAACACATACGCATGCTTTCTGATGATATTATTTTAAGCTGATTTCCCTAAAATTTAGGGTTCTCCCAAAATCTTCCAGCAAAGTAATTGTCAAATCTAGGTGGAAGGTTAATATTGTCAAAGTAGGATGGGATCTAAACGCGGAGGTTATGGGTAAGGTATGGGTTTAGCAAAATTACATAGGATGGGATAATTTGGGAAAGGGGACAAATTTAGGGATTGATCAATATGGGTTGGATCTTGAGAAATCTTCCTTGGATCTTTTCATTTCTCTTCTCTTTTCTTTCTGTTTCCTAGCTGTTGCAAGTCAGAGAGGGGAGGGAAAAGTGTCACGACCCCAGTTTTCACATGCTTGGTGAGGCCCACATTATGGACATTTAACTAGGGCACGTGATAGTTCCTTCCTTTATCAACCTGTTTATAACTACCAAAACAAAATGCTAAACTAAACATTCTCAAAAACAAACAAACAACTTGTTTGACAGTTTGACTCATCAACATATGCACACAGTCTAAAGGTCCTGTTATATTTACATTTGACCTTTCAACAGTGTCTAGTTCAGTACATATAGTCTCAAAGAAATATATACATTCACTGTCCAGTTAAACCAACATCAGTTGCAACAAAAAGAAAGGAAAAGAAAAGAAAAGTTTTCCATCTTCTACTTTTAAAATGCACTATCAAGTGGCAGCACCCTTGCCCTTGTCATATATTTGTGAATCTATCAACATTTAAAATAGTGAGCTTTGTGGCCCAGTAAGCAATATAAACAACCATGTAAGTAAGTCAGGCAATTCATCATGCATCAATTATCACATCAAAGTCATATAACATTATGCATTTCAATTTTCCTTTCTATTTATTTTCATTTCTGTTATCTGACATTATAGTCTTGAGCTTAGGCATATCCAGAGGATATACATTTCTCTTCACCACCGAAGTGGCTTCTATCTCTTCACCACCGAAGTGGCTTCTATCTCTTCACCACCGAAGTGGCTTCGTCTCTTCACCACCGAAGTGGCTTCTATCTCTTCACCACCAAAGTGGCTTCTGTCCCTTCACCACCGAAGTGGCTTCTATCTCTTCATCACCGAAGTGGCTTCTAGGCACAAGGCCTTGTACACCTCGTGATTTGCCATCGGCACAGACTCATTCTTTTCACTTTTCAGTCTTGCTTCATGCCCTCCCATTTGGGTACATTAAGCACCAGGACTTACAGAAACCATTACATTTTCATTTCTTTTTTTTTTTTCTTTTACTCTTTTCATATTCAATTCATCATTGAGCTCTGTCTATCTCAATGTATCTTTTTCATTTCAATCATCATTCAGTCTCATCTGAACACAGTTCATGCAATTCAATCATTTAAATATGAGAGCATGATAATTTTACATTTAACAAGCATGAACATCATTTCAAATTCATGATTAACAGTTCAAGAATACTATCAACATTCTAATTCAAGCAGTTCAATCAAGTCATTAAACTGTCATCCAATCCCATGCATTTTGTTCAATACACAAAGACATATATCATGCACTTTCCATAAATTGCATCAACAAATAAACAAAATAGATTTCATATTATCATGTAAATGCTACATGTCTACTAAAGGGAATCACTCACTTAACATACATAGGTTGGTCAATATCACTTACCTGTCTCTATTCCATGTGTGTTTTTGACCCTAGTTCTGTTAAACTCCGCTCTCCCTCTTGTACCTCGAGTAATTACTGGCTATTTCGAATATGCGGGAACCAACGGGAGTTTTTCCCCTTTTATTTTTATTTTCTCCTTCCTACTTTCTCTCTCCTCCCCACGGTCTTCCTCTCTCTCCTCTCTCTCCACTTCTTCTCCACTCCTTCTCTCTCCTCTTCTCTTCTCCCCACTCCTCTCTCCTTTCTTCTACTCTTCTTCTCTCTCTTCCTTTTATTCTGAAAACACATGGGTATTGTCTTTCTCTTTCTTTTCTCTTTTTCAATTCTCTCTCCTCAAGGCCTTTAATGGCTGCCCTTTACCTTCTCTATTTCTCTCTAATTTTGAATTCTTCACTTCACTTCCACTCCTTCTCTCTCCTCTTGCTCACTTCTCTTTCTCTCCTCTTGCACGTTCTGTCTCTTCTCTCTCTTATGCTCTTCTTCTCTTCTCTCTCTCCTCCTCTCCTCTTTAATTGCTTTGTACTTCTCTTTCTCTTATTCTGTCCTTTCTTTATCTTCTCTATCCTCCTTAAAGTAACTTCTAACTGTTTCTGCAATCTGAAACCTTTCTTCTCTCTCCTTTCATCTTATGTCCCACGCACAAAGTAATAAGAAAAAAAACGTTTTTCATCTTAAATTTTACTTTTCACACCTCCCTTCTCATTTCCTAAAAATCTACCATGTCAGGTGAGAGAGAGTGGGAGGTGTCATTCCCTCCTCTCTCTCTCCTCTTTAATCGGTTAAGGATATATATATAATAATATCTCATACATATATATATATATATAAAATTACCTAATGGGATTTTTTATGGGTTCATGGGCCCGCTCTATTACTTACACAGGGCCCACTTTGAGGTGTGAATATACATACCTCTGGGTTCAGAAATTTACGCTGATCATTTCCTCGTTTTCAGTTCAGTCTAATTTCATTGTTGTCGGACCCACAAGTGATGTCTGACCTCGACCAAATGTCAATTGGATCTAGCCTCATTTAAGCTGTCCTTTAACTATACTCAGATCATTTGATTAAATCATCAAACCAACCATTGGATCCTTTTTTTTTTTTTTTTTTTTTTGGTTGCCACCCCGGTTAGGGGTTCGACCCGCGTCGCACACCTAGCTCTGGTGGGTGAGTCTCCCAGTGGGGATTTTTTGCATCCACAAGGATTCGATACCGGAACCTTGCTTAAGCGGACCAAGCTGCTTACCACTTGGACCAACCCCCGTTGGTTAACCATCGGATCCTTTAATAATCTTAAAGAGTAATACATTCACACATAATAATAAAATAATAATATAAAAAGATGTGGGGCATCACAAAAAGAGAATCCGAGAGAGATGGGAGTCATGTGGGGTTTGCAGCAAGTTTTGCGGAGGGTGGGGGAAGGGCTGTGGATGGTTGCAGGGGGTAGAGGAAGGGATAGAGGAGTCGCAGGGGCTGGGGATGCTGCTGCTGTGATGTGACGGCAGGGGGGAGGGGTCTTGGTCGTTGCGCAGAACAGGGGAGGGGAAGTGAGCTGCTGTAATTGCAGTGGAATGGGAGGGGTAGGGTGCAATGGTAGGGGAGGAGTTTCCTAGGTCTTGCGATGGGAGGGAAGTAAAGGGGAGGGGCTGTGATGGAGGTAGAAGAGAGGGAGGGGGTGGGATTCTTGAATTTGTAATGCTGCTGGAGATTGAAGAAGGTTGCTGCGCTTGAAATTTTAAGAGCTGTAAAATTGCTGTGGCCCTCCCAGAAAGAACCACGACACAATTTCTCGTAAAGGCTCAAGCAGACTCTTAACAATACAAAGAAAGAATAGGTTATTTATAGCCTACTAAAAGACCGTAACTCTTAAGTGGGATGTCTTTACAGATTAGGACCTCACCACATTAATCGATCTCAACCGACCAAACATTATAAGTTCTAAGGGACTCTAATAGACACATGCTGAAATAAAATCCTAATTAACTAGAACTCTAGTTGACACACATGCTAATTAAAAGACTAAGGCTCACATGCTGGTAATAAGACTTAAAAAAAAAAAACACATGCCAAAATTAGGAGGAAATAAGGACAAAATTGCTCCCTAAGGTTCGGCCAGCCTTTGGAGGCTTCCCCCTAGGGTGTGGTTGGTGGACCCCACTTAGGGTTTCGACATAGGGGAAAATTCTGGTTCACATCATCTAGACTACTGTAAATGTGGAAAAGTTCATGAAATCCTAGCTTTTTCATGCCCACAGACGAAAATGCATTCTGGTGATATTGTTTTTGATAGTGATTTCTGTATGTATGTAAATAGACACACTGACTACCTTTTACACATTCTTATGTTATACTTGTACTAGTAAGTCCTTTCATTGCCAGCCGGGGAGAAGAGTTTCTCTGAGGTCTACATAAAACTTCTCCATCTTGTTTCACTGTATACATGTACTCTACCTTTTTTATGGTAGAATGATCAACTATTGGTGTCTGACATCCTCTTAAAATTGTGGGAAATAAGCCTCTTTACTTTTGAAAACTTGAATGAGGTATAAAGCTTCTGCTGTTAGTTTGAAATACTTATTATGAACTTCTTGTTGTAGAGTGTGGAACTGACAAATGAAGCTGTGGAGTTCCTAAAGGGAATCTTCTGCTTATTCGACATTGATGGTGTACGGATTATTCTCTTCCCTGTTCTTTTTTTCTATAATACCATGTTTTATTTCATTTTGCTATCATATTGTGGTATCTCTTGTAGTTCACGTGGATGCTGGTTATGATAGATTGATTCATTTGCACACCAATGTAGTAGTGTTAAAAGCATTTCCATGGTTTGATTAATTGTTCTTCAGTTTCATGTTTTGGATGCATTGGCTACTCTGAAATATATATAATCTAGTATAAATAATCACCCATTTGTTTTATTCTTCACCAACAACATGACCTCCTGGCCCCCCTTTTGGCTTGGGGCTTGTTTCTAAGCTGATTCTTTTAAATTTCATATTTATACCTGATGAACTTTAAGTTTCATATTTATATCTGATGAACTTTAACATCTTTAAAGGAATTAAATTGCATACCTGGGCTGATGCAGATCCAGCCCCAAATTATGTTCTGTTTTCTGGGCCCATGGCTGGGTCATACAGGTATAGGGCCTCCATTGGATTGGAATTCCTTTGTAACCGACAACTTAATGGACCTAAAACATGGGTACATGGGTTGAATATGAAAATTTCCCGTACTTAGTTATTTTAGGTTTTATTTGAAGTTTTTATTTTAGATTAGTTGGACCAGCATGTTTGTTCTTTTTTTATTTTTATTTTTATAAATTATGGGTCCTACATAAGTTTGGTTTTAGGGTTTTCATTTACAATTATGTGATTTATGGTAAGTCTTATGTTAGCATGGGATAATTAGTATTTCAGTTTTAGTTGTGTTTGGAAACTGTTAGTTAGATTTTCGGGGTTGGTTAGAGTCTTATTAGGACTTTTCATTCCTTACGTAAGATGTCTTTTCTTTTTGTTATTTCAAGCCCTCTAGGATTTTCTTGTATGGTGGCTGTACACAGCTGCTATTTATTATTCACAATGTGGAAGAATAAAGACAGATTAGAATTAGAATTGAGTAAAATTTTTTGAAATATGAGCTGTAGGAGCTACAACATATTTTGCTCTCTGGGAGTCATAACAGTGGGAGTTAGGACATCATTAAAGCATCAGGCTGGGACCTGACCTATCCATTGTTGGCCAAGCAAGGCTTCAAAGGGGAGTCTCACGCAGGCAACAATACCTTGGTCTGTGACCTATCCTTCCCACCCTTCTATTTTAACCTTTTATTTTCAGATTTTAAACCAAAATTCCTCTATTAAACCTTATCTAACCAGAAAACTTGCAACAGCATTTTTTTATATTCTCAAACCTGACCAGTTTACTGTCTGCTTTAGGGGAACACACTCTCCATAATATTTCCCTCCATTCCCATAATATTTCAGCCCCATCTAAACCCTAGAAGGGGATTGGCCTTAGGTCCCTAGATTCCCTCAACTAACCCCTATTTTTTAGGAGCTTTCATTGAGGCTAAAGTTCGAGTCAGTCCTTACACTACCCACAATAGCCTACCCTACAGCCGCATCTCAAATAGACCGTCCTAGCCCCTCCAAATAAGGCTTACAGTACTGTTTGGAAGCAATCAGATTTGTTTCTGTTTTGAGAGGATCCTAGTGTATTGCTTCCTTGCTTGGACATCCAATCAAGGCTGCATCAGGTTTTATCAGAGTGAGGATGAACCAACTAGGGTCGAATACTACAGACGTCAAGTATATTTCTCAAGTTTATTGACATAGGTACAGAGACATAAGGGAATGGCATGGACCTTCAGAGGTGTATGAATTCAAGAAATTTGATGGTGTCAATAATGCCCAGATATTTTATGAATGGTTATATACTTATATGATTTAAACATTTCTTTTGATTGGCATGAGTTGCCTGAGCGTAGCAAGATGTGACTTGCATAGGGGTTTATACTTGTTAACGATGATCAATGCAAAAAGGAACATGGAATACGGAGGCAGTAAACCTATTACTTCGGTGGAGATGATTGTGAACTTTTAGTAAAATTTCTTTCCCTTGAGAATATAGAGCTTCGCAACAACATCAATAAATTCATCTCAGTGACATTACAATCATAGACCCGTCAAAGCTGAAGACACTGTGAGGCCTATATCACTGAGATATAGTCAGGCATCCAAAATTTCAGAATATAAGTCTCATTTAATGTGGCACCTTCAAAGGAAGAATACCTTCTATCTGGAGTCGATAACATTTGCCTTATTGGGGATCAATATTGGGTTCATTCTTAGATCTAAATACCTCTGAGGAATCAGAATGTCAGCAACAACAACAATCAAGTGATGCTAGCTTGGGGAAGCTTGCTGGAAAGATGGACACAAATTTTGCATGCCTAGAAAGCCTCATAGAGAATGCAGCTCAAGGGATCAAGGTAAACTGTGATCAGGGAAAGAAAAAATTTATAAAGCTTGAAAATTAGAGGTTCCATAGGTAGAAGGAATCACTATAGGGGCCTAGTTAGGCAGTGCTAAAACAATAGAAGACAAAAGGTTGCTGCCCATGAAGTTTGAAGCAACACTGAAGTGTTGCCCAATCCAGCCCCCACTTCATGTGACACTCATTGTATCCTTGAATCCTTTATCTCGAGGAGCTTTTTGAAGGAACCAAAGGAGGGAAGTTGACACAGAGGAAGATAAGGAAGTAATTGAGTTCCCTCAAGCCTTCAAAGTTGAAGATGTTGTTCCGGAAGAAATAGAGTGTGTGTGCCACAAAATTTTCAAAGACAAGGAAGACAGGGCTGCAAATGGTACTTAGAGATTCATGAAGACATGACCAAGGCAGTAGTACCAACTGAGGTTATGATTAAAGAAGATCCATGAGCAATGCTGCTGATTTTGAATGTAATCAGATTTACTTTTTCAGGCCCCGTGGTTCTTTGCAGAGAAAGGCTGCAAGACTGCAAGATTTTATTCCTAGCGTTCATACACCACTAGAGTTTGCCCAAGAAATGTTCAAGGCTGCAGAACACATGTTACTCCCTCTATATCAGTACAAATTAGCAGACTGACTTTTTCCACATGGGGAGAGTTGATGCAGATCCAGCCCCAAATTAGGTTCTTTTTCCTAGGGTTAGGCCTAGGATTGGGTCATATGTGTATTGGGCCTCCATTGGATGGGTTTCCTTTGTAATTGATTGGGCCCCAGGATCTTGCCATGTGGAGGAAAGAGAGAGGGTTAGGGTTGATTAAGGGGTTATAAATAGGGGTAAGATGTGAGAAGAGGTTATAGATTATTTTATACATATTTTTGGGCAGCCATAGGCTGAGGGAGGTGTTGGGGGTGACTTGCACCATTAAAACCAGCTCTATATTGTGAATTCCCTCTATTTTTCTGTTGATTCCATGGTTAATTGAAGTTTCTTATCAAATTGGTATTAGAGCAGTTCCGATCCACGGGAAGAAATATGGAGACTGAATTATCCCTATTTTCTGGTGATGGAAGTGCACGGAAATGGTTGATAGAGGTACTATTCTTCTGTTGGGCAAATCAGATTGGGTACAAGCAACAACTCAGTCTGGTTCTCTAGCACTTGGATCGAGAAGCCTTGAAGTGGCCAGTGTTCGATTGGACACACTTCAAAGCAGCTCTGCAACATGATTTTGGTGAAGGGTAGATGGGATTCGAACTCGGTTGTGAAAACCCATCGTGTCGGAGTTGATGCTAAGGGACGCGAGGATGAATCAAAAAGTTACGTTGAGAATTGTAAAGAGATGAAGCTTGGCAGAGTAAGATGGAGACTTCCAGCAGTGGCTAAGAATGTTCCTTGCGAACATGCGGAAGAAAGCAGAAGGGAGAGTCAATCGTTCGAACCATTTTCCCTGAGTTTGAGATCGATCCTTACACTGTTTCTGCTAGAGAAGGGGCTTTGGTTACTCGAAACTCAGTTTGGCATCAAGCTTTGTTCTTGGGCTAGGGAAGAGGCATCTTCGATTAAGAGGGTAGATAGGCTGGGTGGCTCGAGCTCCGGCGAAACCCCCGTGGGTGTGGTCAGAGGCAGCAGTAGAAGCGGCATTCGTTGCAAATCCAACAATGGCTTAGGCCTTGGGCCACATGGGTGCGATCTCAGGGTAAGATCCTAATTTAGTTTCCAATGGAGGAAGATCTTGAAGATTCATTTGCTTGATTAGAATTAATGGCAAGATTTAAGGAATATTTTTTTGGATTAAAGGCAACTCAAGAGAGAGAGGGAGGATCATTGTCAGCCGCAGCATTTGAAGAGAAACCTAAGGTTTCTATCATGAGTCTCATTTGGGAAGAGACGTTCCAAGGAGAGTACCTGGTTGAGTCGGTGAGTCAGGTCCAAGAGTGGTTCAGGTCTATTAGACCCATGGGCCTTTTGGATATTTGTGTTTGTATAATAAACCAATGGAATGGGCCTTGAGAAGCCCAAGATCCAGCTATCCAAAATTCCAAATGCCAGAGTTCTTGGGCTATGGACTAGAGGATGAAAAGGAAGAACAAGGGCCCATTAAGGGGCATTACTTAGGGCCCCAGCCAAACATGTGGGCTAGGAAATACCCAGCCAACCTAGAGAACGTTCAGTCCATTTCTAAAACACTATGATCACGGGCAATTGTGGAACGTCACTGTTCCGCTTTCTTCTACCTTCAATTCACAATCTGAGAAGCGGCTACTTGCAGCCACGAATGGGGTGGAAGGAAGTCGACAGGGAAACCCCAACAATTGCCGCTGTTTCTCCTATTACTTGCGTAATTTGATGCTGGTGGGAAAAGTGCCGGTTCTCTGGCATAGCAACAGTGGGATTTAGGCAGAGGAGACCTTGGTCCTTCGAAAGAATTCTTGATTCAAAGGTTTGACTCTAGTGACAAATGTGAAAAATAGGCCGGAGGACACTAGATTTTGGTGCTTTTTCATCGATCCAGAGCCGGAAATTCTTCTTGATTTGCTGGAGAGCTGGGACGAGGTTGTTAGGCTATTGCGGTCGTAGATCTGCTGCCCACTGCAGCTGCCATGGATTCGCTAAACGGCAAAGAGCTTCATTTTATTGGGGTAATGCACAATTAGATGCTCACAGCTGTGACTGCGATAAGTGAATATGGAAATGAACATTGTGAAGGCAGTTTTGGGCGTCTGTTGCATATTTTGGAGATGGGTCTGTTGTTGGGTCTCTGTGTATGTTGCTGAAATGGCATGGTTGTGTGGCAAACATGTGAAGACCAAGCTTCAAATTTTCCTTCACTATGAGGACAAGGTGAATTTCAAGGGGTTGGTAGTGATAGGGCCCCAGGATTGTGCCACGTGGAGAAAAGAGAGAGGTTAGGGTTGATTAAGGGGTTATAAATAGGGGTAAGATGTGAGAAGAGTTTATGGATTATTTTATGTGTGGGTTTGGGCAGCCATAGGAGCCATAGGCTGAGGGCACCGTGAGGTGTCGGAGGGTGATTGGCACCATGAAAACCAGCTTTATCTTTTGAATTCCCTCCGTTTTGCTGTTGAATTCCATAGTGAATTGAAGGTTCTTATCAGTAATTGACCAACTTGATGGACCTATAACATGAGTACATGGGGTTGAGTACAAAATTTTCCCATACTTGGTTACTTTGGGCGTGTTTGATAACGTTCTTAAAAAACGTTTTTGGCGTTCTTCTGTTCTTTGGGAACGGAAGAATGGGTTAGAGGCGTTTGATAAAACGGTTCGTTCTTCTGTTCTTTAAGAACGGACCAGTCAGAAAAGTGTTCTAAAGAACACTTTTTGCAGAACATAAAAAAGATGTTTTTACCAAAGAACAGAAATGGAAGTGATAAAATTGGTTCAAATTGAAGCCTTAGAACAAGTTTATCAAACACCAACTTATTTTTTAACCCAAAAAAAAAAAAAAAAAAAACTAACATATTCTACTAGTGTTTTAAAAATATTTTCAGAACAGATTTATCAAATGCCCAATTTCAAGCAAAGAACAGTCTTTTAGCACAGAAACATTAAAAGACGGTTTTGCATAAGAATTGGTTTCTCAGAACAGAAACGTTACCAAACGCATACTTTAGGTCTTACTTCTGAGTTTTTTGTTTTAAGTTGGTCAGACCAGTCCAATTTGTTTTTGATTATGGGTCCAGTTTTAGTTAGGAACTTTGGATATTCGGGTCTTCTCATTTACCATTACGTAATAAGGCTTATATTAGCATGGGATAATTAGTAATTCAGTTTTCATTAAGTGTGGAAACTACTACCTAGATTTAAGGGGTTTGCCTATCTTATTGGTACTTCTCATTCCCTACATAAGAAGTTGTTTTCTTCTGTTATCTCAGTCATCTAGGACTCTATTGTATAGCTGTACTCGCCCACTATTTTAATCCCATGTGGAAGACTAAAGATTATAATATAGTAATTTTTTTTGAATTATGAGCTGTTTAAGCTGCAGCATGTTTTCCTCTCTGGAAGGGTCATAACAGTGGAAGTGGGACTCTATTAAAGCATCAGGCCTGGGACCTTCGAAGCTGCTGGGTGGCCATTCGTTGTTGGCGGGCAACAATACCTAGGTCTTGGGCCTATTCTTCACCTCTTCTATTTTTACTTCTATTTTCAGATTTGAATTGGCATCCTCCATTAAGCGTTGTCAAACCAGGAAGCCTGCAACTGCATATTTCATGCACTAGACCTGACCAATTTATGGTCTCCCTTAGGGGAATACAATCTCTATATATTTCCTCCATTCCAATAACATTTTTGCCCCATCCAAACCCTTATAAGGCCATTGACCTTAAATCCCTATATTCCCTCAACTAATCTCTATTTTTCAGTTCATAGGGGTTGAAATTCAACTTGATCTTTGATGTAACCAGCCCTAGACAGCCTGCAAAGGACAAAGCCCATCTGAGAGCGAGCAATAGACAACCCAGGGTGGCCTGAACCAGACCAGGGGTAGAATGGTCATTTTCTACCCCCAGATGGAGTCATAGTTATTTAGTCAAAGTCCACTTTTATTTTGGGTAATTAATTCTGTTTTTATTCGTAATTTTGGAGTTCTAGTTTTTGAGTTAATTTTGGTATTTGAATGTTGGTATGAATTGTTAGTTGGTTTGGATGGTGTTCCCTAATTTTAGAAACCTTATCTTAATAGTAGTTTTTTGTGCTATTTTAGTTAGTATTTGGATCCCAATGGGTAGGGATTCCTTATTGAGTCTAGTATGTTATTGGGAGGCTATAAACAGCCTAAGAATTCAATGTAAGAGTCAGTTTTGTTGATTGAATAAAGTTTATTTGAGAATTGGCTTCGGTAAAGTTGTGCGATCCCCCTTGGGTACCCTGTGGCTGGTTAGTGTGCTTTACTTCTTGAAGCTCTGGATGTGGTTCAGTTTAAGGTGGCTATCAGTAACAAATGCTGGCAAGACTACATTTACACAACGCCTACTATCAACATCACTTGAGCATTGGACTTCCTGCTGTTCATTAATGTATGAAGATGGTGTGTCTTTTCCAATCCTCTCTGCCAGATTCAGCAAGACAGATCCTTGAGACCACGCGTACTTCATATATAGGTTCATCAAAATCATAATCCTAGTTTTAACTCTCAAACATTGGTAGCCCATATGCCATCCAACTGTGGCTCAACATAGTAAAGCACTTATGGGCAAGGTGCGAAATTTTGCCGAAATTTTTGAATCTTTTATTCAGATTTCAACCTTAAGTTTTGGTGGATTTTGGGATCATTCTGGCTTGGTTTTCAGTGTTTAGCATAATTTGAGGCCAATAAACACACTAGGATTTTTTTTTTTTTGTCTAAAACTTTACCCAAAGTGGTGTTCTTGATAGGTGCATGTCTGCCTGTATACGGGCAAAATTAGAAGTATTGAACATGGACTTTAACCAATGTAAATATGGATATGATGCAAGAAAACATTAAGAGTTTCATTAATCTGCCAAAACAAAAAAGACAACTAAAATTCAATATATAAGTAGTCAAGTACAGGTGTAAGTTAATAGTCAGTAGTACACTGTTAAAACAGTATAAGTGTGTAACATAATAGTAATGATGTAAAAATTACAAATTTACAATGCACATCACACCTATGAATAACCTAGTAATAATTGTTGTGCTGCGGTGGCTCCATCGTCTCAACCTTGTAGGCTTGCCCCTGCGAACGATGGACATACTCAGCCTACGTCATCGGACCCATATAGGTAGGTTTATAATCATCCTCATAAAACAACCCATTTTAAAGGAAGTGTCATAAGGGTAAAGATTGCTTTGAAATTTCAGTGAGATTTTGAAAAATTTGCCGAGATTTCGACGATTTTTTACACTTTCCGATTTCGACAAGAGTTTTGCGAAATGGCGAAATTTTGCCTCATTTCACTGAAAAGTAGTACTATGCTTCTGGGTTGGATTCAATGGCTGCAATGATTGAGTTTGCCGTGCTGGCAAGCCTTATTGGACAACAGAGTGGAGCTTGTTTCAGCCATAGCTTTTATACCAAATAATGCAAGAGTCAACGTTGAACTGGATAAATATATGGAAGAAGAACATGGAAGTATAAGAAGAAGAAAGGGATATTGAGGAAGGATAGATAGAAGAAAGGGGTTGGGGTTGGGGATGGGCTATCTCAGCTCTGGGTCTCTCACCTACAGCTATCTCAGCTGCTGAACATGGATTTTGCTCCATAATTGAGGCTACTAGGCCACATATCAATTTCTCCACCAGTCTCCTCCTATAGTGCAATTTAATGGCATATTTATAGCTTGGCTAAAGCTTTGCAATGAAAATAAATTTATGCTTCTATGGTACAATTTAAGTTTATGATTATCTAGCCTATAAACATAAATAGAAGTATTTGGTATGATTTATGACCCCTGTCATTAATTAAAATGATTCGATTTAAATAAAATTCATAAATAGATCAAGGGTTGTTTATGATTTATCACCATTATTGTCAAGTCTCCTCCTATAGTGCAATGAAATGGCATATTTATAGCTTGGCTAAAGCTTTACAATGAAAATAAATTTATGCTTTCTATGATACAATTTAAGTTTATGATTATGTAGCCTATAAACATAAATAGATGTATTTGGTATGATTTATGACCCCCTGTTAGTAATTAAAATGACTCGATTTAAATGAAATTTATAAATAGATCAAGCGGTGTTTATGATTTATCACCATTATTGTTAATTTTATTTATACGGGTATTAATTAATGAACATGTGCAAATTACTGCTTAAGTAGGTGTAAAAAGTTACCAAAAGTACACATTGCTCTAGTCTCCACTTTGACAATATTTTAGGGATATCACAACTTGCCCAAACCAATAAAAGTGAGCCAAAAAAAGGGAAAAAACAAAACTAAAGCCAATACATATTTTACAAGGTAAACCAAAACGCCAAAACCAAAATGATAATACATAATATATTATTCTCCCAACGGTACCATAACTATTTTTTTTTTATATAATACATTATGTCTAGTTGTAACCAAACTAAAACTGTTTATCGCTCAATCTATTATCATAGTTGATTTTTCATAAATAGTTCATAAACATGAATATAAAATATGCCAAAGAGAGCCTTTGTGGACTGAAGATAGAAACTAATATCCTAGTAACTAGTGACAATAGGATCTTATGGAAATACAAATTAATCAAAATAAAAACCATTAGGCTTTATAGTTCAGTTAGATGCATAAACAACTGATATAGAAATTAAATTAATGTCCTGAATCTCCCAAGAATAAAATGTTGATGTGTTCTCACCTTGGGCTGCATCAACTCCTCTGTAAATATTCCAAATATGCCAAAGAGTGGACCGTGACACTGTTCACGTGAACACTGATCTGAACGGTATTTTGGCTTCCTCTCTCCATTTTGTCCTATTTCAACAGTCCAGGTTGATTGGTCAAAATTACAGAGAGAAGGAACCTTCTAGTTGGATCAGCTGGCTGGTTCGAGCTGGTCTCCAATGCTGGTTCGAACTGGTAATAGCTGGTTCATTCCTTGTCTGATTCAAATGTTTCCTATCTTTATGGTAATCTTTTGTCCAGCCTTGGTTCTACATCAAATACCTCTTATGCGTCTCTGTCAGCATTTTATCTATCTTTGTCACATGTTACTCTATACATAAATTTTTTTTTTTTTTTTTGGTACTGGTGCTTTTTTTAATACTGGAAATGAAACGTTGCCGGATGGATGCGAACCCAAGACCTCCCCATGGGAGTATGGGCTTTTAACCGCTTTACTAACCCACCATTGAGTCATTGACTATATACATAAATTCTTTGTCTGGGTGCTTTTTTTAAAGAATTAGTCTCGAAGAAGGAGAAGAAGGAGAAGAACACTCATAAGAAGAAGGAGGAGAGGAGAGAGAGATTGGGGGGGGGGGGAGCTGTTGAAGCTTCAGTTCATCTTCTTTATGTTCCTTCAAGTCTTTTTTTTATTGCAATACAAGGGCATGTTTATCGGTTGGCTAAAGCTTTATAGGAAATAGAAACTTAATAGATTAAAAATAGAAACTAATATCCTAGTAACTGCTGACAATAGAATCTTATAAATATAGAAAATAGTTAAAGTTAGAAACTACTAAGCTTTATATTTCAGCCACATGCATGAAAGCTACTGAAATAGAAACTGAACTAAGGTCCTAAATCTCCTAAGTATAAAATCTGATATTGGGCCCACAAATCCTCTATAGAATATTCCAAATATGCTAAATAATGGACGGTGACACTGTTCACGTGAGTATTGACGTGAAAGTATTTTGGCCTCCCCTTTTCCTTTTTTGAGGTGGCTTTCAATGTTGGTTCAAATTGGTTCCCAGTTGGTTATCCTGCATCAATTCTCCCTCTTAAAAAATTCGTGCTTGAGTTTGATGGATAAGTCAACTTCATGATCGGCAACATAGAAAAAGGATTAGATAGGTGGCTGCAGTACGGTTCGGTCACAATCACTAGGAAAAGAAATTAGGGGAAAGCAAAGGGAGGAAGGAAATATATAAGGGATAGATAGATCTCAAGGAGGAGCAGAAAACTAGGGAAGAGAGACAAGAAGATTGAATAGACCATAAGATAGAGAAGAGAGGGAAGACAAATTAGATAGAAGAAGAATTAGTAGGGAAGACAAATCATAAAAAGGAAATTAGCAAGGAAGAAAAGTCGAGAGCAAGCTCGATAGAGTGAAGAATTCAATAGACAGAGAGAGTGACCCAGTTTTGGGTTCTGATGCCAAATTGATGTGGGGCAAGAACAGAGAAGAAAGAAGGTTAAAGAAGATGGGGGAAGAAGGGGAAATCTCAGATGAAGAAGTTAAAGAAGGAGAAGAACACTCATAACAAGAAGAAAAGGAAAGAGGGGGTGGGGAGAAGGAGCTGCAAATGTCCACTGTTGAAGCTTCCACTCATCTTTCCATAAGTCTTTTTATTACAATGTAAGGGCCTATTTATAGCATGGCTAAAGGTATACAAGAAATAGAAACTTAGTAGTTAGAAACTAATATCTTAGTTACTAATGACAATAGTATTTTATAAATATAGAAACTAATTTAAAGTAGAAACTCCTGGGCTTTATATTTTAGCCACATGCATGAATAACTAATAGGAACTAAACTAAGGTCCTAAATCTCCCAAGAATGAAATTTTCATAAAATCTGATCTGGGGCCTCACAAATCCTCTGTGGAACTTTCCAAATATGCCAAATAATGGGCTGTGACACTGCTCACGTGGACAGTATTTTGGTTCCTTTTTTTGTGCTTTGAGGTGGCCTTCAATGCTGGTTCGAATTGGTTCCTGGCTCATGTGGGAGATCTCGCGAGATATCTCGTTTTTTCACATAGGCGAGACAAGATGGAGGTCAAGAGTAGAGAGTTGGGATATCTTGCTTGAGATCTCGCCATATCTCGCTATATCTCGCCACATCTCGCCTGGGATCTCGTTGGAACTCTTAGTTTTTGCCTTTTTTGGGATTTCAAGCTGAATTTTCACTTGCAATTACTCTTAACACATCTACAACATCAAAGGAAGATCAATCATTCTTTATCTGTGTTATAAACTTATGATTTAATGACTTATATAGAACTTCTAATGGTTGTATAATTTTATTATTCTATTCTTGAAAATTGAGATTGTGATACTCATATGGATGGAATTTTGATAATATTAAGGTTGCTTGATGCATTTGATACAGTTGTTTTTCATTTATATGCCTTAAAGGTTCTATATTACATGTTGTATAACGCATTCCCTAATCCTACAACATTTTGGTTTCACACTATGGGTAGACTTAGAAATCATACATAGGGTTGTTTTTTGACAAATCCAAGGCCACCAATGTGTTCAAAATGCCTTAAATAGGCCAAATACCAAGTTTCAACTCAATTGGGACCCTAAAATCCATTGAGATGGGCCACCGAGTTGTCGCCAAAAAATTGTATATCTTGACCAAGATCTTGCCGAGATGGTCGAGATCTCAGTTTTTCTAGGAGGCGAGATCTTGCTCGAGAGCGAGATCTTCTTCCATGCCTGGCTGGTTGTCTTGCATCACTACTTATTCTATATTTTTGGCATCTAACTTGGCAATGTTCTTGTTGTTCTTGGAACTCTTTGACATGGTAGGATTCTCCCAATGCAAAGATGGCAAAGAACATGATCTCCAGAACTTTTTTATTTGGACCACGTCGAATGGGATGAGTAGAAGAATATTTGATGGGAAGGAAAGAAGAAAGGTCATGCTTTGCTTAAAGACTGGACAGAATTTTGTTGAATGAGCATAGTTAACTGAGGAATGATTTCCATTACACGTCAGGTTTTTGAAATTGATGGGAGAGCCTCTTTGGAGATTTGAGATTGCCTCCATGGGTTTTAATTTTCATTTTCATTTGTATTGTATAGAAACTGCATAGTTCATTTCTTGCATTCGTTCTTTTCTTTTTAAAGGGCAATACCAGCGACCAGTGTACAAGGCTCCCACTATTCTGTGGTCTGTGGATGGTCATAATTACTCAATTATCCCCCCATTAACAGCTGGTTTGGGGTTTGGGTGAAAGGCAAAATTGTAGCTATATTAACCAAACACGCGGAATAGTATCTTTGCATCACTGGATCAGGCTGAAACTTAATTATAGATGTAATGAGCTTGAGTGTTATCTATTCTGTTTTTATGCCATAATTGGTTCACTTTGTTGCCTGAAATTGACATGCCAATGCACTATGTTTTTGAAGATTTTCATCATAACTAGAAGAAAATCATCAAATAAAAACACCTCCATAATGAAATAAACTTATAATTTAGTTGTTTGTCCATTTTAGATGTTGCATGAGGTACTGCATCCCCCCCCTTCTCCTTTTCTGATTCCCGGTTTGTAAAGTTTTTGAAGATATGTATATTGTGTCTACCAGGATGGGGCCCTACGACCTGCTGAACTTGATGATCTTTTTTCGACTGCTCCAGTAAGGTAGGTTGCTTTTACTGTTTTTATGTTGGTTGGTTATTAGCATCAGAAAGCACTATTTTTTTCTACTCTTTCAGATTATTTTTGGAACCCTTTTTCCTTTCCCCTTATAACTGATAAACTTATTGAAACTGCTTTTAGGTACTTATTATTCATGTTATTGAATAATGAGTAATATATAAAATGTTGATTACTATGTTTTTGTTGGCATGGTATTGTTAGACCTCTTTACTTACCTTTGCAAGAATTTGAGGCTTAAGGTTTGAGCCTTTTCCGTGAGGTTAGTTTAGGGGAGTGGCTTCCTTATCCTGAAGCTTCATGCTTCAAAACTGTGACTGGTACCTGCTTAGTTCCTTGCATCTGCTCATAGGTCCTCTATTTCTAAGGTGGTTTCTTATTGGCACATGGTTGAGTCTTTTTCTGTTTTTTGGTTTGGGCTGGTTCTTTTACCCTATACTTAAGATAACAAAATGCTTAGCAATTCATTCCCCCTTCTTCACCCCCAACCCCCAAAAAGAAAAATTAAAAACACAATGCTTAGCAAAGGAAATTTGGAGGAATTGGATTCTGACTTTTTCGTTGTTGATCTCTCCTCTTCCCCTTTGGAATTCTTTTGAAATTTGATGGTACTTAATTTATTTTTGGTGGTATACAACTTATATCATCCGTTCCAGAATTGCGAACTTTCTGCTAATGATGCTGTCACAGTAATATCTGGAAGTGACCTTGTTTTTCTGTATCCTTTTTTTTTTTTTTTTTTAATAAATGCTGTCTTATGTTTTATTTGACAATCTGCATGTCAGTCCTTGGGGAGAGGCTCCTTACAAAGATTCAGCTCAGAAGACAGCATTGGATGGTTTGTCACTTGATGGGTTCCTGTCTTTGGTGTGTATGTCCACTATTTCTTTCCCTTGTGTTTATGAATTAATGTTACACCCCAAATATTTCACGTAAATTTCAGTTTAAATTTGTCCTGTATCATTTTTTTTAGATTTTGTTTTTGGTGGTCTAAAATTTCTAGCTTACGACTACAGTGTGTTATCCGAACCAGATTGGGTCTCCTACATGTATCCTTGCCCTACAATCAACTCTTGCCAGGGTGATTATGCAGGCCTAAGCTACGTAGTTGTTTCCACAGACTTCTTGTAAGGTCATTTGGGTCTCCCCCTGGCTCTTTTACTCCCCTAAAGAAAGGGCAAACCCAGTGCACGAGGTCCTGCCAGTGGAGAGCATTTTAGGTCTGCTCTTGGGATTGCTCTAGCTCCATATTGGAGTATGGCATCCCTTGAACATGACCATGCCACTGCAAATTTTTGTAGCCTATCATGTATCGAATCTTCTTCAAATCAGGGTTCAAAATCTCATGAATTTTTGGCCATGTCAACCTTGGTGAGATGAATTATTGTCTGAAGCAAGTTTCAGTCAATTGACAAAATCTCGATGAAATCTTGCCAAAATTTTGGTGAAATTTTGAAAATTTCAAAGGGTTGTATAATATAAGTTGTAATTTATATTTTAAAATTATAATGGAGATTTCAGTACTTCTCAGTATTTATTCTTGCATTTTATTGAAAGTTTCAATGTTTTCTTTTAGATCCATGTTTAGATTTGTGAAAATACATGATCCAATTTTGTCCACATACATCCAGGCATGTTTGAATCAGGAAGGCGAATTTGTGTTAGGTTTTAGTAAAAAATAGCATTGTCATTGTATTTATTTGTCTTATACAGGCTGTACACACAAAATCAGACCCAAAACCACCTAATCCCACCTAAACACTTAACTGGAACATTGTACATCAGTGTTGGAAATCTTGGTTGTCTCGACCTTGTTGAGACATTGAGACGAGATGAGATTTTGAACATTGCTCCAAATCTGCTCTAATATGATTATTGCTTTCTTTACCTTTCCTAATTTTGCAGCTCGTCCTTGCTGCATTCAGTTTTTGTATATGATGCTTCTTAATTTCTCAACATTTGGCACCATAAATCATAATTGGTCATATGGTTGTCCTGTAAAATGTTTGATGTGAACCCTAAATCTAGGGTGTGTCTTGAGGATCTATCAAGTGAACCCAGTGGTAAAATAGGGTTGCACTAACCCTGCGGTTATGGTATATGGCTGCCTTCGGTTGATTCTGTGGTTGGGGACGGGTAAACAAGAGTCAGGTATGCTTTAGAAGCTAAGGTTTGATGAATCTCAAATCTGAACCTTGCTGTATTTAAAATTCAGAATTGAAATTTTGGGTCTAGGGTTTAGGAAGATCAGTTTTTACTATCATTATTATTTTTTTCCTTCTAGAATTTAGGGTTTCTAGAGGGTGGCTAGGGTTAGGGTTAAGGTCAAAGTTAAAGGAGGGTTGGGGATGATGGTTCTAAAGGCAATAGGATTTGAGTGAAGGGTTTGAAAGATATAGGTAAAACCGTAAAAGAAGGGTAGGGTTTCTATGGTTTTTGGAAATTTAGGGCAGCAAGGGAATTAGGGTTTAGGTTAGGATCTGGTTGGGCTGAAATTGAGAAGTAAAGTCACTAGGTTTAGGTTCTTGAAGTTTGGGACAGATCTAACGGTAAGATTGTCGTAGGCCTGACATTGAATTTTAGGTCTTTAGAGATGTTCGAAGAGTCCAGAAATAAAAAAAGGATATGGAGATTGGGGTTTAGGGGAAGAAGAAAGGATCAGCTTTCCTAGGGTTTAAGGGTGGTGGTTAGGACTAAAGTTGGGATAGAAACTAGGGGAGGGGAGGGGGTGAGGTTTCCTAAAATGAAAAACAATGGGATTTAGGTCCTGGGGGTTTGTGGATCTAGGAAGAAGGCTGTGGTGGGAGGTGGGGGATTGGGATTTAGTAAAACTGGATCTGGGGATGGGGATGGGTTGCCACTGGCTGGAGGGAGAGCAGAAGAAGACAGGCTGCGAATTGGGAAGGAGTATAAGAATAGGGTCTGGGGTGGGGAATGCGTACTTGTTAGGAAAACAGTGTTTAAAACTCGCAGCAAAATCAAGCACAACAGCAGCCGCAGGCTTCCTTTCTCAAGAAACCCTGACTCCAGTAGTTCACCTTCAAATCTCAAGTTTATTCATTAGTCAAGTCTGGCCTTTACAAACTAGTTATTATAGCCTTACATGAGTGTAATCATATTAGGACTCAAAATTAGAAGGTGACTCAAACTAGACTAGGAATCTCACTTTAACAAGGACTGTCATAACTTCTCCTGGGATGGTCCAACTTACAAAATAAGAGTAGGTCTGGACTCCTTGTAACAGTTGGACTGTAACTAGGGTATCCCTTTCTAATTGGGACTCCTAATCTAACTGGGACTCTTCACTAACTTGTTCAACACTATCCTAAATTCAATAAAAAAAGTAGATTTTGTATCCTACTAACATCTTGGATCCAACATTTGGACTTTCTATTCTCTCTTTTCATTTCTTTCTTTTCTCTTCTTTCTTCCTAAGCTGCTGCAAGATCAAGTAAGGGAAGAAGAAGAAGAGAAGAGAAAAGGAACTGTTGGGGTGTTGCTGCTGCAGGGGAAAGAGCGGGGTGGGGTGGCTAGCGCAAGGGTTAGGGAAGGGGGCTGGGGTTCACTTACTTGATGGGGGAGTGGACTGGTACACTCTAAACTGCTGTAGGTGCTATCACAAGGCTGATCACACTCAGCCATGGGGATCCCTCTTGGAGCCCATTACTCCAATTCCTTCAGTTGCTCAAATTTTATTAGTCCAGTCTAATTTTCATACAAGGTGTGGGGGCCTTTATATAGGCTCTTAAATAGAAGGAAAGACACTTGGACTTGAACTCTAACTAACAAACTTGGATTCTACTTAGGGAATCCAATTTGGATTGGGAATCCTTTACAACTCAACTACTAATTAATAACTAGCAACTTTGAAAGGGGTCTTCTAAGGACCACAAAAATAACCAAATAAAATAACAATTATCTAGAAGGAATCTTACTTTAAAATTGATTCCAATTGGGACTCCGACTTATACTAAGACTCTTGAATAGGTTGACCATTACATAATCAACTTAAAAATTGAAAATAGATTCTAACTCCTGACACCACAAGGAAACTAACTGGATCCACGAGACCTCAAGGAGGGTTGTGAAAATGACCAAAATACCTTTTAAGGCATTTGGTCAGCCTGCTGCCACATTGCCAGGGGGCAGTTTTGGGCCCAAATTCCGTGCTATCTTTGGCTTCCTGACCTACCTCAATTACCAAAAGAACTCGTCTTGTTGATGATTCACCAATGAAGGTGTATGTGTGATAACGAACTTGCTGTTTAGCATTCAATCTGGCTTGTCATGAACTACCAAGCATATTGAAGTAGAGTTTTATTTTGTTTTTGAGAAACTACAAGTTGTGATTCCTTCCAACGATGTCTGCCTAGGTGAACAACTAGCAGACTTGTTTACCAAAGTTTTAATGAAGTGCAAGGGTGGACTAACTGTGAAGCTTCATCTCAAAGTCATGGTTTCTTCTTATCCCTCAATCTCTTTTTCTTTTTCTCTCTACCCCGCACTGGCTACTGATTCTAGGATAGTTTACAAGCTTGGAGTAGATCTTTGATGTAACCCAATTGTAATTTGGAATTCACTACCTTGGCCCCTACCATTCTTACACTTGTCAACTTACCTTGATATTTATCTTCCACTATGTCCACATATTTCTTGAAACACTTCTGTTGTCTAGTATTTGCCAGATTAACTCCTTGGGACTGTTATATGCTTTTTCTAGGTCAATAAAGACCATATGGAGATTCTTCTTGCAATCTCTAAATCTTTCCTTGAGTTTGATAAGTAGCTTCTGTCATGGTTCTTCTTGGCATAATCCAAATGGGATTGTTGTTATAATAGAAAACCATATCTACTCCTTGCATTTTTTTTAATTTTTTTAATTTCTAGGTTAGTCCAGAAACTTGATTCAAGTAATTGCACTTTTTGTATGTGTTTGCTCATTCAAGTACAGGCCACTGACTATTTGGATTTGATGCTGCTGCTGCTATCTACTGACTTTTTCCCCCAGCCATTACCCCCTGTATAAGCTTGGCTTTCATTTAGCATTTGTTGGAAATAATGTTTTTTCATGTCAAGCTATCTGTATAGTTCTTCTGAAAATTGGTGGTGCCAGTTGGTACTATTTACACTGCAAGACACCTGTATTCTATGCAATACTATTAATGTTGAGGTTATTGTCATATTTAGACCCTTTTTCAGGTGTTCTTGATTTTAGCTTGTCCTGCTCGAAAAATTGTTGGTTCAGTTGTCTTCTGTACTGTTTGTTTCCCCTTTTTTCTTTGCTAACATTATCATCTACTGCTGCTTTCTGTTTATCTTCTCATGTACTTTGGCTATCATACAATTATCATTCTCTGAAACTTCTTAGCTTGTAGATTTTAGCCATGATATGATAAAATGATGTGAATCTGGAAATGTTCTGCAGTGGGCCCTCATGACCCTGCTAGATCCTGCCCGTTGTCTAGCAAATTTGATATACATTGGTTATGCTAGTGATCCTGCTTCAGCAATCCGTGTGACCAGAAAAAGGCGGATAGACCGCAAGAAGCAACAATCTGAAAGAACTGTTTTCCAGTGCTTTGTCTTTGGGCCTAAAAATGCTGGAAAATCAGCACTCCTGAATTCATTTATTGGAAGGTGCATACTTTAACTAAGTGGTCTGCTTTAAATTCAGTTCCTTGGTATCAATTAAGAAATTGCTTTAGTTTAACCTGTTTATGTCAATACAGCCGATCATCCTTGCTTCAGTTGAGTGTAATGATATTTCATTTTTATTATTTTGGATGCAGGCCATTCTCTGAGAATTTTACTCCGACCACTAATGAGTGCTTTGCAGTGAACGTCGTTGATCCCCTAGAGGTAAGTACTACTAGAAGAATCATGCATCATGGTTGTCATGGCACCTAGGCGATGCCTTGGCTTCTAGGCCCTTCTGTGCTAGGTGTGCAGGTGTTGCCTAGTCAGCCTTACTTGGTGTCGCCTTGGTTTTCTTCGCCCCCACAGATGCCTTGTTGCCTTGGTGCCTTCACAACTATGGTATGCACGGGGTTCACCTCCTATAGCTTGGCAGAAGTACTGTCTTTTGCTTGCATACCATGTTTGTATATATCTGTACTGAAGTACTGTGGTTTCATTCTTTGGATTTATTGATTCTGAAATTTCTTATCTGGTAAAAATATTTTCTTGCCTTTGAAGGGACCTAAGAAGACTCTTGTCTTGCGAGAGATACCGGAAGAAAGGGTTAGACATATGCTGTCTAATAAAGAGTTTTTGGCAGCCTGTGACATAGCAATGTTTGTTCATGACAGGTCATTATATTGCTGTTATATTCATTGGTTTAACTTAGCCTAAGAAAAAAGGATGATTTTATTGTTTCTTCTTGAAATTTCCCATTTTAGTGTTCTTAGAATTCAAATTTTGACAGTTGGGCTGTTTTTTAATTTGGAGCCCTTTTGATCTCAATCATGACAATAATTTGCATTTTGGTCTTAACTGTGTTACATTATTTTCTCTCCAAGTGATTTGTGGGAAGGTTGGGGAGAGATCCTCATTATTGTAAACTCTATAGTTGAGATTTTTAATGATATAAGGCTCTTTTTGGTGCAATTTGAAAGTATGATTGTTTGACCTGTTATTTGTAAACACAAATAGATGTATTTGGTGTGATTTATGTCCCTTATATATTTCTCATTAAATAAATCGATCTAAACGTAAATTCATAAATAGATCAAGGGCTGTTTATCATATATCACCATAAATTGTTAATTTTTGTTTATGTGGGTTACCATTAATGAATATGTGCATAATTACTACTAAGTAGGGGTCAAATTGTAAAATTACAAAAAATATAACAAAACCTTGTTTTTCTCCCTCTCCAACCTCCACATTGTTCCCATTTCCCATTTCCACTTTAATAATATTTTAGGGATGTCAAAACTAGCCCAAACCAATAAAAGCGATGCATAACCAAAAGTAAAGCTGACATATTCTTCACATGGTAATCCAACACCAAACTAATGGTACATAATATGTTATTCACCCAATGGTACCAAACCTATTTATTATTATATACTATATTATATCTAGTAGTAACCAGATGGAAATTGTTTATAACTCATAATTTGTTATTATAATTGATTTTTCATAGATAGCTCATAGACATAAATATTAATTATGCTAAGGAGAACCTTAAGTTAATATACAGATTTGTTTACAGAATCTACAGATGCCTTACTCAGCAGATGATGTAAGGCAGTGTGAATCTTGAACAAATGAGATCCCATGCGAGATCAACCTACAACAGGATTGCAAGTATGATGTTACCTGATTCCTGAAGAACTTCAACACGAAGACTCAATGGACCAGATTCAGTCAAAATTTCTGGTCATTCATTGGCTTTACTTAATATATTGGAAATCAGGTTTGACCCGATGGGCAAATTCTTAGCACTTGAAGGATCCTATTTGAAGGACTTCCTAAGTCTGAGAATTAATGGATAGTTCAGATCAGTTCAGTACCAAATAACAAGATTCTAATGATGGCCAGAAATCTGAGACGACCTAGAAAACCGAACTTGCAGATCAGTTGAACTGAAATCTGACTTATTGCTCATAGCAGGAAAACTGGTCATCAGTTTCAATTATGAAACTGTATGAAGGTTCAAAACAGAAACCAGTTGCCTAGTATTGAAGCAGAATTGAAATCCAGTGGTTAGGTTTAAAGTTTCAATAGTCGTCAAGGCAGTGCGTAGGTGTTCATGTGCCTTGGTTGATGCTGAAACACACCCTTGGTTGATGCAGCCACAACTTAATGAGGGCCATTCCTTCCATGATACTTTTAGAGAATCAACTCACATGCAAGGTGTGAAATTTTGCCAGTTTCGGTCATCTTGGAATCAAAATACTGAAATTTCAGCCCAGTTTCTAGCCTAATTTGAGGCCAATAAACACACTAAGAGTGTTAGTTTTGCTTAAAACCTAACTTGAAGTGGTGTTCTTGATTAGCACATGCCCGACTGTATGCAGGCGAAACTGAAAGTCTGGAATATGAATTTTAACCAATGAAAATATGCAAATGATGCAATAAAACACATAGATCTTCATTAACATGCAAGAAAAAAAATTTAGCAACTGAAATTCAATATACAAGTATACAACTACACAAGTAGTCAATTACAGCTGTACAACTATACAAGTGTAGAATAAGAAATAAGAATAACCTAAGCTATGCTGCTGTCTGCTGTGCTGTGGTGGCTCCATCATCTTGATACCAAGATGAGTGCCTCAGTGGATCCATCCTCTGGCTTGGGCACAAGTTTGTCGGTATGATCCTCTTGTCCAACAAATGTACATAGACATCCCTGACATGTTCTGCTGATGGTTGTTGATGTAGTTGGAAAACTGCAGCTCTGTATTGCATTGGTTTTGATTTTTATAGGCAAAATGTCATTGATATGTCACCAAGAATTGAAACTTCCCATGATAAATTGCCCAACTGCTGAAATTTCTACGAGATTTCAACCGTTGAGCAATATCTCGGCAATATTTCGCCTATATATTAAAATTCTGGATTTCAATTGACATTTCATTCGGTGCTTGGCGAAATGTAATACCTTGCTCATTTGGGACCGAAAAATGGTTTCTTTAAATTTTGGTTATGGGATGTAGGGGCCTCTTTGTGGTATTGTTTGTGATGGGATGACTTTTTTTTGGGAAAAAGCTTTAGTTAGGGCTTTGTGGTTAAAAATCATACACTCTTAAACGGTATTTAGGATCTCAAGGATTTGTAGCCCAATCCAAGGGGAGATATGGGATAAATTCCTTGAGATGGGAAATTGTGGTCTATAGGTGTAAAAATGGTTGAGACTTGGATGGAATATAGGTAACATCGTAATAATACAGGAAGTGATCCCCCAAAGTTTGGTTGGGTGTGGATGGTTAAGTTAGAAGATTCGGCGGTTCTTGTTTTAGGGGTTCGAGGGAGTTTGAAAATTCAATTAAGACATTTTTATCTTGGAATTGGACGAATAAAAAGGGGACAGATTAGAATCTAAGATCACTAGGTTGGGGGCATGATGTACCTAAAAGTATGCAGTAGATCTAATAGTTTTGATTGGCATAGATCTGACCTGAATTTTGGGTGTCTTGGGAATACCAAGAATTCAATAGAATTCATGAATAGAAAAAAGTTGTGATAGAAGAAAGGATTAATGAGGGTTCCAGTAGTACTTGGTTAGGACCTTGAATGGAGTGTTTTCTGATGCTGGGGTTTACTTGAAGATGGAGGTCGAAGGCTGTCCTATGCAGCCACTGACAAAGGTCTAACCTTGATCTCACTTGTTACATGCCATTTATCCAATCGGAGACGAATGTTTTCAAGCCAAGGAGAATTGATGCAAAATTGAAGACATATTCAACAAAGAAGCCCATTGGGTCAGGCCCATCAAAGGAGCTATCACTCAAATCAGCCTATGGCTTTCATGGGCTAGGACTGTTTTAGTGGGAAATCAACCCACATATTTTGATCTCCATGGTCTAGACCCAAGCCCAAGTCTAATTCTTGAAAGCGCCTTTTGACAGAGAGATAGCCTTTCGCTGTGGGGGTGCGTCTGAGCACCAATAACTCATGACGGAAGGTTGGCCGAATGCCCAGTCGAAGAAGTTTCCAATTTCCTAGCATATGTGCAACAAAGTCTTTTTAGTAGTGCGTCAATAAAAGGGGCTGTGCTTTGAAAAAAAAAAAATTTAGTTGTCCTTTGTCAAGAGTTAAGTAGTAGTTAAGTTATTAATAGGTAGGTGTTAGCTAGTGGTTGGATGTTACAATTAATGTTTATGTCTCTTTAGAATGTTATATAAAGAGACTTATGTAAGAGGGTGAGACACTCAACTCATCATTTGAAATCAAATTGCTTTGTTAGCATCCTTCTCTATTGAGAATCCTTGCGTTTGATCAAGGTAGGTTGGTGTTTGATCCAATCGATCTAGCTTGTGGTGTGAAGCCCGGGTGTTACTTTGTGTTCTTATTGTCTCTCAATTCCCTCAGATTGTTCCTTTAATTTCTTCATCATTGACAAGTCTACTCTAGTGATCTACACTTCAGCCTAATTGCCAATTTCATTTACAATTCTGCCTTGCTTTGAGGATCTATTCAGCTCGTATTGTTATGCTATTATCTTTGTAATTCCACTCTAGTTTAGAGCCTTCTTTCACATCTGAATTCTGTTTCATCCTAAGTCTATCAAATCTGAAGTTTATTCCCTGTGAAAGATCCTATTTGGCTACTGTTTTGATCAATCAAATACAATACTACATTATGTGGTCTCTTTGGAACTCCTCTATCGTTACTTTAGAAAGCTTGGGCGGTATCACTGTATGTGCTACTATCTCAGCAGGATCCTTTTGGCTGTCTAAGTCCTTCATCAGAAAGTTCTTTTAGGGCTGCTTCTAGAGGTCTACACTGTGCTTCTTTTGGAGGAATTGGTTGGTGGATTTGGGAGGCTGTATCTCCCCCTCTTGAGGACACTCATTGGCTAGATTAGCCTTCTTGTAGTAGCTACGGTTGATGTAGTTGGTGTAGCATGCTCCCTTCTGGTTTATCCTAGGAGGGTACAGAAAAATTGTGGAGGTATTGGTGGATGGTGGATCCCTCCTATGGACGGTACTCTAATAAGTTTTGATCACTCACGAAAATAAAAAGACCCAATAAACTCTTCCAAAGTGGGTGGGGAGCGATGATGGGTTCTTTTAATATCTTCAAACAATGGATTCTCATAGCTGAATTTGCAGATATAATTATCCCTTGCTCCTCTGGATTAGTCCTCTTGGTTTCTTCCATCAGATTTAGTGAACTTCTGGGAGTAATGTTGTTGGTGATAATGGAGTTTTTGGCGTCGCCTAGTTTGATGTTCTTGGAAGAATAATTGGCTCAATACCTTTGACATCTCTTCCCAAGTATTGGGTTTAGTGCCTTAATACATCATTCGTCTCGAATAGTATCCACTATTCACGAGCGTATCCACCAGTTGATTATATGCTAACCCCATCTTGCCATTCTCTGAATAGTAATGCTAATCCAATTAGTGATCAAGAACAAGAACATAGAGCTACTCATAGAATACTTGAAGGTCATTGACACCTTTATAAGTTCTGAACTTGTACTTCTCTGGAGGTCTTTGTGGTTACCGTGTCCTTTTGTAGGTATGATGATGAGTATAGAATGTTGATGTAAAAATAAATCTAGGGCTAAGGGTATTTTTTGGGTATTTCCCTAGATTTAGGGTTGCCCAGGAATTTCCAGCAAAAAGGAGGGATGTTCAGAGGTTTTAGGGTCTTCTAGGGCTTCCGATAACCCTACTGCAACCGAGAATCTGGTCTGAAATTTACTGTAATATAAATCTAGGGCTAAGGGTATTTTTTGGGTATTTCCCTAGATTTAGAGTTGCCCAGGAATTTCCAGCAAAAAGGAGGGATGTTCAGAGGTTTTAGGGTCTTCTAGGGCTTCCGATAACCCTACTGCAACCGAGAATCTGGTCTGAAATTTACTGTAATTTGAACGTCTAGATTCAAAATTCAAACTAAACATCAAATTTAGGGTTTGGACTAGGCTTGGTCAGGGTAGGTTTTGGGTTTGTCCTGCTGGTTTCGTAAGTTCAGAACTGGGTTTCAAGGATTTAGAGGGTTTAAGGTAGTCTAGTTTATCTAATTTATGGTTCCAGAGGTTTTGAAAATTCTGCAGAATTCACCCTAGGTAGGAGATGAAGTGCAGATACTTTTAGGTTAGGGGAAATGGCCTGGATTGGGAAAATGATCATAGGAATATGCTTTAAGGCTTGGTTCAATCCTAGGGGAGGAAAATAGGGTTCAAGGAGGCTGGGGAAGTGGGTCTAGGGGGGGGGGGGGAGTTGCTGCTGTTGCAGGAAGAAGGGAGAGAGGGAGGGGAAGGCTACAGTGGTTAGGTAAAGGATAGGGTACATGGCTGAAACTATAGGAGAAGGGGCTCTACTTACTTGGAAGGGTTGAATTAACTTGCTGCTGAAGCTTGAAGAAGAAGCCTCAGAATTGCAGAAAAACACAGGCACAACCAGCTGCAGGCCTCCCACCCTGGGACCCTGGACTTCTCTCAAGTCCCACTCAAATTAAAATTTCATTAACTCAATACTGATCTGTAGTACAGGACTCGACTTGAATTTATAGAAAGGACTAAGACTCCTGTGTGAACTCTTTTAAAGGAAACCAACTGCTAGTTACTTGACCCCTAAGTAATTAACTGAAGAAACCCAACTAACCTCTGATTACTTGACCATTACGTAATTAGCTAACTAACTTCTACTCAAACTAGAACTCTTAAATAACTTTTAAACTGGGGCTCTAACCAACAAAAGAAAAGTAGAAAGGGACTCTGAGAAATAGCTGGATTTATTTCCAGCTAAATAGGACTCAATCCAGGGGGTGGATAATGACCAAAATGCCCGTGTTGGTTTGGCCCCCCCGGCTTGTCTCAAATTGCAAGTGGGCTTGGGCCCTCTTTCGGCCCTTCTTAGGCTGTCCTTGGCTGGTTACATCAGCTTTTCCCTTCTTGAAATCATATTCCCCGATGAATGGCTGTTATGGGCGTGCATTGGTTGAACCTTCTTGATAGTTCTGGTTGTTGAGGAAGGACTGATCTTAGCTTGTCTTGGCTCAGTGCACTTGAGATCTCTGACAGGCTCTTCTTGTACCTTCTTGGGTGAGACCATCAGGAGTTGGTGCTCTGTATTGGTATTCTTCTGATTGGTGTGCAGAGCATGCTTCTTTGTTTCTTTGGTAAGGTTGAGAGGTAGGAACACAATTTTCTTGCCTTTCTACTTGAAGGTACACGTGTTCTCTCTGGTAGAGATGGTGACATCATCGTCATAGAGCCAGGGTCTGCCTAGGATGATATCTGCAAGCTTCATGGCAACAGCGTCACACCAATTTTTTGCTGAGTATGACTGTATGAGTGAAGATTGACTGGGACTAAGCATCTGGTACTGACCTCCATTCTTGCATTGTTCAAGAGGGACACCTTGTATGGTTGAGGGTGCTTTTCAGTTTTGAGCCCTGCTTTGAGACAGCCTGAACATTGCTGCCACTGTCAGCAGTTATCGGGCTAAGAACCTTCCTACTTTGATCCTGGTGTAGAATATACTGCTTCTCTTCTAGTCTCCTGGTTCAGTCTCTGATAGTAAGATCTTGGCAATATGAAGATCTTGGCCATCACGTTTTGGTTTTTAGGTTCTGTAATCTTCTCCAGGAACGGTGCATCTGATTCTTCTTCAAGTGGGGCATATTTTACCTCTTCTTCATGTTCCTGTTGGTTGGAGTCAAATACTGCCACTCCTATTTTTTGTGGACAGTTCTTGGCTTAGTGGCCCATTTGATGACAGCAATAACAACCCTTAGGGTTCCTTAGGGTTGATGGTAGTGGGGAAACTCCTCCTAACATCAATCTTAGGTGGCGGAACATTAGGGATGATAGTTGAAGTCGGAGGAGGTATGGTGTATATTGGATCTTTCCTGGCATCCTGAATGGGCTGTTTCTTTTGGGCTAACAAAGTTTCGGCCCTTAGGGGTTTGTCAAATAAGTCCGTCAAGTCAATAATGTCAGTAACCCCCAAGCCCAGTTGGATGTTTGGCTTTAACCTCAACTTAAATGTAGTCATGTTTTGAAGCTTACTCTCCCTAGTACCCATTCTAGAAGCCAATGAATCAAATTTCTGGATGTAATCTGAAACTGATAGGTTATTACCTTGCTTCAGAGTATGGAATTGCTCTTGGACTCTAGTCTTATAATGCTCTAGGAGATACCTGTCTGTCAGCTCTCTTCTCATTTAGTTCCAAGTAGTAGGTTCACTACCTTCATAGTAGAGTTCGCTTGCCATAGTGCTCCACCAATCCTTGGCTGCGCCAACCAGTTTGGTCTTGGCTAGCTGCGTCTTTTTTGTCCTCAGACAGGTCATACTAGTTGAAATAGTCATTTAGGGCTGCCCTCCAATCATAGAAAACTTGTGGGTCAAGGACCCATTGAACTCCTTTAGTTCTAACTTTACCTTGTGATGGTCAATACCTCTTCTCCATTCTTGGCCTCTAGTGAAGTAAGCTCTCATGTAATTCTCGAACGATTTTTGGGCTGTTGGGGCCCTCCTTTGCTGCCAATTATCTTGATTGTACCTTTCATACTCTTCTTCGTCATATTGGGACTCTCTGGTGTAGCCGTTCTTGACTTTAGATTGCCTAGGATGATATGGCTCTGTCTCATCTTCTCTATATCTTCTGGCTCCACTTCCTCCTTCACCGTGGGGTATATAGACTTGGGAGTTTGAGTCTAATAAGTGGGAGTGGGGGTGGAGTTTGTGCTCGATTTTCTGTCGTGGCCTGCTCAAGGTTTGTAACCCTGGTATTCATCTTAGTCAGCTTTGTGAACATATCTTGTGAGAATAGCTTGGTGTGATCCCAAGTTGGGTTAAAAAACACAGGCACAACCAGCCGCAGGCCTCCCACCTTTGGACCCCATGACTTCTCTCAAGACTCTCAATTCAAAATTTCATTAACTCAAAACTGATGTAGTATTTCATTAACTCAAAAACAAGGATCAAATTTCGATTGAAACCAGGATTTCGACCCAAGAAAAGGCCGAAATTTTTAGGTTTCGACTGAAATTTCGGTCAAAACATATTATTTTCTTTTTAAATTTCGATCTTAGGTTTCGGGCCTTATATGACATCCATTTCATCTGATTTATTGCCTCCTACCTATTTAAAGCATAATAAACACAATGGAACTAGCATTTTGCCAAAAAAAAAATCACTGAAAATTTATCATTCAAGTACACTTACAAATTATTGGTTCTGACAAGTACAAACTATATTGCATGCAGGCATAGAATCATTAGCATACTTGTGTTTGATTGAAAGGTTACATATTGAAGTCAACAAAATATAATGACCAATTAGATCAAGTGATGGTATCTCACATATATTAAGTTGAAGCCCATATATCATATATACATAAGTATTTTTTTCAAAATGCATAATTTAGAAAACAATTTTTAAAATCATAAAATGAAATAAATGGTAGCAAATAATTAAAAAGAAAAAAAGTTTAGCAAAACACAATCATAGTCCTAGGCTAAACATATATTAATTTCAAGGCAATACAAGATCATTTAAGGGAAGTTTGGAATTGTTGGGTATGGCTTATGCTTCACATTCTATTGATGCCGGAGTTTCCTTTGTAGCTGTTGTTGCTTAGGAGGTGTTTGGAGGCAAAATATGAGCAAAAGAGGTGTTTGAAGGCAAAGGAGTTGTGGAAATTAGGTGAAAATGGGATAGAAATCAACAAAAACTAAGGAAAAACAAGTTTTTTTTTTTTGGATGAATAAAGGAAAAACAAGTTGAAAAGTTGAAATTTCTGTTGAAACCTCCGAAATGGTTGAAATCTCCGAAATTTCAGTCGAAATATACTACTACTACGAAAAAGCTTGCATTTCATTTCGTTTTGAAAAAATGCAGCCATTTCAGTCGAAATTTCGACCGAAATTTATTCCATGCTCAAAACTGATCTGTAGTACAAGACTCGACTTGAATTTATAGAAAGGACTAAGAGTCCTACATGAACTCTTTGAAAGGAAACCAACTGCTACGATTTACTTGACCCCAATTACTTGACCGTTAAGTAATTAAATTCCACTTAAACTAAAACTTTCAAATAACTTTTAAATTGGGACTCTTAACTAACAAAAGAAAAGTAGAAAGGGACTCTAAAAATAGCAGGACTTATTTCCAGCTAAATAGGACTCCATCTAGGGGGTGGATGATAACAAAAATGCCCCTGTGTTGGTTTGCCCTCCCAGGCTTTTGCTAAAATTGTGAGTGGGCTTGGGCCCTCTTGGGCTGTCCTTGGCTGGTTACATCAGATGTAGTCCCTAGTTGGTTTCTCCATACTTTTGGCTACTTCTGCTTCATCTGTAACTTTGAGTCTATTGTTCTGGTATTGGTGTACTAGGACAGTAGGACTTGCTAGAAACTGCAGCTTTGATATCAATTGATGTTAACCAAATTTTAGGGTTAGGGTTGTGGATTTTTCCTAAAACTAAGGGCTGCCCAAAATATTCTGCAAATAAGCCTAATTTAAAGGGGGGGGGTGTTTTGGACTGGGTTTAGGGCTCACAAGGGTTAGGTAAAAGCCTAGAGGAATTCGGCCAGGCTTGGGTTAAAGGGGTGGTGAGTTTTAAACTTAGGACCTTGCTGTTAAATAGTTTTAGATCTGGAGTTCAACAGTAGGGTTTTAAAACTAGGGTCTTAAGGTTTTGATTAGTTGGGGGGAATGGAGCTATCATTGTTGTCTGTAATTTCAGATTTAGTCCTAATAGGTGATGTGAACACAAAATCTGCTCCAAATCGAACCAGCAAGTGGAGCCTTCATCAGGGTTCAAAAAAACCTCCTTTATCTGGCTGAAACCCCCTTGAAGGGTAATTTGGGCATTTTGCCCCATTTTGGAGAGTTGGATTTACTTCCAACTTGGAATCTGTGATTTGGAGTCTTCAGGGTTTTGTTTGAGTCAATTTGAAATTGTTTTGAATAAGTTACTTGTGAGTCAAGTTAAGTTTAAAAGAGTCCAGTTGAGTTAGGATAGTTTTGTTATCTTAGTTAATTTAGTATTTTACATTCAAGAGTCCCAAGTTAGTTTGTAAAGGAGTCCTTTTCAGAAGGACATCCTAAGTTTGAGACACTGTCTGCTTCGCAGGCTATAGATACCTTTCTTTGTAATTTGATTTCAGTGTTCGATGAATTAAGTGAATTGTGAGTTAGGACCAGGTTCTTCTTCATTGGGTGGGCCTTGGTTGAGAGTTATATTTCAGAATTTTGCTTTCTTCTTCAACTAACAGCAATTTCAAGAGATCTTCAAGACCTTCCTGCACAAGAATCAACCTTCCAGCACTTTCCAAGCAAGTACAAGCGATTCCCACCCCTTCTCTTGGCCCACGCAACTCCCACAACCCGTCCCCCTTCTGTCGCACCCAACTTTTAGACCCCTAAGTACTCCTAAACCCATTGCAAGCTAACACCCCCCCCCCCCCCCAAGCTAGCCCCAAACCTCTCCTATCTACCGTTGTCAGAATCGCCCTGGCCTCTAGAATCCGTTCCTACTCTTATTTTCCCCAAACCTGTCCAATTCTGAGAATTAGTAAAAACCTGCACTTCATCTTTACCAGATTTTATTGAAGTTTAACCTTGGACACTTCTGTTGAAAGACTACAGAAGGATTCAGAGTCCAACCAGAACCTAAATCTAGTCCCAGTTGCTAAGGGCCTGTTTGGTTACATGAATCTAGAGAATCTCATTCTAGTTCATGAATCTTAGCCTTTTAAAAAGAACCTAAACGAAAGATACAGGGTAGGATTCAAAGCAAAACTCACAAAATACGATCAAATAGTTTTTAGGGATGAGTCCACAGAGTCCATTCCAGCCAAACATCTAATTTTATAAATTATAACTCCATAGATCTGAAATCTATAGATTTGAAATCTCTAGATTTTTGAAATCTCCAAACTCATGTAACCAAACAGGCCCTAAGACTTCTATTTTCTGATCTGAACTTAAAACTTCATATTATTTCAGATCAGAAACTCTGTTGCAGCAGGTTTAAATAGCCTAAAGCCCCTTGGAAACTCTTCTTTCTATTGCTGGAAACTCCTGGACTGAACCCTAGGCCTTGGGAGTTGGGAATTACCATATTGTCTTTGCCGTAGACCTGGTTCACATTAACGGGTTTAGGGTCAATTGGAGGTTTCCCGTTGAGATTGTGACTCTTAGGGAAGTCTACTAGGGCTAGGATTAGGATTTGGAAAGGGAAGTAGTGTAGGTATAGGAGATGCTAATCCTAAGTGGATTTAGAGTGTGGGTAAGGGTTCAGGTTGAACTAGGGTTTAGGTCTAGAGGTTGAAGATGTATTGCAGAATTTTAATGAAGAAGAAGATGAACATAATTTGTAGAAGTGTTAGGGTTTTATGCTTTAGATGGAAATATGGGTAGGGATGGGATGAGGGGTGATGTGTGATTCAATTAGGAGGGAAAGAGCAGGCAAGGGGGTGGGTATTAGGGACCTAACACGAGAGGGATGATACTGCTGCCGTAGGGAAGAGAGAAAGAGAGAGAGAGAGAGAGAGAGTGGGCAGGGAGGATGGGAGAAAAGGGAGGGGGTGTTGCAGGGTAGGGAAGGGCCAAGGGGTGAGGCGACGGTGCTGGGGTTTTGGGGATGGTCATGGCAGCAAGGGGGAAGAGGAGAGAGGGTTCTGCAGGATAGGAGAAAGAATAAAGAAGAGAAGAAGTGGGGCAAGGGTTGGGGAGGGGATTTACTCACTGGTTTTCAGAAAATTCCTGAAGGATGCTTGCTGAAATTGTTGATTGGCTGCAGTAGTGTTGCTGAACTGTTTGCTGGATTGTAGGAAAGAGGGAGAGATTGAGAGAACTAAACAACTGCAAGGTCCTACCCAAATAGGACCCTGCTGCCCCTTCCTTGGCTGCAATATCAACGATTTTTATTCACCCAGACTTGAGAATTACAATGAGCTATGAGGTTTATTTATAGCCTTTACAAGATTATTCTAGACTAATTGGGGATCCATCCAGATTAGATTAGGATCTCCGTACCTTAGTGAATCATAGTCACTAGTAAAGACTAATTCCAATCTAAAACAAACTCTTAAAAGATAGGAACTCTTCTTGTAAAAAGAGTTTTATCTTAACTAACACTTAACTAATGAAACCAAACTCAATCACAATTGAAATAAGAAATTTAAAATAGGCTGAAACTAACTGGGACTCTACTAGTGAAGCTTGAATTCTGGAATTAGGTTCCAGGAGTGAAATAGAGCCTAAAATGCCCAAAATACCCCTGTATTGGGGTTTGGCTAGCTTGCTTGGGTGGGCCTTTGGGCCCACTTTAGGTTTCTCTCTTCCTCTTCCTATTCGTCTAATTCCCCTTTGGTGAAAGCCCACCATTAGCAGGCTATTCCCGAGCCTGCATTGACGCTTTTGGTAAGCCGGCCATGATAATTTCAAATAGATAAAAGCTCAAGGCTGATCCTTGATAAAAAACCCAAATGTTAAATTGGGGGTCCTTACCTTGACTTCCATAATGTCACACTAGCTCCCTCATATATATCTTTATTTACATCCACATATGCATTTTGTTGAGAATGGCAATAGCCTTGGTGATGTAGAATTGAAGACATATTTAAGAAAGAAGAAGCCCGCCCATTGGGTCAGGCCCATCAAAGGTCTAAAGCTATCACCCAAATCAGCCCATGACTTTCATTGGCTAAGGCTGTTTTAGTGGGTTAAAGTTAGCCCACATATTCATGGTCTAGACCTAAGCCCAAGTCTAGTTCTTGAAAAGTCAATAAAAGGGGTTATGCTTTGAAAATAAAAGAACTCATTGTCAAAGGAGTTTTTCTTTGTTAAGAGTTAGATAGTAGTTGAGTTATTAATAAGTAGGTGGTGTTAGGTAGTGGTTGGATGTTACCATTAATGTTTATGTCTCTTTCGAATGCTATATAAAGAGACTTATGTAAGAGGTGTCTTACACAACTCATCAATTGAAATCAAATTGCTTTGTTAGCATTGCTTCTCTATGGAGATTCCTTGAGTTTGATCAAGGTAGGTTGGTGTTCGATCCAATCGCTCCACCTTGCAGTGTGAAGCCCGGGTGTTACATTGTTATTCTCAATTCCCTCATATTGTCCCTTCAATTTCTTCATAATAGTTCTGCTCCTGTTTTGAAGATCTATTCTGCCTGTAGTGTTATGCTATTATCCTTATAATACCACTCTAGTTTCATCCAAATTATGTTTCATCTTAAGTCTATCAAATCTGAATTTGATTCCGTGTGAAAAGTCCTGTTTGGCTACTGTTTTGATCAATCAAATACAGTACGACATTATTTGGTATCAGAGCCATGATAGGGAGTGAAACTTCTGGATTGGATACTGACCTTATGGCAGCAATGATGGGGATGTTGCAACAATAGAGCAACCAAATCATTGTAAGCCACAAGCAAGTGGAAGAGTGGTTCTCAGCAATGGAGGCTAGAGTTGTTGCCTCTACTCATGCTTAACACCCTCCACTTGGTGAAGAATCCTAGCCAACTCACTTTATAGCTAATTTTCCTACCCGGATGAATACAGGGAGAGGGCCCCAAAGGATTCCTGTTGTGCTACCAACCCTTGAAGAGCACATATGGAGTTATTTCACTGGAGAACAACCTACATTCAATAAGCATGTTGGTGACTCTTAAAAGGTAAAGCTTGAACACCAGAAGTTCATTCACACTAACCTTAACACAGGGCTGGTATTGGCTCTTGTTATGAGAGAAGTCACCCCTCAACCTAAGGTGACATTCCCTCCACTTATCAAAGAGTTACTTTCTAATTTTTTTGAGGTGGTTCCTAATGAGTTGCCTAATGAGCTACCTCTTATGCGCGATATTCTGCATGCCACTAATTTGGTATCGGGTTTGATGTTACCAAACCTACCGGCCTATCACCTCAGCCTAGTAGAGCACAATGAATTCAAACGACAGGTGGATGAGTCGCTACATAAAGGATTCATTCAAGAGAGCTTAAGTCCATGTGTTGTACCAACATTACTCACTCCAAAGGACGGCTCATGGCGTTAGTGTGTGGACAGTCGAGCAATCAATAAAATTACAGTTGAGTATAGGTTTCCTATATCGCGGGTTGATGACATGTTGAAATGATGTCCGGGGCTAAGATATTTTCTAAATTGGGCCTCAGAAGTGGTTATCATCAGATTTGTATTAGGCCCAGAGACGAATGGAAGACTGTCTTCAAAACCAAGGATGGACTATTTAAATGGAAAGTCATGCTTTTTGGTCTGCCGAGTGCACCTAGCGCCTTCAAGGGTTATGACACAGGGGGGGTTGAAGTTGATCTAAAGAAGATAAAAAGCATCATCAACTGGCCTAACCTAAGGACAACGTAATTTCCATCGACTTGCATCGTCTTATAGGAGAGTCATTCGGAACTTCAGTGCAGTCGTGGCACCTATTACCGAATGTTTAAAGCAAGGCAAGGGCGGGTTGAAATGGAAGAATCGTCCACGACATGATAGCACTTGGATTCATGCTGAAAATCTTGGGAAACTCAATCTTCATTGGTGTGAGCATTACATATTATTCATCCATTCGTCGGAGACGAATGTTTTCAAGCCGGGAGAGTTGATGTAGAATTGAAGACATATTTAAGAAAGAAGAAGCTCATTGGGTCAGGCCCATGAAAGGTCTAAAGCTATAACCCAAATCAGCCCATGACTTTCATGGGCTAAGGCTGTTTTAGTGGGTTAAAATTAGCCCACATATTCATGACCTAGACCTAAGCCCAAGTCTAGTTCTTGAAAAATCAATAAAAGGGGTTGTGCTTTGAAAATATAAGAACTCATTGTCAATGGAGTTTTCCTTTGGCAAGAGTTAGGTAGTAGTTGATTTATTAATAGGTAGGTGGTGTTAGCTAGTAGTTGGATGTTGCCATTAATGTTTATGTATCTTTAGAATGCTATATAAAGAGACTTATGTAAGAGGTGTCTTACATAACTCATCAATTGAAATCAAATTGCTTTGTTAGCATTACTTCTCTGTGGAGATTCCTTGTGTTTGATCAAGGTAGGTTGGTGTTCGATCCAATCGCTCCACCTTGTGGTGTGAAGCCCGGGTGTTACATTGTTATTCTTAATTCCCTCATATTGTCCCATCAATTTATTCATCATAGTTCTGCTCCTGTTTTGAAGATCTATTCTGCCCGTATTGTTATGCTATTATCCTTATACCACTCTAGTTTCACCCTCTTTCACATCTAAATTCTGTTTCATCTTAAGTCTATCAAGTCTGAACTTGATTCCGTGTCCTATTTGGCTACTGTTTTGATCAATCAAATACAATACTACGTCTTGGTGCACAAGTTGCACAAGTTCCTATTGGAGGAGTTCCTATTTTGGAGAACCATCTTGTTGCACAAGTTTTGAAAAATCAGGGTTTCTATTTTGGTTACTTTCTACTTTAGTTATTTTCTATTTTGGTTACTTTCTAATTTTCTTATTGCTTGGTTGACTAGTAATCTCCCTAGAATAGTTTCTGTTTTAGTAGATTTGGGAGATTTTATGTAATATGTAATTTTCCTTTTTACTGTAACTTAGTTTAGGAAATTTTCATAAACTAAGACTTGATTTTACATTATAAATAAAGTACTAGGGGAGAGCCAAAATATACAAGCAAGGTCTCTCCCTTCTTCTTTCTGAATTTCCTTTCAGTCCCTAGGTTAATCACAGTGAGTTTAATCAGCCTAGGGACTGCTGCTTCTCTCTCAATATTCTCTCTTTTTCTTTCTGCCTGGTTTGCTACCACCTATCGCTGTTTCAATTCTTATTTCATGAGATATGTCAGTCCCAACGAGATCCTCTAGGATGTTTGTTTTGGCGTCTAAGTTAGTTTAGTCTATAAACTAGACATTCTACTGTCCTTTTATTGGTGATGACCTTTCCCTTTTTTTCTGCAATTACTGCCAACCATTGTTGAGGTATTTATATATCTACTGCTGCTGCTCCAATCACTTTTGCCATTACTACTACGATGTTGTGCATATATTTGTGAATGCTATTGTTGGGTTTATCATGTCATTTTCTATTTATCAGAATCAACAGTAGTTCCTTATCGTCTGATAAATAGAAATCTGCTGATTAAACTATTTTCCTGCTGCTGCTTCCTTTATTGATGGCCTTTTTTTCTCTGGGGTCTGAAAGTTACTATACTAGCAACTGCATCGGCTGATGCACCTTGGTCATTAAGGTTTTTTGTTCTGAAAAATACTGCTGCTGTCGTATTGGATTTTGCTGCAAGATATATTATAGTTGCCCATGTTTTATTGAATTTTTCTGCTCTGAAGAATTTCTGCTGGTTCCATATTGTGTCCCTATGCTGCCATTGATTGTTTCGGGTGAACCAACACCTTGGAAAATTTTCTGTTTACATGGTATTGCTGTCCTACTTACCTGAATCGACTACAATCCCCATTTTCCTGCTCCTCTGTCTACTAGAATCGACTTCAATTATGTTATTCTTCTAGTAGATAGAATAGTATATCAATGACCATTAGTTTTGTAGTAATTTTCTCTAAGTTGATTTGCTACCTTTTGGATTTCAGGGACATTACTGGTCATTGGCTCTTCCTGATTGGTTGCTGCTTCCCTTAGTAATAAGTGGTTTATTGCTGTTATGTTATGAGTACTATTTCTGTTATTGCCCTGTTTGAGCTAATGCTGATGGTTCAGAATTTTCTACTGTAATGATTGGAAGTTTTGGTATTTGGATTCATCATGCAACATGGTTCCTTCGAGAACCCAAGTGGTTCCTCAGTTTAGGCTTTGAGATATTGGTAATTTGCCGTCATGGTTTGTCTAAGTGTAATGCTACACGTGAGGGGGAGATTGCTGCCTGAGTCTATATCTACCCAAGTCTTTTGAAGAGTATTATTTTTGAAGATTTTTTATCCTCCTAAGATGGTATTCAACAATAATATCTATTTACTTGGTTACCTTTACTTAACCTACTTGGTCTGTAGTAACCTATACTACCTTTATCTATTTACTTGGTTCGTGTAACCTATACTACGTTTATCTACCTACTTGGTTGTAGTAACATATACTGCATTTACCTACTTACTTGGTCCCTAGTAACCTATACTATAATCTACCTACTTGTTCCGTAGTTACTCATACTACTTTACCTACTTGGTTCGCACTAACCTATACTGCCTTTTAGGTACTTAGTTGGTCTGCAGTAACCAATACTTGTAATATATCTACTTGGTCCACAGTAACAAATATTGTCTTTTACCTATTCATGCTTTATCTACTTATTTGCCTTCTTGTGAAGAGCTTATATGGACATTAGATCTGCACTTTACCTATTTGTGATATTTGACTTTTGGCTCAAACTTTTTGTGGAGATTCCTCGATGTTATTGGCATTATTTGGATCATGCCTTTGACACTACTATATTTATGGGTTTTGTTCATCTTCAATATTGCCTGACTATTCTCATTATTGGGTGATTCGTTTGGCATGAAGAATTAAAGATTGTTTTTAAAGTTTTAATTATCTCCGGGGTGAAGTTATCTCAGTGTTTATCGACGTCTGCTATTGTTAAGCGGTTCAAGATTGGTGTGTGCTGCCTTTCAAGTTTATTCTTATTGTTCAAACTGGAGTTTTCTTTGTATATACTCCAGCTTGAGGGAGAGTGTTGAGAATTGCAACAACCTTGGTGCACAATTTGCACAAGTTTCTATCGGAGAAGTTCCTATTTTGGAGAAGCAGTCACAAGTTTTGAAAACTTAGGGTTTCTATTTTGGTTATTTTCTACTTGTTGACAAGTAATCTCCCTAGGATAGTTTCCTTTTTAGTAGATTTAGGAGATTTTATGTAATATGCAATTTTCCTTTTTACATAACCCAGTTTAGGAAAATAAAGATGTGATTTTACATTATAAATAAAGTATCAGGGGAGAGCCAAATATGCAAGCATGCTCTCTCCCTTCTTCTATTCTTCTTCTTTTTGAATTTTCTTTCAATCCCTGGGCTGATTACGGGTGCTAAAAGTCTAAGACACTTAATACCGAACATGTCAAAAATAGATCTATTCGAACTTTGTTATTGAATTTTTCATGATCAATGAAAAATCATGATGATCCTTCATGCTCTTTCTTTTTCTTTCCATTAGCTAGCCTCAATAAGTAAATAGCTTCTGTCATGCATCTACCTGGCAAGGCTGGCATAATGCTAAATTGGTTCACTGAGAAATGGATCTCGTCCCAAACTGGCTTCAACAACCTTCTTCAAAATTACATAGTATGACTCATTAGCTATAGGTTTCTGTGTTTGTTGCTCAAGGACCTAAAGTCATTGGTTGACTCATAAAAGGACACTTCTAAACCTACTGAATTAAATAAATGGGCTGAAAGTAGAATTCCTTTTCTATTTTTGGGTAGGAAAATAGAATGCTTTCTAACTTTGAAGTATCCTAATTTAACCCAAATGCTTGATGTTACATCCTTATCCTGTGTACTTACTTTTCCCCAACTGGACACCCTTTACTGCATCGAGATACCAAAGATTTGTGTTGAATCTCCGATTTGAGTGAACTTTTTTCAGCTAAGCTGAGGGCTGTGAATCTTTTGTTCCAGCTGCTAGTTCCCTCAATTGGACACCCCTTAACTGAATTGAGATGCCAAAAGGATTATGTTGATTCTCTAAGTTGAGCTAACTTTCATTGAGCTCAGTGAGGCTGAAATGAGATGCCAAAAGGATTATGTTGGATCTCTAAGTTGAGCCAACTTTCATTGACCTCAGCTGAGGGAGTGGATGTTTTGTCCAAGCTCCATTGCTCGTGCAAAGAATATAGTGAATGCTAGATTGGCTTGTTTCTGTGGATTTGGACATTGTTGAAGAAGTGAATCTTGGACAGGTTTTACTTTTAACTCAGAACCTTAATGCATGTTTGGATTAGCTAGTAGGCCCTGGCTGATGACCAATAATTTGGAGTGGTCTAGACTCTAATTTTTAGGCAGTATGTTCAGGTAACTCCTTGATCTTGGATTTAGGATCTTGGAAGGTCAAGGAGTGGAGGCACTATAGCCTCTCTGGTATATTGTGCCCCCCACCTGTTCTTTCTTGCAAACCCCAAATAAAGGACTATAATTTGAGTATCATAGTGGGAAGCGGATTCTTTGCCCAAGTAAGATTATTGCATTTTGCTTCTCCAATCTCTGAATCATGGTTATAGATCCCCTAAAGAATCTGAAAAACAAGAGCTTAGCCAGATGTGCAGGGAGTACAATCCCAATCAAATTGGAATTTTCTGTGTGTAAAATTCGTATGCTGTTTCTTTCTTTTATCTTTGATTTGGTTAGGCACCCTTCATGCAGGAATTTCTTTTTCCCCTGTTTTATTTTTTATTTTTTATGATTTTTACGTTCTCTCTGGCTTCTATGTGCTAGCTATTACAGTTTATTTTCTTAAGAAGTTCAGTGTATTAATACAAAGTGTGCTTTCTTCTGTTATTGTTTTCTGGAATTTATATGCTTCTGTAAACTAAAATTATTGTTTTATTTCTTTTATTCATCTACTTCTTTACAGAGTATTTATATCACCAGCACGTTAGTTTATGCCCAGGAGTACTAACAGGAAATGCTTATCACGTTTACAGTTCTGATGAAAGTTCTTGGAAGAGGGCAACAGAATTGCTTGTGGATGTTGCTAGTCATGGGGAGGCTAGTGGCTTTGAGGTGCCTTGCCTCATTGTCGCTGCAAAGGATGATCGTGATCCATATCCAATGGCTATACAAGATTCTACAAGGGTAATATTTTGTGTCTGTCTGTAACTTGAAATACCATAATGGGGTTTTTATTCATTTATGAACACATTTGAATTAAACAAGAATGTGGCTTAGGTTCTGTCCAGTTATCATTCTGGGGAAATTCATGACTTATTTACCTGTATGTATCTACATTAATAATCTTAAGACTCCACAAGGATAATGTTTTGTTTACATCTGTATACTTGAATTATTATCATGTGGTTTTTCTTCATTTATTAATGCATCTGAATTAAACAAGAATGTGGCCTAGGTTCTGCCAAGTTATCATTCTGGGGAGATTCATGACTTACTCACCTGTATGTATCTTCGTTAATTGGTAAACCGTGCATGCACTGTACCGTATATACCTTTTGATTGTCCATACCAGTGAATAGTTTTCTCGAACATGTTTGATGCCATGTCCCAGCTTTCAAGATCTTATGATTACCTAGATTAGCAGTTGTAGTACATACTACTTGGTTAATATATTTGACCTCATTATTCTTCTTTTTTTTGGGTGTTATTCCTCATTGATGGTGTACTTCATCTTTTTCCTGAATAAAGTTGTCTATCCTTGTGTTTATTGTTCGTATGCTTATCATGCATTATACTAAATTTGTTTCCATAGGTTAGTCAAGATATGGGAATTGAGGCTCCTATTCCTGTGAGCATGAAGTTAGGAGATTACAATAGTATATTCAGAAGGATTATTACTGCAGCAGAGCACCCTCATTTGAGCATTCCTGAAACAGAAGCTGGAAGAACCCGCAAGCATTACCATCGAATTGTTAATCGTTCTCTTATGATTGTTTCAGGTACGTTTGTTGGTTTTTGATAGTTCATGGAAAATCCTACTGGTTCTTTGTGTTACTGAAGCTTGAAAAGAATTCTCTTAAATGAGGTTGAGGTTTGAAAGGAACTCTTTTCGCAGATGATGAGGGGGAAAAAAGATGGCATAGATTGTTTGGAAAAAAAGATATGGTTTTCCAAATGACTGTCTGTCTTTTCCTCGTGACCTTTGATTCTGAAAGGTTTGCGAAGTTTGGCTTCATCATATATGCCACAAGGAGTAGGAATTTTCAACAAATGCTTTTACAAATGTCACATGTCATCTTGATTCTATTCAGAAATTGACCAACCTTTAGGTTGTTTGAATTCTTCTTGCTTCTTTCATTGCATGATGCCATAAGTTTCACGTTGGTTAAAATATTTATTGCTTAGTTACAGAATTGCATTGTGAGATCAGTCAATCCAAAATGACATCTGCCATTGCTGTTAGATGTTTGTTTTTACTGCTGCACTGTTGTCCGAGGAAATTCAAATGTAAAATAATGGTCAAAAGGGTATATTAGTAATCTACCAGAAGCTAGAATTTATTTATTAGGAGTTTTTCATCGTAGTATGTTTTTCTTCCTGTCTTGGTTTCTATCTTTCTTTACATGATTTGTGTTTCACCATTTATACAGTTGGGACAGCAGTAGCTCTAGTGGGATTGGCTGCATACCGTGTTTATTCTTCAAGGAAGAATACTTCCAGTTAAAAGGAGCTTCTATGGTTGCATTCTGTCAACTGGTATTGTCCTTTTTGCTAGAATTGGGTTTTATATCACCTCTAGCCTCTATGTGGTTGTTCTTGAATACATAAATATGTACAGTACCTATGCAATTTTCTTCGGTGCAGGCCTCTTCTGTTGTTTTCTAACAATTTTAATTTGAAATTTTTATTTCCCTCTGCTACTTTTACTTATTTTTGATAGAATACTAACTTATAAAAATGTAAAACCTCTTTCCAACGTGCATCCTAAATTATCTAGTAACATTGGCGAAGTATGAGACGGGGGTGGGGCTCTATCACTCCAGAAATCTTCTTGTGTTTGTGCTGCTTGAGAAGCGAACGACTCTCAGGGTATGAGAGAAGTGAATTGGGTCCAATGACGCTGCCAAGGCTCTGCTAGGGTTTATGAGATTTTGTAATTCTGGGTTCTTGAGTAATCGGATTACCTCAGCATTGTTATGTTGAAGTATCAAGTTGGATATACTTGCATATACTTCTGCTTTTAATGCTGGCATATCACCTGAACCCTAAAAGAAACTCAATAACCATTCACTTTCTACTTTACTTTCATCTTAAAATTTGTTAGAAGCTTTCCATGGATCCTGGAAAATAGGCTACGATGGAAGTGGTTTTATTGGAACTTTTTCGAGGATACATGTAGCCAATCCCATTTAGTAAAATGGAAAAGGCTTTTTGTTGTTATTATGGTTGTTCTCAGCCTATGTAGCCGCTTCTTTTGATGTTATTGAAGTGAATGGAGCATTAATGCTGTTCGTGAGTGTCCTGAGACTGGAATTAAATTCTTGATGGCACTCCTTGTTGTAGCCAAGGTCTAAAGTATTTTGCGATATGATACAAGCTAATACATATCCATATTATGTGTTAGATTTTGGTAGAAAATATTGAGAAGTGCGAATCGACACTGTTATGAGACCATTCAATACTGATATTCAAAAGATTGGTAATGACCTTTAAAATGTTGAAAAACAAATCAAGGGAGGAAGCAAGTCACACTATCGCCTTGGGGTGAAGTGGAAATATTTTACCTCCCAACGCATTTACATGCTCTCTCTCCTTTGTGTAGTTAAAATTGGGTATTTTTTTTACCAAAAAATAAAAATAAAAATTGGGTATTTTTCAATTAGACTCCTGGGGCTAGATCCTCTACCCCTAGTTTTTTGTACCTCCAAAAATTCTCTGAGTCCACCGGTTGTTAGGGTGGTTTGTGTTGTGAGAGGGGATTTTAAGGTATGGAGTACTGGGTTAGGGGATCTTATTTAGAGAGCATGTCTCGTTTATGTTTTAATTAGAATTAGGTATTTTTATATTGGACCCAGAAGGTTTGACATAGTTCAGATTCAATGTAAAAAAAAAAAATTCTTTATCATCTGGACCCCTCATGCTAAATTTTTTGGGTACAAAGGCACTTTTTATATATAGGGATAGGGATATTACATATGCCACCAGTAGAAGTTGAACCCGTGACCTCTCCACTGAAAAGCAGGTTCCTAGCCATCCTACTACTCTTTCATTGGCCCCTCATACTAATTTAGAAACGTGAACATCCGTTCAGATTGTAACAGATTATCTCAAGTCTTTTATACTCTTTTTATTGACTTATACCTCCTTTACAAAGAAAGCGCACACAGTTATGTTGGGTTTACCCCGTCTGATACAGCTGGTTCAACAGTCGGTTCAATGGTTAGAAAACATAAGTTGATAATGATCGGGATTACGAGAACCAAATAAACCAACACATGCGGTTTATTCGTTTGAAAGCAAATTAAATCTCTGACGGGTGAAATGTTTGGAAGAAGAATTTAGTAGTGATTGTGGTTATGAGAACCAAATGACTCAAACATGCGGTTTAATGAGTTTAAACCTAGTTAAATCTCTGAGGGGTTTGAAATGTTCGGAAAAAGATGTTAACAATAATCAGGACTATAAGAACCAAACGAATCAATGCATGCAATTATGTTTTTCTGAAACCTTGTTGAATCTTTGAGGGGTTTGAAATGGTCGAAAAATTAGCCAACAATGGTCGGATATTTGGTTACCAAATGTCCGAAACATGCGGTTTAATTAGTCGACGGAGTCCGGATCATCTCCCTGATGCTCCCCATACACCTCTCTGCTCTACACATGTCCTTGAAAAAAAGTAAATTAACATTTTCACTGATAACCGTTTTCTGCACGATTTTAAAATCTCAAAATCGTTTTTCTTATTTTGAAGCATTTTTTACTTGTTGTGGAGGTAATCAACTTGAATCGGGAAGAATCACTTACACCCCCTCGGGGTAATGGAGCCCTGTTCTATCCACTAACCATGTAAAAAAATGATGGGTGGAATGGCGCTGTAGGAATCGGTCGGATTTGATTCGCTGAATAGAAGTTTTGCAGACTCATGCCTTAGCCACTTGGATATGGTTCCCTATCAATTCCATGTCTTTTCCCCTTGTCCGACTTTGCTTCACAGGGTGAACCAATACGTATATCAGACGGAATGCTTTGGGAAGTCCCTTGGGAAGAATCACTTACACCTCCTCGGGGTAATGTTGGGAAGAACCACTTACACCTCCTCGGGGTAATGTTGGGAAGAACCACTTACACCTCCTCGGAGTAATGGAGAGTCCCTTGGGAAGAATCGCTTACACCCCCTCGGGGTAATGGAGAGCCCATTGGGAAGAATCACTTGCATTTCCTCGGGGTAATGTTGGGAAGAACCACTTACACCTCCTCGGGATAATGGAGAGCCCCTTGGGAAGAATCGCTTACACCCTCTTAGGAAGTCGAAGAACCCCCTCATTGGGAAAAGCATGGAGAACCTTCCCCCTTAGGAAAGGTATAGAGAACCCTGCTGTTGAAGAACCTCCCCCCTCGAGGAATATGCAAAGTACTCCCTTGGGAATTTGGAGAACCTCTCCCCTAGAGAATCCCTTGAGAGTCACTCAAGATACACTCGGGTAATGAGAGAACACCTAATACTAAGTCTGAAGAGGAACGTTGAAGACGACCAAGTCAAAACGGTCAGTTAGAGATAATCACCCATCATGCCCACTCAAAAACAGAAGTGGTTGATGGAGGGACGGCTCCATTAGTCCCACTACGAAAAGGAATGTGCTTCCTAAGGCAACTCGCCCCACTCTTCAATCAGTGGGTGAAATAGACGGAGGGGCTGCCCCTAGGTAACCACTGTATAAACTCCATTCTAAGATGGGCAAGGTATGAGACTCTACTAACCATCATTCTCTACGCGTTGAGAATCCTCTCAGAGCCTTCCATTGTTGCCTAGACTAACTTGAGTGTCAGAGGCGGTCCCTTGACCAACTCAATGTCGGGCTGCTCTAATTTCCTTTGTGAGTACAAGCATCAAACCTACTTAAGTCATGTTAGAGAAGCCCTCAAGAGGTCGTCCAACTACTCGGTTGACGTGAAGAAGGTCTAGACGCAACAAATTGACATTGTTTGTGGGAACATAACAAAGAGCCATGGTGAGGCAAACCATCAACCATGTTGTTTCGAATTTTAATTGAGTCACTACTCGAGGAAGAGGAAGGGAGATGGGGAATGGACACAATCAAGGTGTTCAAGAGTAGGTTCACCTTTCTCCCAATCAACAAAATCAAAGTCAAGAGCAAGGTCAAGAGGGGACTCGAGAGGTTCCTCCAAGAACCATACCAACTCCATTTGGAGAAGGAGGTTCGAACCAACTCCCAATTCCAGCTACAACAGCTGATCTACAAAATATGCGAATGGAAATGCAACAACAAATGCTGGAACTCTAAGGAGTTGTGCGAGGCTTAGTTCATCAAGTCGAGGTACTACTAGGACCCGCTCTATGAAATCCCACAAAACCCTAATCCGGAAATCCTTAATGTAGGTCTGAAGACTCGAAGTGAAGGAAGAAGGCAGCTATGAGCCTTCTCATTTGAACCCATTAGGTATGACCTAGAACCAATGGATGTTGATGATGAAGATCCTATTATGGAAACCTTGACTGACTTTGGAAGAAGATGCAACTTGAATGATGATGGACTTGAAAGATGGACTATGAGTACAATGTTGACACAAGTGGAAGGTCCTATAGAACCAAGTAGTCCCTTTTAAAACTTGGAGAAGGACCCAAGAAGAAGCTAGGGCTTTCGGAACACCAAAACACACTTTTGAAAGGGACAAGTTGGTTGCTTGCCTTGGTCTCCCCAGGTGACCAACCCAAATGACCAAGGGTACCAGGGTAGATTTATCACTTCTAGGAAAATTAGGTTTTTGAAGCTCTATTTAAGAGTTTTTCGTTCTAAAACATGTCATTATGTTCTAAAGTTGTTGGAGAACGTTAGAAGAACCCTAGAGCACTCTCTTCAAGGCCAAGGAACATCCCCAAGCATCCGTGAGATTTTTCGTTCGAGGAACCTTCTTCTTCAAGGTTCGTAAACACTCTCAGTCCTTCTAGATCTATTCTCTCTATTGATTCTACCCATTGTTATGATTGTGAGGGAGGTCTTATGCTACTATAATGACCTACTCCTTCATCCTCATAGTCTTAGAGTGAATCCCCATTCACTATATTCCTTTCGTGAACATCACTGTGTGATTTTGGTAAGCCTAGTATGACCATCATGATTGTATTCTCTTTGATTATTTGATTTCTAATCCATGCTAGATCTATTCCTTAGTTATTTTCAAACCTTGATCTATTGTTTTCTAAGTCCTAGAGTAAATGGAGATTCACTCTAGTCTATCCGTGAAAACTGCAGATTGATTTCGGATGAAGCCTAGTATGTGATCCATTAGGTTTTTTTTTTTTTTTTTATTCTGTTGACCATGATTGAGGCCTAAACCATGTTAGATAGTCTCCTTATATTATTTCAGAGTTTTCCTATAGTGTTTGGAACCCAAACGATGAGTTTCCAATTGATTTTAGGTTTTGTTGTCTGTACACAACAGCTTTGGCGGCTTGCCTTGGTCTCCCCAAGCGATCAAAGGGTACAATGACAACAAATTGCCTTGTGTTGACCCCGTTTCATCTTCGATCCTTTATAATTTGTTCCTAATACCTAAACAATGTATGATTAGGTTTCTTTGGCAACTTTGAACCTATCCTTCGATCTATTCTTCGGAGATTTCGAATCAAACATAAGGTAAGGATGTTCACTTACAAATAGCATGATTTACTTTATATTTTGAGAGCATGACTTATTTACTGTTTTTAGGACTTGTTCATGATAGGTATGCCTTTGTAATTTTAGTATGATATTCATTATGTGATATGCATATTTGTTATGAATGTGAATGGATTATGATGTGATATTATATATGGAATCATATTGTAATGTGATTGCCTAGGTTCTGATTGTGGAATGGGGAATGCCATTTTGGTATTTTTGTCTCGGGACACCAGTGGAGGTGGTATGTGACGCATTCCTATGGTGACCCTTGGCTCTTTCCATAATTATTGGTTGACATATCTAGGAATTGTCTAGATGTGTTTGGCTAGGAAACCCTGTTATATCACACCCTATCAGCGTGCGTATTGAGGCCGAGTGACCCGTGTCAGCAATGGGGATTTGTGGGCTGATAAGCATGCATTTATCATTATTTGTTTGATTTAATTTCCCATAGTTAATTAAAAGAGAGCTAATTAAGTAATTTTGTGTCTTTTTCAGGAATAAGGTGATTTTGGTTACTACAGATAGTGTGGAGCAAAGTTGGCAAATATATTAGAAGATTTAATTAAAATAAAATGACTAGATTCATCTTGCTGCTGAGATCTAACTTAATTAATGCAAGGAGAGCACTAATCTGAGCCAAATTGGAAATAGGTGGAGGTCCAAGGAACAAAATTGGTAATAAGATATGAAAATCGGGTAAACAAACCCACATTGAGTATTTTGGGCATATCTCTGTCGTATGAACTCTTATTGCAGTGATTCAAGATGCTATGGAAAGATAACGAAAATATCTACAAATTTGTAGTGTAATGGATGGGAAAAGATAACCCACATTCGAACGAATAAAAGTGTAATGGATGGGTAAAGAGGACGAATTCATTGTGTGCGGGATACATAAAAGAGAAGCCAGCCACAGAGAAGAGAAAGAGGACGGCGAATACGGATCTTGGCTCTCATCTCTCTCAGTGCTCAAGAAGAAGACCACATCTCTCTCTCTCTCTCTCTCTCTCTCTCTCTCTCTCTCTCTAACTTTCATCTTTATTTGTTTTATGATATTTGTTATAATGAGTAGCTAGTTCCTTTTCTTATGGATGTAGATGAACCATAGCTTATTTCATTAATTTGATTGTTTTATATTTCTAGTTGATTGTGTTCGAGTCTGGCCAAAGATGTTCTATAGCTAAGCAAACTAAGTGTGACAAGCTTCGGCAAAGGACAATAGTCTTGCGAAGATAGGGCATATCTAGGAAAGACCATCCATTGTTTTGAAGCGTAGAGTTATATCAGTTAGTGAAAAGCATTGGGGATTCGAAATCCCAAAAATTCTCAAGTATTCATCGTTAAAGTTTTGCATTGGTTAATAGATTAAATTTAAATTACGTTTTGTTGAATTCAATATTAGTAACTTTGCCTTTTAGTTCCCCATAATTTGACCCCGTACTTTCTGGTAGCTAGATTAGTATAGGATTTTATTTTTGATTGGTTAGCGACACGATTATGAGCGCTCAAGACCAATAGCCAACCCGTGAGAGGACACAAATCACATTGTGGGGGTCATTCATTGGTAGGGTTGCACATAACAAACCTGGGCTCGTGGGTGCCCAAGAGTGCAAGAAGTATGAGGGGACACGAGAGCTTCCTGTTTATTATATGTGGATGACCAATAGGGTTAGGAGTCTACATAACCGAGAAGGAGACGGTGACTCTAGGGGGAAGGATACTGGAACGGATCGTTAGAAGCGAGGAAGGGAAGTATGTCACATCCACCCAGCCGGTACCCTACCTGGCATACCCGAGTGTGTAATCCACAGCCCTGAAGATCAAGTATCGAGGTAATCAACCTCCCACATAAACAATAACATAATCATGAATATAAATAATCAATGTACAAAGTATAATCAAAAGATCCAAATAAGGAAAGAATAAACCACATATCATCAGAGTACGAAAGACAATCAGAATGTCTAAATCAATAAGTAAAGTGAGGTGGAATCTCACTCTACAAATCAGCGGAAAAGTAGATCGCAAGTCAAAAGAAGATTACAACTGGTTTTAAAGACAAGAAAGAAAGATGTAATCAAACTAAGCTAGAGTCTATTCTACTTTATAAAGAACGTCTTCATAAACATAGATTTCATCAATCATGCTCAAACACTCCCACTCCACAATAGGGCTAATCGTGGTACAAAGTAGGACCACTCGAGGAATCCTCAACGTAATCTTCATAGTTGCCAACACCTTGCGTGAAGTACGCTTCTTCAGTTTGCGCTTCCTTGTATTGAGCTCCATAGTCATCAATACCTGTAGAGTAATCTAACAAAAGATATTGTACAAAAAGGAATGAGTTTCAAAGAAACCCAGTAAGGCAGTTAATCCATAACAACATAAATAGCAGGATTTCAAAGCAGAGTAAAATGCTATATGATATGAAACACATGATGCAATATGATTCTAACTCTATGTATGCTGGTCTCTATTGGCAAACATGCTTTAAGTCATAACACCATACTCCTTTAGGAAAGTCTCAATCACTCATCATTAGTTGGTAATGGGTCTGGTATCCCTCGAGACATTCCATGGCTGGGGGTTAAGTCACCGCTCTCTCACATCACCATTGGTCGAAGTACTGGCGCATGTCAGGGTCAAAGCCTAGCCAAATGCAAGTCTCCTACTTAGTTACATAAAGTCAGATCCAGATACGTCCATTCCTCGCCCCTGGCGATCCTTTCCGGTATCCTTCACGCTAGAGTCCTCATAGTCCCTGACTACAGACTCATCAACCCTATTGGTTATCCACATATGGTAAACGGGAAGCTCTCACATCCCCTCATGGGTTGGTGACCGGTCTTGAGCGCCCGTGAGCCCAAGTCTATCCATATGCAACCCTACCAATAAATGGCCCCCACAATGTGATTCTTGTCCTCTCACGGGTTGGTTACCGGTCTTGAGCGCCCATGAATCCCCATTGCTACCACAGGTCGTTCGGTCTCAATACCCCTCCGATTAGGGTCTGACATAACAGGACATCCTAGCGAAACACTACTAGACAACCCTAAATATGTCATCCAACAGTTTAGGAAGGTGTCCAAAGGGCACCTCCGGAAACATCCATAATATTCACGTAGTTGTCCAAGGACAGAAGTGTCAAAAGGACACCTCCCCTTTCCAAACCATACTTAATCATTCACAAACATAAATCCATCATATCACATATATACATATATGATAACTTCTTATATGGAAAGAAATCAATAACAACATCCAACTTGTATATAATTGGTAAGTAAATCATACATGAATCAATTAGCATAAACAAGTAATGCTACTGTAATCAAGGTAGTTGAATCAGTAGTATATCAGTATAAGAATCTAATTAAGGAAATAAATCAAAGAGATTCAAATATAGAAACTAGATCATGCAATCTATGTAATTAAGGAAATAACCATCCTTACCTTATATAACTCGCAAAGGATCTTGGGGAATCAAGTAAGATCTTGTCTAAATCTAGAAAGAAAGTCCTAAACAAGTGTATATAACACATTAGGAAAGATACCTAAAAGGAAAGAAATCAAATCATCCAAAACAGACCAAATATGAGGTTGCTGTCCTCATTGGTCGATTGATTGGTCTACTGCCATGGTCGACCAATGAGTCGACCAATAGAGATAGTGGCCTACAAAATCAGAGATTTTTGAATACAAAACCGAATTTGGTGGTTCAAAAGGGTACCAAACAAGAGGGAAACTACAAGGATAGTATGCTAGTATATAGAGGACTTCAAAACTCTAATCATATCAAGTCTTCAAGTTACAAATTAGGAAACAAAAACTTACCATAATTAGATCAATCATGGTTCTTGAAGAATTCATAGCAAAAATCATGGACGAGAAACTATAGGATAATGGATCACTAATCCGCTAAAGAATTCATGAAAAGCATGCATAGATTCTCTAGAAAAATAGATCTAAGACTGTAGAACATCAATCTAAATAAGGAAAGAGAATAGATACATGTTTTCCTTCAAAAGCGAGTGATGATCTTGATGAAGATCATCCACCAAGCTTTAGATCCTTAGGAAAAGAGAGGGAATGAGTAAAGTGATAGTTGCAACAGAGATGCAACATCATCTCTACTGTCCTCAATCAGAAAAGGAAAGAAAAATAATGGAGAATCAAAGACGAAATATAGAAGAGGATGATCACATACCTTTTCGTGTAAATGCAAGAGATTTGACAAAGATCCGTCAAGAGAATCACCAAGGATGCAGAGGAGATGACTTGCAGAGGGCTCTGGTTCGTTCGAAAGAGTTTGGAGGCAGAAAATACGAAGTAGACTCGAGATTGGACTTAAATAGAGCAAGCAAAGACCTAATCAGCAAATCAGATCCCATTGGTCGATTGATTGGTCGACTGGCCCAGTCGACCAATCAGAACAGCAAGTCCAAAACAGGGAAATGAAGGCTCAGATCAAATCCAAACATAAAGGGGTTTTGCACACACACCAAATGACTTACCTAGTAGATAGAAATGCCTTCGAACCAAGTCGGAGAGTACTCCAAGTCCATTAACTAATTCCTTCTTCATCACGGTGTAGTTTCCATAAATGGAACACTGTCATCAACACTCATGGATTCTAAGCCAAACACCAAGTCTTCCACTGGGATGGCCCATAGTTGACTTCTTGCCTTACTTCGGGTTGTCGTACCTACAAACAATAGGGTTTCCAGGTCAAGGTTAGGGCTGGGTTTCACAAAGTAGCCGACCCTAAAGTGGATGTGACTCAATAGATGTGCATTGGGCTAGGTATAACCTTGACACGCAGCAGTACTCATACCAATGGTGAAGGGAGAGAGGTGACCTAACCCCAACTATGGAAAATCAAGAAGGATGCCCTGACTTGACTGCCATGGAGAACCCAATAGACAAAGATTGTTGAGGAAGAGTGACTAAGACTACCCAGAGGAGTATGGTGTTCTATCTTAATGTGTGTTTGCCAATAGAGACCAGAATGTATAGAGTTAGAAGCATACTTGCACATTGTTTCATATCATTTTGCATTCATGCCTTGTTCGTAGATTGTGATTGTAATGGTTATTTGTACTTGAATTACTTGTTGAGTTCTTTTGACATCATCACCCTTCAGGGACAATGTTTTAGACTTTGCTATAGGTGTAGATGAGCGCAAGATCCAGGACTACAAGACCACGGCGAGTGATCCATACGATCTACAAGATTTTGGCGATCACAAACTTCACAGTAAAGTATGTCAGTGTGAAGACTGTGCGTACCAGAATTAGTTCGATCTTGGAGTAGGAGTGTCCCATGTGAGAGACGGAGATCTTCGAATTTAGACATTATCCTATGGATAAGGAAACTTATTACAAATTGTTTTTAAATTAGTTTATAGACTTCTTCAATTCTTTCAATTGTAATACATTAGATTCAATCTACCTTCCGCATTGATTTTAGAGTTTATTTCCGCTATACTTTATACTCTAATTCTATATTGGTATCATTTTTCTACACTCGGATTAATCTTTTGTGATCCTTCTGAGATCATTTCAATGATTATTTCTTTTTAATTACATTTATACAATGATTTGTTCTTGCTCTTGATTATACTATTGTGCTATGTGGGAGGATGATGAGAATTGATCTTCGGGGTTGTGGATCACACCTCCAGGTATTCCAGATAGGGTACCGGCTGGGGGGATGTGACACTCTTGAAATAATCGAGAAGGGAGAGTGCATGAAGCCACTCAGCATACTCAGACTAGATGACGCCCTGAGAACAAGGTTTGAGAAGGATAGAATCGATGGAGGCCCAAGGCAATCGAATGAGAGTGTTGGAGAAAGAAATCAAGGAGTAAATATTCAAGAACCACCTCTGCAAGGAAATCAAACTCAGGGAAGTGTATTCAATCGTTTGTCCAGGGGGTCAAGCAAACCCAAGACTTACCAAGGAGACTTCTGAAAGAGTTCATGAACAAGAGGGCGAAAGCCGAGGAAGGGGAGAGGTAAGGTCGGGTAACTTGAGAGTCAACCAACCAAACACGATCCTCTTACTTGTCTTCCTCCCATTATTCTGATCTTGGAAGCATTTGGTCTCCAGAAGAAGGGCATCAGGATGCGAATGGTCTAGCTTGAGGAGCAAGATAAAGATAATGACTATGATGTGGTCAATCGATAGCCCTTTTTTGAAGAAGTCATGAGAGCACCTCTTCCGCCCAATTTCATTCTGCCGACATTCGTTCCTTTTGAAGGTAAGTCTAATCCTTGTGAGCACATTAGCTATTTCAAGTCAGTCATGGCTGTGATCGGAGAGAAGATGAGTTGCTATGCCGAACCTTCCCATCCTCTCTCAAGGGCCCAACAATGAAATGGTTTACTAGCCTAAGGCCAAGATCCATCCAAAACTTTAGAGAACTTGGGAGGAAGTTCATTGCTTGGATTCGAAGTAGCATTGGGAGTAAGAAAACGGCAAATAGTGTGAAATCCCCCAAATTTCTACCCCTTTAACCCGTGGTTTCAAGACCAAGAACCTGGGCCTCGAGTCGGCGACAACTGTGGACCATTCAAGTCAAGCTTGAAGGATTGGAAATAGAACCAATGTTGGTGGATTATCCTTGTGATGACTCAACAACTCTCCTAGAGTTTAAGTGAAGAGAGAAGATTAATCACAATGGTGTAAAAAGGGTGATTTTGGAACGTCCATAAATTGACGATGGAGAATCCAATTGATGCAAATAAGGTATCAAATCGAAGATAGTTGAAAGACCTTTCCAACAAGCCAAAAATCATCAGAATCGGAGTTTGGATGGGGTCCAAACATGGACCAGTCGGTTGGGTCGGACCCAATCTTCTGTTTAGGGGCAAAAATGGAATTTCGAGTTTTTAAGCTCTATTTTATTTAACTCACACGTAACCGCATTTCTTATGTTAGAACGAGGTTGAGGCTACGGGAAGAGGAGAAACCAAGAAGAAGAGCGGTTCTCATCTTTCTGAAGGTGTTTTGTGATTTGAATCTTCGCGAAAACACTAGGAAAGGTTAGATTTCTTTAATCCTTCTCTTAGTCATAGTTTTGTGAGTATTTTCTCTCCTTTCCTTTTGAGGGATCTTGAAAGGGAAGCATGTTAGGTTCATTGCTCATTTCTCAATCCTTGTTCTAATGTCCCTTTCTAGTATAAGAATTATTGGTGAGATCCCTTGCTAAGGTTGATGCATTTTGACTCTCCGAGTCACCCACGGGTGATTTAGGAGAGCCAATGGGGCTTTTTGATCTAGATTAAATTGAATCAAATTGAAGGTACCCGTAGGATCCTTTTACTGCCAATTAGACTTTCTCAAAGTTTCTTTTCAATTAGACTTCGAATTGGTGGCGAATTAGAGACCATTCACTAGTGAGGTTGAGAACTACCTTTTTTAAACTAGTGGTCAGGATTCTGTTTTCGTGGGAAGATTTTGGGATATATTTTGAAACCCAAATAGACTCTAATTTGTGATGATTAATCCTCTTGCATGAATAGGTTTATTTATCTTTTAGTCACCAACTTGTGGGAGTGAATTTTAGGACTGTGGAGAAAGGATCAAAGTAAAAGGTGAGGAATAACTAACCATGTTATACTTAATTAATTGTTGCTATTTTAATTTCTTTTGTTAATATAAATTGCTGTAAATTTCTATCTACCATGATATACATATGTGTGACTTTGCACGAATGGAAGTAAGATTTATTGCTTGAGTATTTCTCTTTTCTATTGAATCCTATATTATTGATATGAATATGGTATGACAATGTATGAGATGAAAGAGGAGGAACGATATTATTCTCTTTACCTTGTATTTTCTACTAGGGTTGTGGGTTCGCCCATTGCGCTAGTGACCTTATGTGATTGCTTAGGTTGTGATTGGGGAATGGGGAATGCCCTTTTGGCATTTCTGTCATAGGATATCAGAGGAGGCGGTATGGGGCGCATTCCTATGTTGCCCTTAGTGTTTCCCTAATTACTGTTGACATACTTAGGGCATGTCTAGAAGTATTTGGCTAGGTAACCTCATGAGTACTACTACCCTTCCAGTACGGGTATTGAAACCAATTAACCTGTGATGTCAGTGGCTAGGTCCTGTGAGCATCAAGCAGGCCCATTGCCATCATGAGATGGTAGGGTTGCATATAATAGATAAGGGCTCATGGGTGCTCAAGACCGGTAACCAACCCATGAGAGGACATGGAGAGCATCCTGTCCATTATATGTGGATGACTATAGGGTTAGGGGTCAACGTAGTCCGAGTTGGCTGATTGTGAAACCCAGCCCTAACCTTGACCCGGAAACCTTGTTATTTGTAGGTCCGATGACCCGAAGTAAAGTAAGAAGTCAGCTTTGGGCCATCCCAGTAGAGGACTTGGTGTCTGGCTTTGAATCCATGAAGGTTGATGATGAGGTGCTATTTATGGAAACAGAATCCTGATGAAGATCTAATTAGTTGATGGACTTGAAGTGATCTCTATCT